>NC_073272.2:131381944-131697500 GCF_029289425.2 Pan paniscus
TCAACTACTTGTGGCACAGAATCAAGTGTACCAGTTTATACATACTGGGAGTCCCTGAAGAGGGAAAACAGAGAGAGGGGCTAAAACATTTAAATAAATAATTGCTGAAAACACCCCAAACTGGATAAAATTCATGAATCTACATATCCAAGGAGTCCAAGGAACTCTCAGTACTTACAAGCACAAAGAGATCCATACCAAGACAAATTATAATCAAACTGTCAAAAACCAAAGGCAAAGAGGGAATCTTGAAAGTTAAATGAGAGAAGTGACTTACAAGGGGAACACAGTAAGATTAATAGCCAGTTTGTCATCAGAAACTATGTAGGCCAGAAGGAAATATGGCATATTGAAAGTGCTTATTGAAAAAATACAGTGACGCAAGAATTCCACATCTGGCAAAACTATCCTTTAAAAAGGAAGGTGAAATTAAAACATGCTCAGACAAACAAAAGGTGAGAGTTCAATGCTAGTAGATCTTCCCTACAATAAATGCTAAAGGAAATCTGTGATTCAGAAATAAAAGTATTCTAGAAATTATCTTTAAGCCACCCTAAGAAATAAATAACATTAATAAAGGTAACTACATAGGAAATATAAAAGCCAGTATTCCATTTTTGGTTTGTAACTCCTCTTTTTTTCCTACACAATTTAAAAGAGCAACACACAAAGCAATAATTTACATATGTTTAAATGGGCTTGCAACATATAAAGGTATAATTTTTAACAATAACAACACACATGGAGAGGAATGAAAATATATAGAAACAAAATTGTTGTATACTATTGAATTCAAACTGGGTTGTTATCGGTTTAAGTTGTTAATTGCAATCCTCTAGGTAATGACTAAGAAAATCACTGAAAAAATACACAAAATGAAATGAGAAGGGAATTAAATGGTACACTATAAAAATAAACTAAATACAAAAGAAGACAGGAATCTAGGAATTGTGAAGCCAAAATATGACATATATAAAATAACAAAATGACAGCAGTAAGTTATTTCTTATCAATAATTAGTTTACATGCCAGTGAATTAAACATTCTGATTAAAAGACAAAGATTTGCAGCATGGATAAAGAAAACGATCAATCTATATGCTGTGTACAAGAGACTCACTTCAGACCCAATGACACTACTAGATTGAAAGTGAAAGAATGAAAAAATATATATATTCCATGCAAACAATCACAGAAAGAGAGTGGGGTAGCTATAGCAATATTAGGAAAAGGTAGATTTTTAAGCCAAAAAGTGTTATAAGAGATAAAGAAGAGCATTATATATTGATAAATAGGTCAATACATGAAACGGATATAATAATTATATATATATATATATATATATACATACACACACCTAACAACAGAGACCTAAAATGTATGAAGCAAGAATTGACAGATTTGAATGGAGGAATAGACAGTTCTACAATATGTGGAGACTTCTATCCCTCACTTTCAATAATGGGGAGAGTTATACTGGAGAGCAATAAGAAAATAGAGCACTTGAACAACACCATAAACCAATGAGAACTAACAGACATGTGTAGAACACCTTCCCAATAACAGCTGACTACACATTATTGTCAAGTGCACATGGAACAATCTTCAGGATAAAACATATGTTGAGCCACAAAACAAGTTTTGATAAAATTAAGCAGACTGAAATCATACAAAGTATATTCTTCAATCACAATGGAATGGAACTGAACATCAATAACAGAAGGAAAATCAGAAAATTCATAAATATATGAAAACAAAAGAACACATTTTAAATAAACAATGCTTCAAGAAGAAATGAAAGGGAAATTAGAAAATGCTTGAAGACTAACACAAAAACACAAGATGCCAAAACATTTGAGATGCAGTGAAAGCAGTGCTTAGTGGAAAATTTATGAATGGATGCCTACATTTAAAAAAAAGAAGAAAGGTCTGAAATAATCTAATTTTATAACATAAAGAACTAAACTAGAGGATCAAACTCAACACAAATCAAGCAGAAGAAAATAAACGATAAAGATTAGAGCAATGAGAAACAAAATAGAGAATAGAAAACATAATAATCAACAAAACCAAAAGTCGACTCTTCGAAGAGAGCAATAAAATAACTACACTCATGAAGAAAAAGGAGACAAGACTCAAATAAGTAAAATTTGAAAGGAAAGTGGGGACATTATTATTGGCTTAACAGAATTAAAAAGGATTATAAGAGAATACACTATGAATAATTGCATGCCAACAAATAATCTGGGTAAAATAGACAAACTCTTAGAAAGATACAAAGTACCAAAATTGACTAAAACAAACAAACAAAAAGAACATCCTAATATACCTGTTACAAGTAAAGAGACTGAATTAATTATGTAAAAACTACCCACAAAGAAAAGGGCAGGACGAGAAGTGTTCTTTGGTAAGTTTACCAATGTTTTATCAAATATTTAAAGAATAATTGGCCAGGCATGGTGGCTCACACCTGTAATCCCAGCACATTGGGAGGCCAAGGCAGGAGGAGTGCTTGAGCCCAGGAATTCAAGACCAGCCTGGGCAACATAGGGAGCGCCCATATGCACAAAAAATTTAAAATTAGTTAGGCATGACGGTGCATGCTTATAGTTCCAGCTACCCAGGAGGCTTAGGTGGGAGGATCACCTGAGCTCAGAAGGTTGAAGCTATAATTAGCAGAGAATGCCACTGCACTCCAGCCTGGGTGACAGAACAACACCCTGCCACAAAAAAACAAACAAACACAAATTAACATCAATTCTTCTGAAATTTTTCCAAAAAACAAAAGAGGAAGTAACACTTCCTAAGTCATTTTATGATGTCAGCATTATCCTGATACTAAGATATCACAAGAAAACCACATACCAATGTCCTCTATATAGATGTAAAAATTCTCAATAAAATACTAGAAATTAAACCCCAGAATTCTACATCATAAACAAGTGGGATTTAACCAGGAATGCAAAGGTGGTTCATCATAAGAAAATCAGTGTATATAATACACAACATTAATAGAATGAAGGGGCAAAATCCACACAACTATCTCAATAGATGCAGAAAATATATTTCTCAAACTCTATAAAGAAGAGACACAATCTTATAAATAAGAAATTTTAAGAATCCACAGAAACAAATTGAGTTAATAAACAAATTCAGCAAAGTTTCAGGGCACATATAAATAGACAAATATTAGCCATAGACAACATATATAATAGCAATAAACAATCTGAAACAGAAATCAAGAAAACAATTCCATTTATACTAGCATGAAAAAAATAAAATACTAGCAACAAATTTAGCCAAGGAGGTACGAGACTCATGCAATGAAAACCACAAAACACTGCTGGAAGAATTCAAAGACCTAAATTAATGGAAACACATGTCATCCTCATGGGTTGAAATACTTGGTATAGTCAATGTAGCAATACACCTGAAATCAATCTCCAGGATCAATGGGATTCTGTCAATATTACAAAGGTTTTTTTTTTGCAGAAATAAAAAAATCAATCCTAAAATCCATATGGAATTGCAAAGGACTCAGAATAGCCAAAATAAACTTGAAAAACAATAATAAATTTGGATATGAAAAATCCACATTATACTGAACAGGGAAAAGTTGAAAGCATTCCCCCTGAGAACTGGAACAAGACCAGGATCCCCACTTTGACCACCTGTTCAACATAGTACTGGAAGTCCTAAGCAGAGCAATCAGACAAGAGAAAGAAATAAAGGGCACCCAAATTGGTAAAGAGGACATCAAACTGTCGCTGTTGGCTGATGACATGATCATACACCTAGAAAACCCTAAAATACTCACCCAAAAAGCTCCTAGAACTGGTAAATGGACTTAGCAAAGTTTCCAGATACAAAATTCATATACACAAATTAGTAGCCTTGGTATACACCAACAGCAACCAAGCTGAGAATCAAGTAAAGAACTCAACCTCTTTTACAATAGATGCAAAAAAAAAAAAAAAAAAAAGAAAGAAATGAAATACTTAGGGATATACTTAACCAAAGAAGTGACAGATCTCTACAAAGAAAACTACAAAACACAGCTGAAAGAAATCATAGACAACACAAATGGAAACACATCCCATGCTCATGGATGGGTAGAATCAATACTGTGAAAATGACCATACTGCCAAAAGCAATCTACAAATTCAATGCAATTCCCATCAAAATGCCACCATCATTCTTCACAGAATCCTAAAACCAACAAGAGAAAAGATGCAAATAACATATAAAGAAGCTCCACTTGATCTGGTAACAGGCTTCTCAACAGAAACCATACAGGCCAGGAGGGAGTAGAATGACATTTTCAAAGTGCTGAAAGAAAATATGAAATAGAGATAAAGTATTACCAAAAAAACAAAGCTGACAGAATTCACTACCACCAGACCCATCTTACAAGAAATGCTAAAAGGAGTTCTTCAATCTAACAAACAAACAAATACACAAAAAATTCCACTAACATGCACACAAACAATTAGGCACACAGACAAACCCAGAATACTGTAACACTGCAACTGTGGTGTGCAATTCACTTATAACTCCAGTATGAAGCCCAAAAGACAAATATACCAAATCCAATAATGGCTAGAGCAACCTGTTAAAAGATAGGTAATGCAAAAATATGTAAATTGAGATAATTAGAGTCAAAATGTGGGGGGAGATTAAGTTAAAGTATAGAAGTTTTAAATTTTTTTCTTTGTTTCTATTCTTTGTTATCTAAGATAAAACTCATGATTTCTCCAAAATAACTTCATATATCTATAAGATGATTGTTGTAAGCCTTGTGGTAACCGTAATGCTAAAACCTATAATAGATTCACTAAAAATTGAAAACAACAAATTAAAACACACTACCAGGAAAAAAGTCACCCAACCACAGGAAAGACAATAAGAAAGGAAGAGAGGAGTAACAAAACAACCAGAAAGTAAGAAATAAAATGGCAGTCGTAAGTCCTTATTTATCAATAATAATATTGAATGTAATGGACTCAGTTCTCCAACTAAAAGGCATAGAGTAGATGAATAAATAAATAATTGAGTCTTATACAACTGAGACCACAGAAATACAAAGAATCATTAGAGATTATTATGAACAGTTATGTGCCAACAAATTTGAAAACCTAGAAGAAATGAATAAATTTCTGGATACATACAACCTATCAAGATTGAACCTTGAAGAAATAGAAAGCCTCAATAAACCAGTAACAAATAATGGGATCAAAGCGATAATAAAAAGTCTCCCAACAGAGAAAAGCCCAGGATTTAATGGCTTCACTGCTGAATTCCACTGAACATTTAAAGAACTAATACCTTTGTTCTCATTGGTTTCAAAGAACATCTTTATTTCTGCCTTCATTTCGTTATGTACCCAGTAGTTACTTAGGAGCAGGTTGTTCAGTTTCCATGTAGTTGAGCGGTTTTGAGTGAGTTTCTTAATCCTGAGTTCTAGTTTGATTGCACTGTGGTCTGAGAGACAGTTTGTTACAATTTCTGTTCTTTTACATTTGCTGAGGAGAGGTTTACTTCCAACTATGTGGTCAATTTTGGAATAGGTGTGGAATATGTGGTGCTGAGAAGAATGTACATTCTGTTGATTTGGGGTGGAGAGTTCTGGAGATGTCTATTGGGTCCGCTTGGTGCAGAGCTGAGTTCAATTCCTGGGTATCCTTGTTAACTTTCTGTGTTGTTGATCTGTCTAATGTTGACAGTGGGGTGTTAAAGTCTCCCGTTATTATTGTGTGGGAGTCTAAGTCTCTTTGTAGGTCACTCAGGACTTGCTTTATGAATCTGGGTGCTCCTGTATTGGGTGCATATATATTTAGGATAGTTAGCTCTTCTTGTTGAATTGATCCCTTTACCATTATGTAATGGCCTTCTTTGTCTCTTTTGATCTTTGTAGGTTGAAAGTCTGTTTTATCAGAGACTAGGATTGCAACCCCTGCCTTTTTTTGTTTTCCATTTGCTTGGTAGATCTTCCTCCATCCTTTTATTTTGAGCCTATGTGTGTCTCTGCACGTGAGATGGGTTTCCTGAATACAGCACATTGATGGGTCTTGACTCTTTATCCAATTTGCCAGTCTGTGTCTTTTAATTGGAGCATTTAGTCCATTTACATTTAAAGTTAATATTGTTATGTGTGAATTTGATCCTGTCATGATGATATTAGCTGGCTATTTTGCTCATTAGTTGATGCAGTTTCTTCCTAGTCTCGATGGTCTTTACATTTTGGCATGATTTTGCAGCGGCTGGTACCGGTTGTTCCTTTCCATGTTTAGTGCTTCCTTCAGGAGCTTTTTTAGGGCTGGCGTGGTGGTGACAAAATCTCTCAGCATTTGCTTGTCTGTAAAGTGTTTTATTTCTCCTTCACTTATGAAGCTTAGTTTGGCTGGATATGAAATTCTGGGTTGAAAATTCTTTTCTTTAAGAATGTTGAATATTGGCCCCCACTCTCTTCTGGCTTGTAGAGTTTCTGCTGAGAGATCAGCTGTTAGTCTGATGGGCTTCCCTTTGTGAGTAACCCGACCTTTCTCTCTGGCTGCCCTTAACATTTTTTCCTCCATTTCAACTTGGTGAATTTGACAATTATGTGTCTTGGAGTTGCTCTTCTCGAGGAGTATCTTTGTGGCATTCTCTGTATTTCCTGAGTTTGAATGTTGTCCTGCCTTGCTAGATTGGGGGAGTTCTCCTGGATAATATCCTGCAGAGTGTTTTCCACCTTGGTTCCATTCTCCCTGTCACTTTCAGGTACACCAATCAGACGCAGATTTGGTCTTTTCACATAGTCCCATATTTCTTGGAGGCTTTGTTCCTTTCTTTTTATTCTTTTTTTCTCTAAACTTCCCTTCTCGCTTCATTTCATTCATTTCATCTTCCATCATTGATACCCTTTCTTCCAGTTCATTGCATCGGCTCCTGAGGCTTCTGCATTCTTCACGTAGTTCTCAAGCCTTGGTTTTCAACTCCATCAGCTCCTTTAAGCACTTCTCTGTATTGGTTATTCTAGTTATACATTAGTATAAATTTTTTTTCAAAGTTTCCAACTTCTTTGCCTTTGGTTTGAATTTCCTCCTGTAGCTTGGAGTAGTTTGATCATCTGAAGACTTCTTCTCTCAACTCGTCAAAGTCATTCTCCGTCCAGCTTTGTTCCGTTGCTGGTGAGGAACTGCGTTCCTTTGGAGGAGGAGAGGCGCTCTGCTTTTTAGAGTTTCCAGTTTTTCTGCTCTGTTTTTTCCCCATCTTTGTGGTTTTATCTACTTTTGGTCTTTGATGATGGTGATGTACAGATGGGTTCAAGCATACCAGAATCTCTGGGACACATTAAAAGCAGTGTGTAGAGGGAAATTTATAGCACTAAATGCCCACAAGAGAAAGCAGAAAAGATCCAAAACTGACATCCTAACATCACAATTAAAAGAACTAGAAAAGCAAGAGCAAACACATTCAAAAGCTAGCAGAAGGCAAGAAATAACTAAAATCAGAGCAGAACTGAAGGAAATAGAGACAAAAAAAAACCCTTCAAAAATTAATGAATCCAGGAGCTGGTTTTTTGAAAGGATCAACAAAATTGATAGATTGCTAGCAAGACTAATAAAGAAAAAAAGAGAGAAGAATCAAATAGACACAATAAAAAATGATAAAGGGGATATCACCACCGATCCCACAGAAATACAAACTACCATCAGAGAATACTACAAACAACTCTACGCAAATAAACTAGAAAATCTAGAAGAAATGGATAAATTCCTCGACACATACACTCTCCCAAGACTAAACCAGGAAGAAGTTGAATCTCTTAATAGACCAATAACAGGAGCTGAAATTGTGGAAATAATCAATAGCTTACCAAGAAAAGAGTTCAGGACCAGATGGAGTCACAGCTGAATTCTACCAGAGGTACAAGGAGGAACTGGTACCATTCCTTCTGAAACTATTCCAATCAATAGAAAAAGAGGGAATCCTCCCTAACTCATTTCATGAGGCCAGCATCATCCTGATACCAAAGCCGGGCAGAGACACAACCAAAAAAGAGAATTTTAGACCAATATCCTTGATGAACATTGATGCAGAAATCCTCAAGAAAATACTGGCAAACCGAATCCAGCAGCACATCCAAAAGCTTATCCACCATGATCAAGTGGGCTTCATCCCTGGGATGCAAGGCTGGTTCAATATACACAAATCAATAAATGTAATCCAGCATATAAACAGAACCAAAGAGAAAAACCACGTTATTATCTCAATACATGCAGAAAAGGCATTTGACAATATTCAACAGCCCTTCATGCTAAAAACTCTCAATAAATTAGGTATTGATAGGACGTATCTCAAAATAATGAGCTATCTATGACAAACACACAGCCAATATCATACTGAATGGGCAAAAACTGGAAGCATTCCCTTTGAAAACTGTCACAAGACAGGGATGCCCTCTCTCACCACTCCTATCCAACATAGTGTTGGAAGTTCTGGCCAGGGCAATTAGGCAGGAGAAGGAAATAAAGGGTATTCAATTAGGAAAAGAGGAAGTCAAATTGTCCCTGTTTGCAGTCGACATGATTGTATATTTAGAAAACCCCATTGTCTCAGCCCAAAATCTCCTTAAGCAGATAAGCAACTTCAGCAAACTCTCAGGATACAAAATCAATGTACAAAAATCACAAGCATTCTTATACACCAATAACAGACAAACAGAGAGCCAAATCATGAGTGAACTCCCATTCACAATTGCTTCAAAGAGAATAAAATACCTAGGAACCCAACTAACAAGGGATGTGAAGCACCTCTTCCAGGAGAACTACAAACCACTGCTCAAGGAAATAAAAGAGGATACAAAGAAATGGAAGAACATTCCATGGTCATGGGTAGGAAGAATCAATATCATGAAAATGGCCATACTGCCCAAGGTAATTTACAGATTCAATGCCATCCCCATCAAGCTACCAATGACTTTCTTCACAGAATTGGAAAAAACTACTTTAAAGTTCATATGGAACCAAAAAAGAGCCCACATCGCCAAGTCAATCCTAAGCCAAAAGAACAAAGCTGGAGGCATCACACTACCTGACTTCAAACTATACTACAAGGCTACAGTAACCAAAACAGCATGGTACTGGTACCAAAACAGAGATATAGATCAATGGAACAGAACAGAGCCCTCAGAAATAACGCTGCATATCTACAACTATCTGATCTTTGACAAACCTGAGAAAAACAAGAAATGGGGAAAGGATTCCCTATTTAATAAATGGTGCTGGGAAAACTGGCTAGCCATATGTAGAAAGCTGAAACTGGATCCCTTCCTTACACCTTATACAAAAATTAATTCAAGATGGATTAAAGACTTAAACATTAGACCTAAAACCATAAAAACCCTAGAAGAAAACCTAGGCATTACCATTCAGGACATAGGCATGGGCAAGGACTTCATGTCTAAAACACCAAAAGCAATGGTAACAAAAGCCAAAATTGACAAATGGGATCTAATTAAACTCAAGAGCTTCTGCACAGCAAAAGAAACTACCATCAGAGTGAACAGGCAACCTACAAAATGGGAGAAAATTTTCGCAACCTACTCATCTGACAAAGGGCTAATATCCAGAATCTACAATGAACTCAAACAAATTTACAAGAAAAAAGCAAACAACCCCATCAAAAAGTGGGTGAAGGACATGAACAGACACTTCTCAAAAGAAGACATTTATGCAGCCAAAAGACACATGAAAAAATGCTCATCGTCACTGGCCATCAGAGAAATGCAAATCAAAACCACAATGAGATATCATCTCACACCAGTTAGAATGGCAATCATTAAAAAGTCAGGAAACAACAGGTGCTGGAGAGGATGTGGAGAAACAGGAACACTTTTACAGTGTTGGTGGGACTGTAAACTAGTTCAACCATTGTGGAAGTCAGTGTGGCGATTCCTCAGGGATCTAGAACTAGAAATACCATTTGACCCAGCCATCCCATTACTGGGTATATATCCAAAGGACTATAAATCATGCTGCTATAAAGACACATGCACACGTATGTTTATTGCGGCACTATTCACAATAGCAAAGACTTGGAACCAACCCAAATGTCCAACAATGATAGACTGGATTAAGAAAATGTGGCACATATACACCATGGAATACTATGCAGCCATAAAAAATGATGAGTTCATGTCTTTTGTAGCGACGTGGATGAAATTGAAAATCATCATTCTCAGTAAACGATTGCAAGGACGAAAACCCAAACACTGCATGTTCTCACTCATAGATGGGAATTGGACAATGAGAACACATGGACACAGGAAGGGGAACATCACACTCTGGGGACTGTTGTGGGGCAGGGGGAGGAGGGAGGGATAGCATTGGGAGATATACCTAATGCTAAATGATGAATTAATGGGTGCAGCACACCAGCATGGCACATGTATAGATATGTAACTAACCTGCACATTGTGCGCATGTACCCTAAAACTTAAAGTATAATAATAATAAAAAAAGCCAAAAAGAAACAAACGAAAAAAACAATTAAAATAAAAAAATAAAATAAAATAACTAAAAAAGTAAGAAATGATAAATGCTTGAGGTGATATGTACCACATTTACTGATATTGGTAAATATGATTATTACACATCATCTACCAGTGTCAAATTATCTCATGCATCCCATAAATATATACACCTATTATTCACCCATAAAAAATAAAATCAAAATGTTTTTAAAAAGAAAGGAAAAAAAATAAAGAACTAATACCAACTTTGCTCAACCTCTTTTAACAAGTTGAAGAGGAGGGAGTACTTCAAAACTCATTTTATGAGGCCAGGATTACCTTGACAGTAAAACCAGACAAGAATACAGAAAAAAGAAAAAGAAAGAAAAAGAAAACTATAGGTCAATATAACTGATGAGCATAGATACAAAAATTCTCAACAAAATACTAGCAAATGAAATTCAACAACATATTAAAAAAGATCATTCACCATGATCAAATGAGATTCATCCCAAGGATGCAAGGATGGTTTAACATATACAAATCAATAAATGCTATACGTCCCATTAACAGAATCAAGAATAAAAACAACATGATTATTTCAATAGATCTTAAAAAGCATTCTATATAGTTTAACATCGTTTATGATAAAAAAATTATCAAACTGGATATAGAAAAGACATATGTCAAAATTATAAAGGGCAAATATGACAACCCCACAGCCAACATCGTACAGAATGGGGAAAAATTGAAAGCATTTCCTCTACAATGTGGAATGAGGCAATGGTGCCCACTTTCACCACTTTTCTTCAATACAGTACTGAAATCCTGGCGAGAGCAGAGCAGAAAGGAGTAAAGGGCACCCAAATTGGAAAGGAAGAAGTCAAATTAGCCTTGTTTGCATGTGACATGAACTTATACTTTGAAAAACATAATAATCCCACCAAAAAGCCTGTTATAACTGATAAACAAATTCAGTAAAGTTACAAGATACAAAATCAACATACAAAAATCAGTAGTATTTATATTCACCAACAGTGAACAATCTGAAAAACAAATCAAGAAATCAATCCCATCTGTAACAGCTACAAAGAATATAAAATATGTAGGAATCAATTTAACTAAAGAAGTGAAGGGTCTTTATGAGAAAAACTCTAAAAGTCTGATGAAAAATTGAAGAGGACACAAAAAATGGAAAGACATTCCATGTTCATGGCTTGGAAAAATTCATATTGTTAAGAAGATCATATTACCTAAGGCAATTTACAGATTCAATGCAATCCCAATAAAAAACCCAATGACATTCTTCACAGAAATAGAAAAAACAATCCTAAAATTTATATGGAACCACAAAAGACCCAGAATAGTCAAAGCTATCCTAAGCAAAAAAGGAGAAAACTGAAGTATCACATTACCTGATTTCACATTGTACTACAGAGCTATAGTAACCAAAACAGCATGTTACTGGTATAAAAACAGACTCATAGACCAATAGAACAGAATAGAGATCCCAGATATAAATTCATGCATTTACAACCAACTCGTTTTTGACAAAGTTTCCAAGAATATACAATGGGGAATTGCTAGTCTCTTCAAGTGATCATAGCCCACTGCAGCCTCAAACTCCTGGGCTCAAGTGATCCTCCTGCCTCAGTCTCCCAAGTAGCTGAGATAACAGGTGCACACCGCCACACCTGGTTAATTTTTTTTTGTACAAACGGGGTCTCACTATGTTGACCAGGCTGGTCTTGAATTCCTGGCCTCAAGCTGTCGTCCCACCTCGACCCCCCAAAATGCTGGGATTATAAGCATGCGCCACCACGCCGAGCCTTGGGCAAAGATTTTTTGTGTAAGACCTCAAAAGCATAGGCAACCAAAGTGAAAACAGACAAATGGGATTACATCAAGCTAAAAAGCGTCTGCACAGAAAAAAGCTTCAACAAAGCAAAGAGGCAACCCATGGGATGGGAGAGAATATTTGCAAACTACCCATCTGACAAGGGATTAATAAGAAGAATATATGAAGCACTTAACCCAATAACAAAAAAGCGAATACTGCATTTAAAATATGGGCAAAAGATCTGATTAGAAATTTCTCAAAAGAAGACGTACAAATGGCCCGCAGATATACGAAAAAATGTTCAGCATCACTAACCATAAGAGAAATGCAAATAAAATCTACAATGAGATACCCTCTCACCCCAGTTAAAGTGGCTTTTATAAAAAAGACAGGCAATAATGGATGCTGGCAAGGATATGGAGAAAGGGGTGCTCTCATACACTGTTGGTGGGAATATGAATTAGTACAGCCACTATGGAGAACAGTAGGGAGGTTCTTCAATAAATTAAAAATAGAACTACCATAGGATCTGGCGATTCCGCTATTGGGTATGTATCCAAAAGAAAGGAAGCCAATATATCAAAAAGATATCTACACTTCCATATTTATTGCAACACTAACCACAGTAGCCCAGATATGGAATCAACATAAGTGCCTATCAATGGATGAATAGATTTAAAAAATTATGTGTGTGTGTGTGTCTGTAATGGAATATTATTCAGCTATATAAAGAACAAAATCCTGTCATTTGCAGCAATATGGATGGAACTGGAGGTCATCATGTTAAGGGAAAAAATAAGTCAAGTACAGAAAGACAAATATTGCATGTTCCCAACTAGTATGTGGGAGCTACAAAATGAATCTCATGAAGACAGAGAGTAGATTAGTGGTTACTAGAGGCTGGGAAGGGTTGAGAGGAGCAGGGGAATGAAGATAAGTTGATTATTCAATACAAATACATGGTTTGATAGAAGAAATAAGACCTGGATAGATCAGTAGGACAACTATAGTTTAAAATATTCTATTCTATCGCATATTTCAAAATAGCTAGAAGAGGAAAATTTGAATGATTCTAGTATAAAGAAAAGACAAATATTTAAGGTAATGGATATCCCAAGTACACTGATTTGATGTTTTCAAATTATATGAATGTATTAAATTATTGCATGTATTTTGAAACTATGTACCTATATTATGCATCAATAAAATATATACAAATAGTTTCATTTTAATAGGCAAAATTAAATTTTAATTAATTTAATTAATTAAAAATTAATAGGCAAAAATAAAATTGAACGGAAGCTACTTTCTTTCACAAGTATATATACATATCGGTTTTTTTTTCGGTGACGTCAGAGTTTACTCTACTATTGTTTTCCAGCTCTTGCTGCTCAAGTACACCCTTCAGTGGAATCAATATTCCATAGTTACGGGGGTTCTGTGGATCCTGTGAGTTCTGTTACTCCTTTGAATGTAAGTTATTCTCAATAAATCATATTATAGCTATAGTGTGTGTTGCTAGTGTTGTAGGTCCCCATTCAAATTGCAAGATAACAATTAAAAAATTGGGAGATACCATCAAAGAGAAGGACATCTGTAGAAAGTCATTTCAGAAACTTTGAACTAAATTGAGAGGAAAAGACAAGGAAGATCAGCATCAAATATTCTAATAATTATTCAATAAGTTTCAGGATGAAACAGCTTTTGTAGACAGCAATAAGTACTTGTCTGTATCCTTAAAGAAATACGGCAGCAAAATTTACGGGACTAAGGCTCTAAAGAGAGGCATAGCAAAGGTGAACCATGTTAAAGGGAATCCAGCCAGGGAAATAATAGAGTCTGGTCCTTAGTTAAACGTTGCTTTGATGGGAAAATATCTCCTCCCTATGCAATTTAGAGAGGTGAAAGTGGACAAGATTTCTCTGCATAGTGGATGCTTTTGGAAGAATCACAACTTATGTTTCATATCACTCACTGAGGATGATGCCACAGGACAAAACCTAGCAGGATGTCTTTTTAAAAAATGTCTAAGACAGAAAGCAAAGAGAAAGTAAAAGGAAAGAAGTCACCCAGACTCAGCACACAGATAAAGAGAAGGGAGACAGAACTTAAGGAGAAAATTCAACTGTTAGAAACTTAGCCTTTCTGAAAGGACTAGAGAAGATGATGCAACACTCGAAGTGTACTCCACTACTGCAGAAAACATATAGCAATTCAAAACCTGGAACCTTCAAAATATTAGGTAAAAATAATACAGTAATTAACATAATCGTGAGAATTTTCTTCCAATTGAGTTGTTATTTGTCCCTTTCAGTCCTTTGTGCTTTTGTTATCATATATTTTACTTCTACATATGTTATGCATCCCATTCTACAACATCAATTATCTTTTAAAGAGTTTTCAATAATAAGAAATCAAAATATCTTATATATTTACATTTACCCATTCTGTTACCTTTGTAGTGCTCTGCATTTTTTGTATATAGACCCATATTTCCATCTGGTATCATTTTTCCTTCTGCCTGAAGAAAATGCTTTAATATATCTTGTGGTGTCAGCTCTGGGTTAGACTGATTGAAGGATTTTCTTTTTTCTTCATTATGGGTTATATTTGCCTGTTTCTTTGCACACCTGGTAATTTTCTATTGAATGTCAGACATAGTGAATGTTGCTTTGTTGGGTACTGTATATTTTTGTATTCCTATAAATATTCTTGAACTTTGTTCTGGGACACTTTCAAATTACTTGGAAACAGTATCATCCTTTTGGGTCCTGTTTTTATGATTTGTTGGAGAGGTCCAGAGTACTGCTTAGTCTGGGACTAATTCTTTCCCATTGTTGAGGCAAGACCCTTCTGAGTACTCTACCCAATGCCCTGCGAATTATGAGGCTTTCCAGTCTGGCTGGTTGAGAACAGGCACTATCCTCGCCCTGTGTGAGAACCAATCGCTATTACTTCTAATTCTTTCAGCTGGTTCTTTCTATGGTCTTTGTTAATTTCCTGACATGCAAGTGCTGATCAGTACACTAACTGCTAGGTAATCAAGAGAGACCCTCTGCAGATATTCAGTTCCTCCCTGCCCCACTGCCCCTCCAACCTCTCTGAAGCTCTTTCCTCTCCACTACACTGGCCTGCTACCTTGGTCTCCCAGGACTCTAAGCTCCATAACCTTAATTCAGGGAATCTGCCAGGCTCTGGCTGCACTCTCCCTCCTGGCACCATCTGGAAATGCTCTCATGGCACTGAGCTAGAGCAGTCATATGGCCCATCTCACTTGTCTGCCATCTTGCAAGGATCCCTGTCCTTTGTTGCCTGATGCCCATTGTTGTGCAAAGCACTGTTTCATATATTTTGAAACATATGTTATATATTTCATGTATACATATATAGATGTATATATATTTGCCCCTTATATATATATACACACACATATATACGAGGGGCAAATATATATACATATATACATATATATGTGTAAAATATCTGCTATGTGCCAGGAACTGAAGATGAAGCAGTAAAGACAGAGACAAAAATCCCTGCCCTTGTGACTCAAGTAGCTTGCATTTTGGGAAGAGTAGTCAGAAAATGTTAATAAGTAGGACAAATTAGTAAAATATATAATGAGTTAGATTATAATAAGTGGCAAGTAGAAAGAAGAACTGGGGGAAATAGTTCCATTTTAAATATGGCGGTCAGGGAAGGCTGTACCTAGTAGGTGACACTTGAGCAAAGATCTGAAGATGAGTGAGAAAGAAAGCCAGGCAGTTGTCTGGGAGAAGAGTGGCCCAGGCAGAGGTAACACGAATTGCAAAGGAGTGGAGGTGAGGTTTAAGGTGTTTGAGGTACCACAAGGTGGCCCATGTGTCTGGAGAAGAGTAACCAAGGGGAGGAGCCATCACAGATGATGGCAGAGAGGTAACAGGGAGTCAGATCATGAGGGAGATGGAAAGCCATTGGAAGCTTTGAGTAGAGGAGTGACATGATGTCATTTAAGTTTTAACAAGATCACTTTGGCTACTGTGCAGAAAATAAACTCTGGCAATGAGGGGGCAAGAGAGAAAGCATAAAGACCAGTTAGGAGTTTGTTGTAATAATCTAGAAGAGAAAAGATGGTAGTGTCAACTTGGATAGTAGCAGTAGAAGTGGTAAGAAGTGATTGGATTGTGGATATCTTTTGAAGGTAGAGTCAATGAAAATTGCTGATGAATTATTTTTGTAAGATGTAAGGGAAAGACAGGAATCAAGATGACTCCAAGTTGTAAATGCCTTGAGCGACAGAAAGAATTGAGCTACTATTACTGAGATAGAAAAGACTAGGAAAAGTAGATCAGGAGATTTGGACATGTTACCTTTGAGTTTTCAACTAGACTATCCAAGTAGAGATACCTAGTAGGTGGTTGGATATATGAGTGTAGAGTTCCACAGACAGGTCTGAACTGGATATATAAATGTAGGTGTTATCAGCATGAGTGACAGCAGTTACAAAAGAGAAGTGGTTCCAGGATTGAGTCTCTTGGATCCCCAATATATAAGGGCCAAGAAGATAAGGTGAAAATGAGCAAAGACATTTGAGAAATAACAGCAGAGAGGTAGAACGTGGTATCCTGCAAGTCAAATGAAGAGAGAGTTCAAAGAGGAGAAAGCAATAAATGTCAAATGTTGATGATAAGGTAAAATAAGATGAGAACTGAGAATCAATCACCACATTGAGGAAGTCATTGATGACTTTGATAAACACTGATTGGAGTAGGCTCATGAGAGAATGAGAAGAGAAGAACTGGAGACAGGGAATACAGATAACTCTTCCAAGGAGTATTTCTGCAAATAGAAGAGAGCTCGGGCAGTACATTGAGGGAGGTAGTACATAGAGGGAGGGGTTTTATTTTGTTATGTTTTTAGGATAGGAGAAATACTTGAGTATGGAAAAACTCCAGTAAAAAAAAAAACGAAAATATATGACATAGAAGAGAGAGTAAAGAAATATTGGGGTAATGTCCTTGAATAGGGGAGAGGGCATTGGCTCACATGTACAAGGAAAGTACCTTTGCTAGGAGCAGAAACGTGATGGCCATAGTAACAGGAAAGAAGGCAGGCCATAATGAATGGGCCAATAGGTGTATACATATAATGGTATGGGCTTATGAAAAATCTGAGTCCTTCTATTTTCCCAGTGAAATAACAAGCATGACCATAAGCTGAGAGTAACCATGGGAAAGGAGTTGTTGCAGTGGGGAGAAGATAGGAATAGTTGTCTGCAAGAGTGGAAGAGTGAATGAGCTAGGGAAATGTGTCATGACTGGCAGCAGAGGTAAGGGCCCACTTGAGATTCATTGCCATGAAGATAAAGTGAGATAAGATGTGTTTTTCTCTAGCTATGTTCATCTAAGTTTCAGGCTTCATGAAATTAATGTATGGTTCCTAACCATTTCTAGAAGCAAAAAAAAATCTACTTTGCCCACCAGTAACTCTAGTTGGATATTCCCAATGAGACCTGGTACTGGGAAAGTGGCCTCATGAAGGAGGGAATCTCAACAGGCCATTGATCTCCTTTCCCAGAGTGGGAGTCATATCCCTGATTGGTCACATACTTAATGGTTAAAAGAACAAAAAGCTAAGGTAAGCTGTAGGGACACTTAATCCCCCACCCTTCATGGCTCCATGTAAAGAGATTTCTTAACCACTCCTAGCCTCCTTCCTCATCTTTTACTCATTTCTCCCCATTGGAGAAGTGACTTAATTAACTAGTAATGGATGATTAACCTGGGTATCTTTGCTTTGCCCTCCTCTTCTCTTTTGGGATCTGCCTGCCTGTGTGAAAGGGTACTATCTGCTCTGCTGGCTCCATATTCCCAAAGGATCTGTGGGGCAGGATATGCCTCTGTGGAGTAGACCTGAAATTTTGTGGGGGATACTTTCAATTAAGGGAGAGAGGGATATATAGCATCGGTTAGGTCCTCAAAGCTAAGCTATGTTCACTCAACAGCTTTAGAAGTAGTAAAGCTGATTATTTTGATTTCCACTTGCTTGACCCCTGGCTTTATCTCTCAGTTGGTTGTAACCTCAGGTAGGAAGCATAGAAATATTTATTAGTTCCCTCATAGCCCAACACAATTGTTTATGTGGTTCAAAATCAAACTGATTAGTTAAGGCAATGGGAAATCAATAAAACCATACATTGTGAAACTGTGTAACTATATGATAAAGTAGAAAATTACAAATCTGTTTGACACACAGTGGGTGCTCATTATATATTATTTTATTTTATTATTTCCATAGGTTTTTGGGGAAGAGGTGGTGTTTGGTTACATGAATAATTTCTTTAGTGGCAATTTGTGAGATTTTGCTGCATCCATCACCCGAGCAGTATACACTGTAACCAATTTGTAGTCTTTTATCCTTCACCCCCCTACACCCTTTCCCCCAAGTCCCCGAAGTCCATTGTATCATTCTTATGCCTTTGCATCCTCATAGCTTAGCTCCCACTTATAAGTGAGAACATAAAATGTTTGGTTTTCCATTCCTGAGTTACTTCACTTAGAATAATGGTCTTCAATTCCATCTAGGTTGCTGCAAATGCCATTATTTGATTCCTTTTTATGGCTGAATAGTATTACATGACATATATATATAACAATGTCCTTACAATTGCAAGTTGTGCTGCTATAAACATGCTTGTGCAGGTACCTTTTTCATATAATGACTTCTTTTACTCTGGGTAGATACCCAGTATGGGATTGCTGAATCTTCTGGTAGTTCTTTACTTTTAGGTCTTTAAGGAATCTCCACTCTGTTTTCCATAGTGGTTGTTCTAGTTTACATTCCCCCCAGCAATGTAAAAGTTTTCCCTTTTCACCGCATCCCCACCGGTATTATTTTTTGATTTTTTGATTATGGTCATTCTTGCAGGAGTGAGTTGGTATGGCATTGTGGTTTTGATTTGCATTTCCCTGAAATTATTATATATATTTTGAATCAATTTGGTATAGAGGTAGAGATAGTTCGACCAGCTCAAGATTTACTACAAGCCTCATTTTGGCTATGAACAAAGCTCTGGGGGTATATTTTTACCTTGTTGCTAAAAGTTTTGTTGCAAATAAAAATTATAAATAGTTTTTTCCACAACCTTACTTTATAGTAAATATATAATTAGCTATATGCCCACAAAGGCCCTGATAATAATAGTGATGCTAGTGTTAATGAGAATCCTAGTAAGACCTAACATGTATTGGGTGCTTGTTTTATGCCAAGTGCTGTTTTCAGTGTTTCACGTGCATTAGCTCATTTAATTCCCACAACCACCATATGAGGAAGGTATTATCATTTCTATTTTGAAAATGAAGGAACTCACACAAAGATAATTAGTTTGACTAAGATCACACTGCTAGTAAAATGGCAGAGCAGTAATTCAAACTCAGGACCTCTATTCCAAAGCATGCCTTCTTAGCCATTAAACTATACTGTTCAATATATGCTTCCTAGTTACAGCAAGATTGCTAAAGTACATACCATGGGGAGTTACTTAAATCTGTAAAATCAAGTCCTGGTTTTCAATGGAATTCATAATCTATGCTAAGCAACAGGAATGTACATTCCATGGATAACAAGACAAAGTATGCTCACGCTCACTCTGTCTTTCCTTGTTGGATAGGCTCAGAGATAAATATTTTTGACATGGATTTAAGGAGACTCTAACCTCTCACCTTTAGTCAATAAAGTGACTCCTAATCTCCTTAATTTATAAATCAGCAGGGACTGAGAGGGCAAATCCTAATCTTAGGATTTTGGTCAGCTGAAAGTACAGTTTACTGTACTGTATCTGGGAAAATATACTGAGACAGAAATCCTGTTAATGCTTCTAGGTCCGTGGCAACATGTTCCCAGAACACAAGTTCTTCATGGTCTAGAGTGTGCACTGCCTTTTGCACTTTCAGCAGTGAACGGAAGCAGCATTACTCTTTTAAAAAATTATTTTATCCTTTTTTTTTTTAAAGTTCCGGGGTACATGTGCAGGATGTGCAGGTTTGTTACATAGGTAAACATGTGCCATGGTGTTTTGCTGCACCTAACAACCCATCACCTAGGTATTAAGCCCAGCATGCATTAGCTCTTTCCCTAATGCTCTCCCCACTACCGCCCTCCCCTGACAGGCCCCAGTGAGTGTTATTCCCTTCCTGGTGTCCATGTGTTCTCATTGTTCAGCTCCCACTTATAAGTGAGAACATGTGGTGTTTGGTTTTCTGTTCCTGTGTTAGTTTGCTGAGGATAATGGCTTCCAGCCCCGTCCATGTCCCTGCAAAGGACATGATCTCATTCCTTTTTATGGCTGCATAGTATTCCATGGTGTATATGTACCATATTTTCTTTATCCAGTCTATCATTGATGGGCATTTGGGTTGATTCCATGTCTTTGCTATTGTGAATAGTGCTTCAATGAACATATGCATGAAATATATCTTTATAATAGAATGATTTATATTCCTTTGGGTATATACCCAGTAATGGGATTGCTGGGTCAAGTGGTATTGCTGGTTCCAAATCTTTGAGGAATTGCCACACTGTCTTCCACAGTGGTTGAACTAATTTACATTCCCACCAACAGTGTAAAAGCATTTCTATTTCTCCACAACCTTGCCAGCATCTGTTGTTTCTTGACTTTTTAATAATAGTTATTCTGACTGGTGTGAAATGGTATCACATTGTGGTTTTGATTTGCATTTCTCTAATGATCAGTGATGTTGAGCTTTTTTTCATATGTTTGTTGGCCGCATGTATGTCTTTATTTGAGAAGAGAAGCGGCCTTATTTTACATCTGCAGACACTGCACAGGGATGTAGCACCACTATGACAGTAATTTATGGCCACAGAAAGAAGGGGAAAAGATACAATGGGAAAAGAAGAGGAAAGTAGTAATTTCTGAGTTCCATCACTGTGCTAGATGTTTCTTTTATCCTCTCTCATTTAATGAAGTGGGTTTTATCTCTAATTTACAGATAAGGAAACTGTGGCTGAAAAATGTTAATTGATTTGCTCAAGATCACATGGCCACCAAATAGCAGAGACGTGAATGACATCTGCGTTTATCTGTCTCAGAGCCTGTATGTTCTCAAAACTGCCTTTTTGAAGGAGCCTAAGACCTAAACAGGTCCAATCCCCTTACTTTAAAAATAGAGAAATTGGGGCTCAGAAAGTGAGTCACCTTGCCCAGGGTCAAAAGTTTCACTAACTTTCTTGTGAGTATACTCTAGGAAGCAGAATGAGGACCTTGCCAATCGCTGCAGGGCCCTATGCAGTAAGAAATGTTGTCCCCTTCACGGAGTGCACATTAACTTCCTTGGCCACTAGAGTTAGAGTACAGTGGAAACAACACAAAGTATCTGAATGCCCTTTGGAAATAGTTTTTCACTGCATCATGATAAACACTTTCCATGTATGACTCACAGGCCAGTATCTTTTCCTGAAAAGATAGTGTGTGACTTGAATCAAATTTTAAGTAGAGAGTCCTATTTAAACTGAATTCCCAAGCTATGGACATCTCTGAAAGACCAGAGCATGCAAGTTAGTTCTCGCTCCCAAACTGGAAGAGACATGAATGTCAATGTAGGGGTGCCCCTTCTTATTTCTCCCACTCCTCCGAGTCAAAATGTTTCATGCAAACAGTTTGCATGGGCCTTGCTGGAACATTCTTTGGGATTTGTGAACCTCTCTAGAAATGGATCTAGGAAAAAGGTTTTATAAATCTGTGCCAGGAAATTTTTTTGGTCCCCAGTGAGGACCAGGCTGATAAGTATCCATGGCTTCTTGTAGAAATCCCAAGATTCAATCGTTACTTGGGAACCAAGCACATAGCATGGTTCCCATTACATTTATTGGTAAGTGGACATATGGACTTCACAGTCAATGACCCAAAATGCATTTATTGAGTGCCTACTTCGTGCCAGGATCTATGCTAGTAGGCTCAGGTTATATGATGGTGAATATCACAGATGTGTCCCCACCATCATGGAGCTTCCTGTGTAGCATGCTCATCACCAGTAAGACAACTAGGAAGCCCCTTGCCTGAAAGGATGATGGAACTAAACTCAATGGAGGCCCATACAGAGAGATTAAAATGCTGTGCAGAGAAAATGAGGTCAATAAAACGATCAAGAAATTGATTCAAGCTGGAATAGCTGGGGAAAGCAGTGAGCTAGGGATTAGCTCAGAAAGGCCTTAGAATAGGAAGTGGCTGCTGGAGGCAATTCCAGCAGGCTAAGAAGACTCTAAGAAGAAACTTGTTAAGAGATGGTGGCAGAAGTGTTGGAATGACACAGCCATGGAGTTGAGTTTAGCTTACCACCTAATGAGCAGTCTTGAACTGAAACTCAGAGGTTATGGCTGGAGCTGGCCTAGGAAGAAATGATGGGGCTTTCCCCAAAATTAGGAGTAAGCAACAGCCCACTAGCATGGGTGGGAGGGGTGGAGCTAGGTAAGTAGAACAAACTATTTATGGTCAGAACCTAATCACTATAACCCAGCTAACCTGAGAGGGGTCAGGAGACACACTTGTAACTTGTTTTAATGGACTTTTTTCCGTTATCCCATCCCTCTGGCCCAGAGTAGCAAAGAGAATGGTCCTCCCCATAGTTTCATGAGTCAGAAAAGGTGTTAGTACTTGATATAAATAAAAGGAGATTAAAGTCCAAAGGTATGATGTCTTTTATGGAGAAACTTCTGGGTCCTCAGTGGAAAAGGAACCTTATCTGCAGGGTACCCTAGCTGTAGGTAATCTGGGTACACCTACACCTGGGAGGCAGGAAAGCAGGCTTCACTCCGGAGTCATCTGAATACTTCTGATAGTGTAAGCATTGTTTCACTTGCCCCAAGAATGATTTTGAACCACAGGCTGTCACAACTGGAGGGATCATTATAAATCATCTAGAAAAGTGGTTCTTAACCTAATGACTCATTGATTTTTTTTTAACAAAATGAACTCCTCCCATTATCCTGAAATGAAAAACATAAGTGATTCACCCTGTCTACACAAGTAATTTAAAAATAAAAAAAAATAAATAATGGCCCGTGATTTACAGGAAGTAAAAAAGGAAAGAGCTTTATTATAAAACAATATTTATTTTTACATATAAAGGCTTGGCACAATGACAAGAGAAGACAAACATGCTCTCATAAATGTCCAAAGCCTCTTCTAAGGAGGAATACTGTTGAGAATCACTACTCTGGAACGACTTCAGTTCACACATGGACAAACTGCATCCCAGAGAATGAAAGGATCAAGTCATGCTGCCTTTCTTTCACTGGGCCACTGCAGCCTTTCAGTGGGGTCCACCTAGACTTTCCAACCAGAAGTGTTCTGGAACTCCAAGCTTAGTACCAGGAAGCTCATGCTGTCTTTGGCAACTCTCACTATCATATAGTCTAGTGATTAAAAGCATGGGGTTTAGAGGTAAAACGTTTGCATTTTGGATCTGCCACTTGACAGCTGTGTGGTCCTATGCCAGATACTTAACTTCTCTGTCTCTCTGTTTTCTCATATGTAAACTGGAGTTAGTACTTACTCCATAGGACTAAGATAATACACGAGAGAGTCCTAATACATAGTAAGCCTCAAAAAATGGTAGTTATTACTATTAGTATTTCTGGCACACCATCAACTGCTTTCAATACTCTGTTAATGCAGTTGTCACCATTCCATTGATGCTATCATTGTCATCATAATTGCTACAGGGATCCCCAAAGGGGAGTATCCCTTCCCTTCAGTGAGTAACACTCTTGGTCAGCCCAATGTGATCTATTCTCATGTTCATACTATCCTTTATTAGGAAAGATACCCTGGCTATTTTGGTTTTGTTCTTCCCTTTCCATGGAACTTATTCCATAAGGTCTGAGGGACGAGGCCAGAGGGCATATGAGAGTCACCCTATAGTCCCCCATCAAGTGAATTTCTCAGTGCCCCCAAACCACTGTCACAAGAAGGAACCCAGGAACCTCAGTTCTCTCTTAATTTCAAGTGAGTTTCTGTCAACCCCTGACATTAGCATAGCCGTTGTCTCCCCTTCTTTGTTCACATTTATCCCAGGAGGCCTATATGTCCTTATGCAAATAAGACTCCTGGTGGCCTACCCTTTTGATCACAAAGTTCCCGAAATAAAAAATTAAACCTGGCCCCATCGTGATGCTTGTCTCAGTAATTTGGATAAACTATATGGTTCCTTTATACAATAATGAACCTGCGATTTGGGGCTTAGCCAGCCTGCAAGACTGCCAGGCTCACTCTCACTAGTCTGGAGTCTCAAAACAATGGGAATTGGGGGCAGTACACTTAGACATATGTAGGAACCCTGTACCTTGGCAAACAACTGACTTCCATGAGCAGAGCATGTATGGCTCTCACACAGCTGTTGAGACAACTGAACACACACTCTTTTTCTCCTCCAACCCTTTCTGCCCCTCAGGTGAAAGCACATTTCCCCCAATAACAAATGTAAAAAAAGGGTCCTTGAGAAGTGTTTATAAGGAGTATGTGGGAGTGAGTTGTACTAGGTCTCATCCTTTCCAATTTATCCTGAGGTTAGATACCTGAGTGAATTTTACAGCCAGCTATATGATACCCCCTAAGGGCCAAATAGATTAAAAACAGGTTTTATTCAATATGATTTCTCAAGTTTCTTTTTCACAACTCTAAGAAAATCACACAGCTAGTAGCCCTCAGGGTACCTGCTGGCGTCCTGCTGGGGGCTGCTCTGTGATGTTTCAATCACAGCAAAGCACAGGAGGTGGGGGAAGCAAGCACATGTGAGCTCTTGAGCGAGCACAGGCAGACACACACACACATCCACACTCACACATTCAAAACCCAGCATAAAGCCATAGTTCTCAGGCCTATATCCAAAAGCAGCTTTACTAAATCCTTAGGAACTCTCAGACAAATGAACCTCAAAAGTCAGTTTTCTTACATTTGAAATATGAAAATCAGCATTATTAGAAACTCTTAAGCATGCAATGCCACATATATTTGAACCGAGTCTTCTTGAATATAATTTTCCTATCAATAGGCATATGTGCAACCAAAGAGAAATAAGCTGAGACACACTAAACAAGCACACATGTGCACACATGCACACACGCACACCCAAATTGTTACCTAAATTTTGTGCCAGTGGAACTCAGAACTACATGGGAGAATGTTTAAAAACAGAGAATTAAAGTTAATGTAAATTGTACTTGAGCAACCAGGAGAAGAACGTAACAATGAAGTCAAGACTCCAGTGAGTTTGGTAAAATCAGGACATCAACAGGAATATTGAAGAACATAATGGCAGGAGGTAGAAGAGCTGGCTCCTTTAAATCCATATCAGCCACAGAATAGCAATTGCCACTTTGGACTCAGCAGTCTCATCTCTAATCATGTCATTCTTCCATGCTGTCTCCATCACTCCTTGAAGTTACTGAACTGGTTCTTCACCCTACCTGTAATATCTAATCACCCAGTACTTCCCATTTCATTTGAATCATGACCACATGATATGGTCACAACAGCCTGTTTTCCTAGGTCACACTCTGTAGTTAGCTAATTTAATGGTGCTCTTCTCACTACCTTGGAGCCTCTTCCCATGACTTTCCACTAAGCTCATTCCAACAATTTAAATTCTTGGCTACAGGAAGCAGCAGCAGCCCAGCATGATGATAACGAGTTAAGGCTTTGGAATCAGACAGAACTAGATTTGAAACCCACTTGGTAGTTGGATGACCTTTGGCAAGTTACTTAACTTCTCCAAGCCTCAATTTTCTTTTCTAAAAAATGGAGGTCATAATAGCACTTAGATCACAGGATTGTTGTACCAGTAATGATATCATTCATATGAAGTGCCTGGCCTACAGTAGGCATCATTATCATTCCTGATTTCAGTGTGATGAAACTGTCCAGATAACCCTTACACAGAAAGCTCCTTCCGTTTAACTCCAGGACATTCTGCTTCTAACATTCGTAGAAGTAAAGAAGCTTCTTCCTTTTATCCTCTGATTCTAAGACTATAGATTCATTTAAGTTGCTATTCTATGCCCGGAGTTATGGTTATGAAAATCAATTCCCAAATTTTTCTGGCAGTGACTATACAGGGTTGGGGAAAGCAAGGTTCTGGCTCCTTGGGACACTGTAATGAAAGGTAGGCACTGCCTCCCACTAAGACCACATACAATGCAGCAGTCCCCCAAAAGAAGACTGGCAAACTACTAAGAAGGAGGAGTTCAATACTGGACAGAAAAACCATGGCAATTGTCTACTACTTAAAAATACAGTGTGAAAACTGCTGATGTAGATCTTAGGAACATAAATCTTAATGTTGGCCAACTTGTCCCCTCTTCCCACTATCCCTTATCCACATTGAAGAAGAGGAACACAGCAAAAGATTCATGAACTTCTAGAATGCTAGAAGCCAATAGTCTGCTTCTTTCTTGTGATCTCCTCTCCCGGCAACCTCTCTTGCTTCCATGAGGTCAGATAGGTAACAACTCTGTTTCTGTTTGTCTCCTTCTTCTCTCTCTTTTGGCTTGTTTCCTTCAGTGAGGTAAGAAGGTAAGAAGAGAACAGAGATGCAGAAATACAGGGGCCAGTGGTTCTAGATATAGGGGAAAATGCTCTTGTTTTGATTCTCTGAACCTCTCTTTCCATTTTGCCCCTAAGATCACTCTCAGCTGTTAGATGTTACTATTCTGGTACCAAGAAAATACATGCCAGTGAGAAGAGATTAAAAGATTAAGACAACAGAGTAAGAGAGCCAGAATCAGAGCAGAGCTGAGCCCCAACCTTAGCCCAGTAACCCTGCATCCCATGGAATAAAAGCCCATTTGCGCCTCTTTTGGTGTAACAGGTATTGTTAGAGCCCCACCCATATGCCAGGCAAATTCTAACTGCATTACTCCTTGCAGGTTCTTTTCCCAGAGTTGCAGAAATCTTTGTTGTCTATGTGTACAGCAATCTACAAATGCCAGTGAATTAACAGCCCCCAGGAGCAGTGAGATGTGATTCATGAGTTGATGTATAAATACCCAAACTCCAACCTGGGCAACATAGTGAGACCCATCTCTAAAAATTTCTTTTTGAAAAAGTAGCTGTTCGTGATGGCACGCACCTGTAGTCCCAGCTACTTGGAAGGTGGAGGCAGGAGGATCACTTGAGCCCAGGAGTTGGAGGCTGGTGAGCCACAGTTGTACCACTGGATTCCAGCCTGGGTGACAAAACAGACTCCGTCTCCAGAAAAAAAAAAAAAAAATTCCCAGCTCCCTTGCTCCTCAGGTGGGATAATTCTGAGGTGTGTGTTTTGCACCATTTCCCAGAGTTTCCACATATGAATGTCAGTCCTTCACAGTGGTAGCTGGCTTAAAAGCACACTCTTTATTGACAGCCTTCCTTTTCTTTATTACTATTCTACCCGCTTAGAGGTGTTACCTGAAATTCTCAAAGAAATCATTTTCATTGAAATCTTTGTCTCAGGATCTACTTCCTTGAGAAGCCATACAAAGACACCATGTTAATCTTGGGTCAGTCCATAAGGAGCCCTGAATGCGACAGAAACTTTTTCAAAGTGTTTTTTGCCATTTGGTCTTACAATAATCTCTATAAAGAAACTTTGGTTCTTAGATGATAACCTAATGAGAACATATTCGCCAAATGGGATACAGAGAGAGTAACTATAGATCAGAGATAGTAGAATATGCTTAAATACTTTCCTCTTGATGATAGCAATCTTCTAAATGCAAGGGATATGGAAAATCATCATTTTAGTATGGAGTAAAAATGTGAGGATCAGGGTCATTTTCACAAATTGAAAAATTAGAGGGATTAGGAAAAGCCACTCTGATCACTAAAAAATGTAAACATTTTCTGAATAATGCAAATGAATACTCAAATGCTTGCCAAGAGTTGTTTGAAAAAAATTAACGATTAAGATTTCTGGAACAAGCTGAATATATTTTTAAAAATTGAGAACAAAGACTTGTGGAAGAAGCTGAATACATTTAAAAACAATTAAGGATAAAGATTTATAGAACAAGTTGAACACAATTTAAAAGAAAGTATAACTAGAACAACATGCTCTCAGCTTCAACAATACATGAATGAGAAAATTAACAATAAAACTGTCATTTTTGAGTACTTATTTAAGTATAAACAATTTGCCGTATATTTTATGCACACTATCTCACTCAATCCTTACAATAACTCTGAAAGTTATTATTTTTATCCCCATCTTATACACAAGAAAACTGAGGCACAGAAAAGTTGAGTAATTCTTCTGGGGTCACACAGCTAGTACTTAGCCTAGATAGGGTTTGAAATCATGTTTTTCTGACTCTCAAGCTTATAGGTTTTCTACTTTCATATACATTTTTATTACTGCATTTTTATTTCTCTTGGTATACACCTATTACTTTCAATAATCAGACCATGTGTCTAATCTGAAATTGATAAAATATAATCGTTATGTTGATAATGGGTCAACACAGCATCATATGCCCAATCAGGTCTATAGATTCTATGCACTTGGCTTTTTGACAGAATCAAGTCTAGCATGGTTTGCATACTTGATATGGCTTGTGAGTTCCAAATTGTCATTTTCTGATTCAGAACCTAGCAGAGTGCCTTGCAAATAGTAGGCTCTCAATAAATGAATAGAAATAAATGACTGAATCAAGTCCCAAGTTTCCTTCTGACTGGTTTCCAGGCTTAAGCCTCTCACTTAAGCTTGAAACTATAATTAACCCTATCACCAAGATTTGAGGTAATTGCTTCTTCCCTCTTAAGTTAATGATAAGAAGCTCCTTCCTTTACCCCCACCCCATCCCCTTTGCAGCTTTGGACAATTTTCAAGGTGTTCTCCTGGGTCTTGACGCTTGATTCCTTGGTCATCAGGTTTCTATCTCCTCCTATTTTCCTGGGCATTGACAACAGATCCTCCTTACTCCTGAGAAGTGCTTCTTTCCTTCCTGCCTCTTTGCCTTTGTTCACAGTATTCCCTTGGACTGGACTGGCCCCCTCCCCCATGTCTTGGCTTCTGTCTGGCTCTAGTCTCAGATTCCTGAACCTTGCCTGAACCAGGTACAGATGTAATTCCAGCCCCAGTCTCTAGTCCCTGCTCTCTAGTCCACCTAGGGGTACTTGTTTCAGGCTGCTGGGGTCTCCAACCTTGAGCTGACCCCTCAGATCTGGTGGCTGGCCTGTGTGAGCCTGATAAGGAGGCAGAGAGCCCCGAGAGGTCACCACCAGTCTGTCTTTGTCAGCTGGAGGCCTGGATTCCAGCATGTTCCTGCAAATATGTGACTTATTTACTCATCTTGCTTTTTGTTTGAGCTCTTTCAACACAGCAGCTTCCCCCAAATGATTTCAGACAGGACAGAAAGAGCCCTGCCCTCATCAGTCCATGAGTGAAATGACAAGTCGGGCTTGTAAACAGGATTCCAGCCTTTTCTGAGGCTCAGCTGTCTGTGGAGACATGCAGCCCCACAGCACATCCCCACAGAGACACGTGGTACCAACTAGAGGCAGTAAGATGAGTATTGATGTGGTTTGCGCACCTCTGGATGTATGATTCCATTTAAAATGGAGGCTAGCCTCTTGGTGAGAGTCCTGTTGACTCCATCAAGGAGAGCAGTGATGTGATGTATTGTAATGAGTGTCCTGCTTGATAGGTGGCAATTTAGGAAATCCAGTCAGCTGGCCTGAACCATGCTAGCCCTCCACATACATTAGAAACACTTTTCACATTTTCTTCTTTTACTGTCTTCAGAAAACTGAGCATGCTTTATAAATACTTCCAGAATATAAAAAGCAAAGAACTTGTGTATTTGCCTGAGGTACATTTTCACCCATGGTCAATGAAAGATAAGTCTGAGACCCTCTTCTTGCTACACTTGCACCTTCAGCTGGAAATTAGAGCTTCAGGTGATTGGAACCCTAACCCTCCCTGTTAATGGGCCAGCAGAGCCCAGGAGAGGGGCTTCTTCCGTTATTGTGCCATTCCAGGAGTACATGTTATCACTTGCCTGGATGCTTGTTGTTTTGTAATTGCCTGATCCTGACTATCATCCTCTCCCTTCCTCACCAACTCTTCAGCCTCCTGCAGTCCTCACCATAGTCCAGACTTTCATCAGTGCCATTTCAAATGATGATAGCTCATATAAAATGGTTTCCTTCAGCCCTGTAGATTTCTACAAGTAAACGGAGAATAGCCTTTGATTTCGTTTGTTTCCAATATGTTGGCATTTTTATTCAATACTCTCAAATCCTATTTGTTAATGCTGCATTATTGTCTTTATTAGAAATACCAGGAGGGCATGTTCCCTAAAGCATCCCTTCACACAGTAAAAGACAACTCAAATTGGATTAGTTTATTTAGCGAAGGTGTCAACTTTTCCCAGATACCAGTGCTTCTGAGACACCTCCTTCCATTTTAGGTTACCAAGTTTCTTTCTTCCTTTCATTTTTTGTCAACATGCAATAATATAATTATTATTACATGAAAATATATATAAGTATGTATAATAATATATACAATTATGTATTATATTATATATTATGGTATATTGTATATGTTATATAACTATCATATATAAATGTGTATAATACTTATAGGCTACAGAGTGATTTTTTTAATACTGTATATAATGTGTAATGATCAAATGAGGGTAATTAGCATATTCATCACCTCCAACATTTATCAATTCTTTGTGTTGGGAACATTCAAAATCCTCTCTTTTTAGCTCTTTGAACATATACAATAAATTATTGTTAGCCATATTCACCCTAAAGTGTTATAGAACACTAGAACTTATTCTTCCTACCTATCCGTAATTTTGTAAGTTACTGTTCTTGAGAAAGTTAAGATTCTTTTGAATAATCTGAGATGTGTGAAATAAGGTTAGTCACAGGATTTCCTGCCACAAGCGTTCACAAACAAACTTTCCTCACTTCCTCTTTTTTAAAGTTCAATTTAGGCTCACTGATCTAGTTGCTTTTGTTTTAGTGGTTACAGTCTCCACCCTGTTACCAATGGTTAAAAAGGGTCGACAGAGCCTCAAGTGCTTGCTGTCAGTCTCTGTTTCCCTCTGTCTCCCTCTCTCTTGTCTCTCTCTCTCATACATAAACACCCGAAAGGCTTATATTAAGATGGCAGACATTCTATCCACTAGAAACTTAGAAAACTTAGATTCCTGCAGTGTTAGTTTCTTCCTCTCTCCTCCTCAGACACTTTGTTATCTGTATTTTAATCCACAGAATCAACTGTTTTCCCACCCTAACCCTTCTCTTGCCATCTTTCTCCCACTTCCCCAAGTGCCTAAGTTGTTAAATTGTCATCCCCCACAGAGCTCCAGGCTCTGAACTTTTCTGAGCCCCCAGCAAATTCTATCTCTCTCTATCATCTTACCTCATTGCATCTACACTGCCTTACAAGACAAATATTTCTATACCATCCTCATCTAAGGCCATGGGCTCAGCTAAACTGCGAGCTTCTTGAGGGTAAGGATTAGGTTTTATATATATATATATATATATGTGTGTGTGTCCCCTAACACAGTGCCAGACCCTCAATATTTGTTGAATAAATGACGACAAAACTAATGAATCTGAGAAAGTGTTAAATTCCTTCCAGGTAACAAAATCTTAGTTCAATCAAAATATGTGTTTTCACAAGGCTATAAAAGATACAATCTAAGTTTGGGAATTTAGACCCTAAGGAATGGTTTCTCCCTTTTGGTATATCACTGGTTCTTAATATGTCATGTGCGATGGGAAATCGAGATCTCTTTACTCACACTTGGAGGTTCCCTTTATTTACTAGTTTGTCTGGATTTTTCAGTAGCATTCTTCTCCTTTCACCTTGTCAGCTGAGGACCAGCTTAACAAGTAATTTGGATTTATAACTAAATTTTTCTGCAATATAAAGAAATTCCAAGCTATGTAGCTGTACAGTTTCTCCCAAGTACAGGTCACATGACTCACTTTGCACAGAGATAAGCTCTGGGTGGAACCTATCTGGGATCTATCTTCTGACACTCCTTTTTAATCATAGGCCTTAGAGTGATTGGGATTCTGGTTGGTTTACTTTACTTCCACCCTCTAGTCCAGGGTGGAGCTATTGTCTTTGGGTCTCATGCTGGTTGCTGGAAACATAAGGTTCTGTTTTTGTTTGAAACTTAGGTGGAAGACATTTGCTTCTAGGAGAACTCATTTCTGCCTATGCGGTCTGCACCTTCATCACCAACACAACTGATGCGTTCTGACTACTCTACTCCAGGAATTTTGCTTCTTTTCACCTTCCTGTCCCACCCTATGACACAGGTCTTGTTCTCTCTATGAACTTTCCTATATATCTTATACTTTTCTTTTTTTGAGATCGTCTCATTCTGTTGCACAGGCTGGAGTGTAGTGGCATGATCATGGCTCACTGCAATCTCAACCTCCCGGGCTCAATCAATCTTCCTGCCTCCACCTCCAAGTAGATGGGACCACAAGTACATGCTACCAAGCCTGCCTAATTAAAAAAAATTGTAGAGTCAGGGTCTCCGTATGTTGCCCAGGCTGGTCTCAAACTCCTGGACTCAAGCAATCCCCCCACCTTGGTTGCCTAGAGTGTTTGGATTACAGGAGTGAGCCACTGTGCCTAGACTACTTTTCTATTTTAGGAAGTTTTGCCCAGTGTTATCCACTACTGTGTATCTAGGTTCCTCTGCTTTACATATTCCTTTTTTTCTTTTTTTTTTTCCTTTTATTATTATACTTTAAGTTTTAGGGTACATGTGCACATTGTGCAGGTTAGTTACATATGTATACATGTGCCACGCTGGTCCTTTCTTAGCTCTTCAGCCATTCTCTTTCCCCCAGCCTACATTCTCCTATCATAGCTTGTAGGCTCTGTTAGTTTTCTTAAAATGCCTCAATTAATTATTTATAATGCACCAACTGGGGATTAACTTCACTACCTTATCCCACTCTTGATTTAGCTAAGAGATCTCTGTACCACCTAACTAACAATTTAAGAGCAAGAGGTGGCTCTGTTCCAAGATGGCTGAATAGGAACAACTCCAATCTGCAGCTCACAGCGTAAACGATGCAAAAGACAGGTGATTTCTGCATTTCCAACTGAGGTACCTGGTTCATCCCATTGGGACTGGTTGTACAGTGGGTGCAGCCCACAGAGGTGAACTGAAGCAGGGAGGGGCATCACCTCACTCAGGAAGTGCAAGCAGTGAGGGGATATCCCTTCCCTAAACAAGGGAAGCCGTGACAGACTGTACCTGGAAAAATGGCATACTCCCACCCAAATACCGCACTTTGCCCACAGTCTTAGCAACTGGCAGACCAGGAGATTCCCTCCTGTGCCTGGCTCGGCAGGTCCTACGCCCATGGAGCCTTGCTCACTGCTAGGCTGAGATCCACCTGCAAGGCTGCAGCCTGGTGGGGGGAGGCACGTCCGCCATTGCTGAGGCTTGAGTAGGTAAACAAAGCTGCCAGGAAGCTTGAACTGAGTGGAGACCACCACAGCTCAGCAAGGCCTACTGCCTCTATAGACTCCACCTCTGTGGGCAGGGCATAGCTGAACAAAAGGCAGCAGAAACCTCTGCAGACTTAAACGTCCCTGTCTGACAGCTCTGAAGAGAGCAGTGGTTCTCACAGCATGGCGTTTGAGCTCTGAGAATGGACAAACTGCCTCCTCAAGTAGGTCTGTGACCCCCATGTAGCCTAACTGGAAGACATCTCCCAGTAGGGGCCGACAGACACCTCATACAGGTGGATGCCCCTCTGGGACGAAGCTTACAGAGGAAGGATCAGGCAGCAATATTTGCTGTTCTGCAATATTTGCTGTTTTGCAGCCTCCGCTGGTGATACCCAGGCAAACACAGTCTGGAGTGGACCTCCAGCAAACTCCAACAGACCTGCAGCTGAGGGACCTGACTGTCAGAAGGACAACTAACAAACAGAAACGAATAGCATCAACATCAAAAAAAAAGGACATCCACACCAAAACCCCATCTGTAGGTCACCAACATCAAAGGCCAAACGTAGATAAAACCACAAAGATGGGGAGAAACCAGAGCAGAAAAGCTGAAAATTCTAAAAACCAGAGTGCCTCTTCTCCTCCAAAGGATCACAGCTCCTCACCAGTAATGGAACAAAGCTGGACGGAGAATGACTTTGACGAGCAGACAGAAGTAGGCTTCAGAAGGTTGGTAATATTGAACTACGAACTTCTCTGAGCTAAAGGAGCATGTTCTAACCCATTGCATGGAAGCTAAAAACCTTGAAAAAAGGTTAGACAAATGGCTAACTAGAATAACCGGTATAGAGAAAACCTTAAATGACCTGATGGAGCTGAAAACCATGGCACAAGTACTTCGTGATGCATGCGCAAGCTTCAATAGCTGATTCGATCAAGTGGAAGAAAGGATATCAGTGATTGAAGATCAAATTAATGAAATAAAGCAAGAGGACAAGATAAGAGAAAAAAGAGTAAAAAGAAATGAACAAAGCCTCCAAGAAATATGGGATTATGTGAAAAGACCAAATCTACATTTGATTGGTGTATGTGAAAGTGACGTGGAGAATGAAATCAAGTTGGAAAACACTGTACAGGACATTATCCAGGAGAACTTCCACAACCTAGCAAGGCAGGCCAACATTCAAACTCAGGAAATACAGAGAATGCCACAAAGATACTCCTCAAGAAGAGCAAATCCAAGACACATAATTGTCAGATTCATCAAGGTTGAAATGAAGGAAAAAATGTTACGGACAGCCAGAGAGAAAGGCTGGGTTACCCACAAAGGGAAGCCCATCAGACTAACAGAGGATCCCTTGGAAGAAACCCTACAAGCCAGAAGAGAGTGGGGGCCAATATTCAACATTCTTAAAGAAAAGAATTTTCAGCCCAGAGTTTCATATCCAGCCAAACTAAGCTTCATAAGTGAAGGAGAAATAAAATACTTTAAAGACAAGCAAATGCTGAGAGATTTTGCCACCACCAGGCCTGCCTTACAAGAGCTCCTGAAGGAAGCACTAAACATGGAAAGGAGCAGCCAGTACCAGCCACTGCAAAAACATGCCAAATTGTAAAGATCATAGATGCTATGAAGAAACTGCATTAATTAATGGGCAAAATAAGCAGCTAACATCATAATGACAGGATCAAATTCACACACAACAATATTAATCTTAAATGTAAATGGGCTAAATGCCCCAATTAAAAGACACAGACTGGCAAACTGGATAAAGAGTCAAGACCCATCAGTGTGCTGTATTAAGGAGATCCATCTCACGTGCAGAGACACACATAGGCTCAAAATATAGGGATGGAGGAAGATCTACCAAGCAAATGGAAAACAAAAAAAAGAAGGGGTTGCAATCCTAGTCTGATAAAACAGACTTTAAACCAACAAAGATCAAAAGAGACAAAGAAGGCCGTTACATAATGGTAAAGGGATCAATTCAACAAGAAGATCTAACTGTCCTAAATATATATGCACCCAATACAGGAGCACCGACATTCATAAAGCAAGTCCTTAGAGACCTACAAAGAGACTTAGACTCCCACACAATAATAATGGGAGACTTCAACACCCCACTGTCAATATTAGACAGATCAACAAGACAGAAGACTAATAAGGATATCCAGGACTTGAACTCACCTCTGCACCAAGCGGACCTAATAGACATCTACAGAACTCTCCACCCTAAATCAACAGAATATACATTCTTTTCAGACCACATAGCACTTATTCTAAAATTGACCACATAATTGGAAGTAAAGCACTCCTCAGCAAATGAAAAAGAAGAGAAATCACAACAAACTGTCTCTCAGACCACAGTGCAATCAAATTAGAACTCAGGATTAAGAAACTGACTCAAAACCACACAATTACATGGACACTGAACAACCTGCTCCTAAATGACTACTGGGTAAATAGCGAAATGAAGTCAGAAATAAAGATGTTCTTTGAAACCAATGAGAACAAAGACACAACGTACCAGAATCTCTGGGACACATTTAAAGCGGTGTGTAGAGGGAAATTTATAGCACTAAATGCCCACAAGAGAAAGCAGGAAAGATCTAAAATTGACACCCTAACATCACAATTAAAAGAACTAGAGAAGCAAGAGCAAACACATTCAAAAGCTAGCAGAAGGCAAGAAATAACTAAGATCAGAGCAGAACTGAAGGAAATAGAGACACAAAAAAAAAACCTTCAAAAAATCAATGAATCCAGGAGCTGGTTTTTTGAATAGATCACCAAAATTGATAGATTGCTAGCAAGACTAATAAAGAAGAAAAGAGAAAAGAATCAAATAGAAAAAATAAAAAATGATAAAGGGGATATCACCACCGATCCCACAGAAATACAAACTACCATCAGAGAATACCATAAACACCTCTATGCAAATAAACTAGAAAATCTAGAAGAAATGGATAAATTCCTGGACACATACACCAACCCAAGACTAAACCAGGAAGAAGCTGAATCTCTGAATAGACCAATAGCAGGCTCTGAAATTGAGGCAATAATTAATAGTCTACCAACCAAAAAAAATTCAGGACCAGACAGATTCACAGCCGAATTCTACCAGAGGTACAAAGAGGAACTGGTACCATTCGTTCTGAAACGATTCCAATTAATAGAAAAAGAAGGAATCCTCCCTAACTCATTTTATGAGGCCAGCATCATCTTGATACCAAAGCCTGGCAGAGACACAACAACAACAAAAAGAGAAATTTAGACCAATATCCCCGATGAACATCGATGTGAAAATCCTCAATAAAATACTGGCAAACCGAATCCAGCAGCACATCAAAAAGCTTATCCACCATGATGAAGTTGGCTTCATCCCTGGGATGCAAGGCTGGTTCAACATATGCAAATCAATAAACGTAATCCATCACATAAACAGAACCAATGACAAAAACCACATGATTATCTCAACAGATGCAGAAAAGGCCTTTGACAAAATTCAACAGCCCTTCATGCTAAAAACTCTCAAAAAACTAGGTATTGATGGGACGTATCTCAAAATAATAAGAGCTATTTATGACAAATCCACAGCCAGTATCATACTGAATGGGCAAAAACTGGAAGCATTCCCTTTAAAAGACAGGACAAGACAAGGATGTCCTCTCTCACCACTCCTATTCAACATAGCATTGGAAGTTCTGGCCAGGGCAATCAGGCAAGAGAAAGACATAAAGTGTATTCAATTAGGAAAAGAGAAAGTCAGATTGTCCCTGTTTGCAGAGGACATGATTGTATATTTAGAAAACCCCATCGTCTCAGCCCCAAATCTCTTTAAGCTGATAAGCAACTTCAGCAAAGTCTCAGGATACAAAATCAATGTGCAAAAATCACAAGCATTCCTATACATCAATAACAGACAAAGAGAGAGCCAAATCATGAATGAATTCCCATTCACAATTGTCGGAAGGAGAATAAAATACCTAGGAATTCAACTTACAAGGGATGTGAAGGACCTCTTCAAGGAGAACTACAAACCACTGCTCAACGAAATAAAAGAGGATACAAACAAATGGAAGAACATTCCATGCTCATGGATAGGAAGAATCAATACCATGAAAATGGCCATACTGCCCAAGGTAATTTATAGATTCAATGCCATCCCCATCAAGCTACCAATGACTTTCTTCACAGAATTGGAAAAAACTACTTTAAAGTTCATATGGAACCAAAAATGAGCCCTCATTGCCATGACAATCCTAAGCCAAAAGAACAAAGCTGGAGGCATCATGCTACCTGACTTCAAACTATATTACAAGGCTACAGTAACCAAAACGGCATGGTACTGGTACCAACACAGATATATAGACCAATGGAACAGAACAGAGCCCTCAGAAATAACCAGACATCCACAACCATCTGATCTTTGACAAACCTGACAAAAACAAGAAATGGGGAAAGGATTCCCTATTTAATAAATGGTGCTGGGAAAACTGGCTAGCCATATGTAGAAAGCTGAAACTGGATCCCTTCCTTACACCTTATATAAAAATCAATTCAAGATGGATTAAAGACTTAAACGTTAGACCTAAAACCATAAAAACCCTAGAAGAAAACCTAGGCAATACCATTCAGGACATAGGCATGGGCAAGGACGTCATGCCTAAAACACCAAAAGCAATGGCAACAAAAGCCAAAATTGACAAATGGGATCTAATTAAACTAAAGAGCTTCTGCACAGCAAAAGAAACTACCATCAGAGTGAACAGGCAACCTACAAAATGGGAGAAAATTTTCGCAATCTACCCATCTGACAAAGGGCTAATATCCAGAATCTATAAAGAACTTAAATTTACAAGAAAAAAAGAAACAACCCCATCAAAAAGTGGGAAAAGGATATGAACAGACACTTCTCTAAAGAAGACATTTATGCAGCCAACAGACACATGAAAAAATGCTCATCATCACTGGTCATCAGAGAAATGCAAATCAAAACCACAATGAGATACCATCTCACGCCAGTTAGAATGGCAATCATTACAAAGTCAGGAAACAACAGATGCTGGAGAGGATGTGGAGAAATAGGAACACTTTTACACTGTTCGTGGGAGTGTAAATTAGTTCAACCATTGTGGAAGACAGTGTGGCGATTCCTCAAGGATCTAGAACTAGAAATACCATTTGACCTAGCAATCCCATTATTGGGTATATACCCAAAGGATTATAAATCATGCTACTATAAAGACACATGCACACGCATGTTTATTGCAACACTATTCACAATAGCAAAGACTTGGAACAAACCCAAATGTCCATCAATGATAGGGTGGATTAAGAAAATGTGGCACATATACACCATGGAATACAACGTAGCCATAAAAAAGGATGAGTTCATGTCTTTTGCAGGTACTTGGGTGAAGCTGGAAACTGTCATTCTGAACAAACTATCACAAGTACAGAAAACCAAACACCGCATGTTCTCACTCATAGTTGGCAATTGAACATTGAGAACACTTGGATACAGGGCAGGGAACATCACACACCAGGGCCTGTCGGGGGGTAGTGGGCTAGGGGAGGGATAGCATTAGGAGAAGTACCTAATGTAAATGATGAGTTAATGGGTGCAGCAAACCAACATGGCCCATGTATACCTATGTAACAAATCTGCACGTTGTGCACATGTACCCTATTACTTAAAGTATAATAATGAAAAAAATGAAAAAAAGAGCAAAAGATGTGTTTTATGCTTCAATTTCTTGCACACAGCAATAAGCACAGGGTTTCCACATAGCCAGTACTCAATAAAGATTTGGTGATTTGGTTTTCTTGAATAATATCCCCTATATAGAGCTCCACAATGCACATCTGTGTGTCATTCTTTAAAAAGGGTAACACCTTTTGTTTTCTTCTGACTCCATGGGCCTAAAGCTATTTGCAGCAGGTGCTTAAAAATGATCGTGATATAATGATAATAGCAGAAGAAAATCAATGCAGATATTTCAAAATAGTTGCAGCCTCCAAATTACTTCTTTTAGAAATTGGATGCAGATGTTACTCAGTTCCTTTTGCCAGAAATCTAGCACCAGTTTCATTCATTTCTCTATTCCTCTCATGTGTTTTTCCAAAATGAAAAAAAAAATCAGCAAATCCTATCTCTGTTACTACTTGTAATATTAAATATTCCTCCTCTTTGTCCTCAGCTCTATCACCCTGATGTAGATCATTCTGAGTTTTCCTGGATAACTACAACTGTCAGCTGTCTAGACTCCTTTTCTTCATCCTACTGCATTCCCAACAGTGTTTTAATGATAGAAGAACTTTGAGACCCTGAATGAACATGACATTCACCTGCTGCAGGCTACTCCATGCTCGTACGCTAAAGAGTTGTCACTTCTTGGGTTAGTAGATGTGTTGCCTCATAAATATCTTGTATCTAATCTTGGAAAATAGGCCATAAATCTCAAGAAAACTGTGTGTGATAGGGTGTTGGTAATGTGGAGAATTAAATGTGATTAGGAGAACAAAATATTCTCTATGACCAGCACTTCATAATTTCATCAAATTGAATTTGACTCCTTGTAGGTGATTTTGTCTACTTTTTTTTTTTTACTTCTGTATAAGAGCAAATTTAACAGATGTTTAAGTAACATATAGGAAAATTAGTAATAAAAATTTGTGGAGAATGCGAAACACTTAAGCAAGTACTTTGCCTTTTACTGTACATTAAATGAATCCGTTAATATTCCCACTCTTCCATCTTAATTCAGGACTTATCCATTGGGTAAACTTAAGAGCTTAGTGATGCAATGTACCAATCCAAGCGATGCTCCTGTTTTACATTTCTATTTTAGGTTTGGGGGTACATGTGAAGTTTTGTTACATAGATAAACACATATTATGGGGGTTTGTTGTATTAGGCTGGTGCAAAAATAATTGCAGTTTTTGCTATTACTTTTAATGGTGAAAACCGCAATTACCTTTGCACCAACCTAATACATATTTTATATCACCCAGGTATTAAGCTCAGTACTCAATAGTTATCTTTTCTGTTCCTCTCCCTCCTCCCACCGTGCCTCCTCAAGTAGACCCCAGTGTCTGCTGTTTCGTTCTTTGTGTTCATACATCCTTATCATTTAGCTCTCACTTATAAGTGAGAACATGCAGTATTTGTTTTTCTGTGCCTGCATTAGTTTGCTAAGGATGACAGCCTCCAGCTCCATCTATGTTGATACTCTCTTTTCGAGATGTAGAAATATATGTTAATAGAAATAATATGTGGAAATGAATAGGCAATTTGAGGTATCATTTTTATTTCTATAGAATTTGAAGCAATTATTCAATGTATACTAAACATTTATAAAAAGTCTGACATTGGCAAGTGTTGAATGAGGTTAAATGGAAAAGAATCAGAAGAAACATTGGACAGTGCACATACTCCAGGAATATATTTTTTACTTTAGCAAATTTTTAAAAAATTTAAAAGAGAGAGAGAAAAAGAGAATGGGAGAGAGAAGAGGGAAGGAAGGAAGGATGAAGGAAATAAAGGCACAGGAATAGAATAGAAGAACATGATGGGGTTGATGACTTTTTTATTATTTATTCATGTACTTATTTATTTATTTATTTTTTACCGTATCGCTGTCTTTTATTCAGAATGGGTATAGGTGAAATCCTTTCTTCTATCATATATTTGCTTAAAGGAAAGAGCAGATTCAGATGTGTTATGTAAAAATGGTTTTGGATGGATACTGCACAGCCAAAGAGTAAAATATGGTAATGTAATCCTTGCTCTCCGTATCATATATATATATATATGTATATATATATACACGTATATATATGTATATACACGTATATATATACACATATATATGTATATATACATACATACATATATGTATACAGTATATACGTATACAGTATATATGTATACAGTATATATGTATACAGTATATATGTATACAGTATATATGTATACAGTATATAATATAATATACATAATATACTGATGTTTCCCAACTTACAATGCTTTGACTTACGATTTTTCAACTTTACAATGGTGGGAATGCGATACACATTCAATAGAAACCATACATCGAATCTTGAATTTTGATCTTTTCCTGGGCTAGCAATATGTAGTAGGAGACTCTCTTGAGATGCCAGGCAGCTGCAGCTCCCAGCAGGCACATGAACATAAGGGTGAACAACTGATACTGTACAGTGTACTGTGTTGCCTGATGAGTTTGCCCAACTCTAGGCTAATGTAAGTGTTCTGAGCATGTTTAATGTAGGGTAGGCTAAGCTAGGATGTCCAGTAGGTTAGGCATACTAAACGCCTTTTTGACTTATGATATTTTCAACTTACAATGGGTTTGAGACATAGCCTCATCATAAATTGAGGACCATTTGTATATATGTTATGTATCATATATATTTTATATATAATTACATATTTGATATATGGTATACTTTATATATAATAATATATGTAATATATATATGTTATAGTTTCTCAGTTACATATGTTAGATTGGCATATACTGTTGATATGTGTACTACTTTAAGTTTAAATTTTATTGTGGTAAGAATATTGAACATGAGATCTACCCTCTTAACAGATTTTTAAGTGGACAACACTGTTCACGATAGACACAATGTTGTACAGCAGATCTCTAGAATTCACTCATCTTGCATTACTGAAACTTTATGTCCATTCAATAGCAACTCCCCATTGCCCCCTACCCCTGCACCTTGCAACCACACTGTTTTTCTCTCTGCTTCTATGGGTCTATTTTAGATACCTCATATAAGTGAAATCATGCAGTATTTGTCCTTCTGTGACTGGCTTTTTACACTTAACATAATATCCTTAAAGTCCATACATGTTGTGTATTATAGCATTTCTTTCCTTTTAACAGCTGAATAATATTCCATTATATGGATAAACCACATTTTTAAAATCCAGTCATCTGTCAATGGACACTTATTTTGTTTTTATATTTTGGCTATTGTGAATAGTTTTGCAACGAACCTATAGGATGTTAATATCTCCTGATTTCAATTCTTTTGGATAAATACCCAGAAGTGGGATTGCTGGATCATATAGTAATTCTATTTTTAATTTTTTGAGGAACCATCATACTATTTTCTACGGCAGCTGCACCATTTTGCATTCCCACCAACAGTGTATGTCAGTTCCAATTTCTCCACATCTTCTTTAACTCTTGTCTTTATTTTTATAACAGTTATCTTAACAGGGTGAGGTGATACCTTGATTTGCATAATTTTGATTTGCATTTATCTGATGATTAGCGATGTTACACAGCTATGTTTTAAAGACAATTTCAATTTACTTGAACTTTACTCGGCAAATACTTAAGGCCCCACACTTATACATGAAAACAACTACTTCCAACCCTCTGTATTGATGGTTGGGGGGCTGTTCACAGTCACTTTTGAGAGAAGTGTATCTTCCCAGTTAGCTAACTGATAGTAAAGAGAAATATTTATACAGGTTGTGCTATATTCTTACAGAGAATGCAAGCCAGAAGCAGAAAAGCCACTGGCATACATTCTGCTTGAGTTCACTGGCAGTACTGACCTGGGAAATGCAGCCCAATGGGCACCACCAAATGTCCACCCTGATTTATTCAAACTTTAACTGGTTAAATGCAGCTTTATTCTCCTCAATGAAGATAATGAACATGAATTCCCTTAATAAATGTATTCCAACAATATCACATCCCAGCCAGGTAGAATTATTTCTCCCAACACTAGGAGGCATGTACTTTCATTTTCCATGTACTTTTCTTGAGTCAGCCTCCTAGGAGATAGGACTCTCCTAGGGAGACTCCTAGGAGTTCTCCCTAAATAACATAAAACACCTTCACCTTTAAAAGGGCTTGGGTTTATTAAATCTGATTTACGATGAGTACTGTGACAGTTGCCAGATGGCAAATATTCAATTGCTGTTGGCCTTTCATCAGTAATCATCATTTCTAAAGGAATGAGGTGCCTTCTTAGTTTCAAATCTTCTGAACTGCTATAGACTTTCAGTCAGTACTACACAATCTCTCAATTATGAAATATTTTATGCTGTTCCTTAGCAAAATGAATTATATAATTCTCTTTTCAGTAAGGCTTGGGCCTACCTCACTACATTTTATAGAGCTGAGCATATAATAATAGGTAATTAATCATTGCTTATAAGTTTGATGTAATAAACATTTTTTCTTACTCTCTACTATGTTACAAACACTGTGCTATGCAGAAAGGCTTGCTATATGTTTCACAAAATATGTCTTTGACCCTTATTTCAGAGTCTTGTGGGTCAGATGAATATGTAAATCAATAGTAACAACTAAACCTGTGAAATGTCATAGCAGGAGTTTATATAAAGGTGAATGGAAGCACTAGATCAGGATGAGAAAATCTCACTAAAGACATTTGTTATAAACTGTTTCAACGAAAGAAAGTAGACAACAGGAGGAAGAAGTTTTTCCAGTAGAATGAAAAACATGGAAACAAACATCATGAGGTGTTTAGGGAAGAGAAGCATACTAGTTCTTGTCAGAGCATAGGGTGTGTAGGAAGAAGATGGGGAAAGGGATGAGGCAGGGCCATGTTAAAGAATTTGGATTTTATCCCAAAGAAGTTGGAGGGCCACTTAAAGGTTTTAAGCAAGAGAGGGTCATGTTCAGATTTGCACTTTTACATAGCCCACTCTAGCAGCAACATGGATCATAGTTCAGAATATCATGAGCAGACCAATTAGCAGACTATTGGAATAATCCAGGTGGGAAACAATGGTGGCTTACACTAGGGTTATGGAAGTAACAATAGGAAGTTCAATAGTGATAAATTTGAGAAGCATGATGGAAATGAAATAAACAGCATCTCATGACTAATAGAGGAAAGAGTTTGAAGGAGAAGTGAGACACAAGGTTTCTAGACTGGGAACCCTGGGAGATGGTGATGGTGTTAAATCAAGATTAGGTATGACGCCAAGAAGCCAGAGTTTGTAGTATGAGCTGGAACATTCACAACTTACCAGCTACAAGGTTTGGAGCAAGTCTTTTCCACCTGGGAAACTCAGTTTCTTCACAGAAGGAAAAATAGCTACAACTTACCTCACAGGTCTGTTGTAAAAATTAAATGCAATCATGTATATAAACATACATCATATGCAGGAAGATGAAGATGCTATATACAAATGTTAATCATTATTCTGTTGACTTGAGAACTCACATTTCTTGAATCTAGCAGAACCAAACAATGACTTTGCTCCTAAGAACCAGTGACTAATACTATGTTTCTCATAATTAAATAAAATGTTGCGTATGTAGGACAGGTAGGCAGAAGGGATTATTCAAGTCATAATGATGAGTCAAAATGACAAGTCGATCACCCACACTCCCCAGCCCTCTTCCCTATGCTGCCAAGCAGGAAATGGTTGTCAGAGGTTATTGTGCAGGTGACAGTTAACAGCCATACCTTTAACATTCCATCAAACCTGTTATTTCAACCTGCTTTTAGTCACATAGGTAAGGATTCTACTTATGTCCTAAAAAAGCAACAGTTGTAACTTGGTAATTTGAGATTTGTTTATACCTGCCAATCAGTGGATTCTGAGCAAGAAAAATGCCCTCAGGTTCAAGGAGGACACAAACACAAATGCTTTGAACACAAAATTCTTTGAACTGTCAACGAAAATTCTACATAAATAATAATTAACGTGACCTTTGACTTGGTCATCAGTGATGTCTTGCCCTCAAACTTGTATTCTGAAAAGGTGTGTACACTTTCATTCTCTTCCTCTAAATTGTTTTGTGAAGGAAACAACATCTTGTTTTTACAGGTTGATCAGAGATCATGCACAGTTTCTGGGTGAATAGGTAAGATTTGCTTCTTTTTCCAGCTTTGTTTCATCTGTGGATCTTCTACACCCCTCTGAGTTCTCATAGTATTTATTCAGTTGCCAGCTATCTGCACTTGATTAGACCTCATATTTTCCATAGTATGACTTCCAGATCTTTGTTGGAACAAAGGGACCCTTCCATCTTCATGTATTTCTTGGGTCTATTTGTTATATTACTTTGGCCAGGATTATTTCCTTCAGCATCAGAAAAACTTGCTTAAGTGATTGTTTTGAAGTAGCATAAATCTAACTCCACTGAAGCAATCTTTCACTAAAAATACATATACTCAAGAATAAGCAACCTTAAATTTCTATTTATATAGTAATAGCTAATATTTATTGATCACTTACTCTTTACCAGACATCCTACTAACTGCTTTACATGAACTATCCCATTTAATACTCAAGACAATCCTGTAAGTTAGGTACTTCTAGTCCCCTAAAGATCAGCAACTCAAGGTTCAGAGAGAAGAGTTGCCTAAGTCCACACAGCTAGACAGAGGCAGAAGTAGAATTTGAACCCAGGTCTCCCTGATATCAGAACTTGGCTTCTTAACTATTATAGGATACTGTTATTATAATACCATTTCATATATTCTTATTACTTCTGGCTTAAAGCCAAACAGGAATGTAAGAGAAGTTTGTCTTCTGGTACCATTCTACTTCCCTTAACCCCCGTGAGTCCTATCCAGTGCCTTTAGTGTGTCCTGTGACCAGTCAGGATGTAACCTAAGTCTATTCTTGGTGAATATGAACATTTGCCTCCACTATATTCCTTTCAAAATATAGCAGTCAGGTGTCTCCGTAAGACACCACTTTTAGTTAAGTATTAGGTGGAAGGGCTCTGATAAATTAATTCATACCTAGATACTAATGACTGACAATGATTTGTTACTCCTTTCAGAAATAATTGCATACAAACAATTGATTCTTGTCTTGACCTAGATAAATAAGAGGGAATCTTAAAATTTCAGATCTGGGTCTTCTCAGGGCTACTACACAGGCAACTTGCAAGGCCATCTGTACAAAAAGTTAAACCTGATACTTATCACATCTTTGTGAATGAGAAAGCTGGTATAATCTGGACAATATTGCATTATTCGTTCAAAACAGGAAGTAGAAGCTAATAAGTAGAATTGTTATGGGACTTACCTGAAGCTACATTAGTAATTGTTACCTAAGTCATCAGTAGAGATGGAACTAGCATTATTAGATGAGAATTGTAAAATTAGGAAACTACTATTGGAATAAGATATATATGAAGCATTTTTGAGGATCCTCACAGTACCATTTTGGAGAAGTATGCCATCTCTTTTTGTCAAGATGATTGTTACTAAAAATTATTTGCATAACTGCATATACAAAAACCTATACAACGTTGTGGAACTACAAGCATATTTACATTTTTCAGTAATAAAGATGGAGTCACTTTATAGACTTATCCATATTCTATTATTCAGGTTCCACTGGGACCTGCAATTGTAAAATAGCTGGCTGAGGTTAGGGTTACAGACTATGTCCACGAAAACTAATGTAACTAACTTAAACAAATGGGAATTGAACCACCAACTTTGACCTCAGTTACAACTTACCAAGTTACAGCTGTTGCTTTTTTAGGACATAAGTAGAATCCTTACCTATGTGACTAAAAGCAGGTTGAAATACCAGGTTTGATGGAATTTTGACTTTGACCTCCTAACATTTGCAGTTTAAATTTGTTTTAATTGCAAGCTGTAAACAACTGTGATGTACCAGTATTCAAATAAGACTTAATGAATTGATTCTTTGGAACTGAAAGTTTGAATTTTCTTTAGGAGTACTTAATCTATTTACTTAGCCAAAGACTTCTAATACATATTTAATGTTTAATATATCTACCTCTTAGTATGTATCATTTACTATAAATAAAAAGTACACTCCTCAAACATAGAGATAAAATAATATCTAATTCATAAAGTTTTTTTTTTCTGTTGCCAGACTGTAGTAGTGGCACAATCTCTACTCACTGCAACCTCTGCCTCCCGGATTCAAGAGATTCTCCTGCCTCAGCCTCCCGAGTAGCTGGGACTACAGGTGTGCGCCACCATGCTCAGCTAATTTTTGTATTTTTAGTAGAGATGGGGTATCACCATGTTGGCCAGGATGGTCTCCATCTCTTGACCTAGGTTGTTGTAAAAAAGTTATATAAAAGCTGTGAAAATAATCTAAAGCACAATATAGATGTAGTAGATCAATATTATTGCCCTAATTAGAAGAATCTATCTTTTAAAAAAACCAGAATTATATATATATGATGACAACCAGTTATATACATGGGAACGAAAATTGTCAAGAAAGGGAATAACATGATCAGATCTGTATTTTAGAAAGATTACTTCTGGAACAGTGTGAAAAATGGATTGGCAGGGGATGAACGTCATGGAACAGCAGGATGGGGGAGAAGGAGAAACTGGTGTCAGGGACATTGGTTATTAGAATACTGTTGCAAACAGCTCAAGCAAGGGATGACGGGTTCATGAGATGTTACGGAGGGCAGAATTAATAAGTCCCAGCAATCAATCAATGGGTGGGCTATTGGAAGATGACTATGAAGGAGAGAAAGAAAGAAATAGTAATTTTTCAAATCAGAGAAGTAAGGACTACTAAATAGTTTATACTACAAAGCATCACCTTTTTTTCTCATGTACTTTAGAAAATATAGAAATTCAGTTGGCTCTTCTGTATACAGTGATTGGGCAACCAAATTCCTTCCTTTCCATTTGTCTTCTCTTCTTCCGAAAGTGGTATCAAGAGGCTACAAATCTCTCAAGTCAGAGTTCTGTTCCCAGGACTGAGTGTACCAGGCAGGGGAACCTTCCACAGGGAACTGTGTGAAAGCATTATGTCCCAGGAAACAGGCTGGTCCCGTTGGAGCACTCTCCCATGGATGACGGTAGTGTAGCCAACTGGAGAATCTGATTACTGGCCGAAGAGGACTGCAAAAGGTTCAAGTTGGAGAAGTAATTCCAAGTGCCAGGCCCTAGCATGAGGCCAGCCAGTAGGAGGAGAAATGAGTCATGAGGTCAGAAATTAGAACAGACTGAAGAAGAGTTAGGAGTTGGAGTATGAGATAAGCTGGGGTGAATGGTTCAGGACAGAAGCCATGAATTCTGAAAGAATTCTGAAAGAATGAGGGAGGCCTGCTTTCATGTAATGTGGGCAGGTTGGTACAGGCAAACACCTGATAGCATAATGGCACTGAACAGGCCCAGGCACCTTATACGGAATCCCTAAACCAAACTATCTCTGCCTCAGGAGCTTAAGAACCCTACATTCTTATAATTACAGCAGCTTCACATTTGTGTCTGTTTCCTAACATTTGCAGTTTAAATGTGTATTCTCATTAATATGTGATGCCACAAGTTCTTTCACCCCCTTGATATTCATGGGACAGATGATTTCTAATCCAGAAGTCTAAATCCAAGGCTATTTTTCTTTTTCTAATGGGTTACTATTTTCAAAGATAAATCCTCTAATTTATAAACACAGACTGCTTCATTAACTATGTTTAACAGGTAGCAGAGGCTTAGTTACTAACAACTGCCAGGCGGTGACTTGGAACACAGCTCTTGTTTTTCAAATTTGCTGTAACACGATACAGAGCACAGAGCACATACTTTACTTCAAGAGAGATGTCTAATTTTGCTCAGTTTTTTTAACTCAGACTGCCATAATCTGTGCATGCTGCTCTAGGCTCTCCAGGAGGTAGATGCTGGCTTTGAGGTTGACAAAGACTAAAACAAGAGAGTAGGAAAAGTACAACTAGAAAACATGATGAATCCTTCCCACATACACCCCACCCCCAAAATACAGTCGTAGGTATAAAAGGGATAAAAAGCTTAAGCAAGAAAAAGCTTGTGAGGGAAAATCCAGTCTTGGAAAGGCTCAATAATCACAGCTGTCTCTGATTCTTTCCGGTCTACGTTTTGCCCTTTGTTTTGCTCTAAGACCTCTACCTAGTCTTCCAGCTGGGTAGAGGTCACCATCATCCCTGGTTTTGAGCAGTCCTCTGATAGCTCTAGCTCTCCTGGACCAGTTATGGGCAATTTCCCTTATTCTGCCAAGACATAGGCGGCATTTTTAAAGTGGATTTTTACTAAGAAGGAAAAAGAACCCAAAAGAAAGGCAACTCTGATGCCTGGAACTGAACAAGACTGTAGTCCTGAGATTCTTTATTCCAAGACAATGATGCTCAAAGGGGCCTTTCTAGACCAGCAGCATCAGCAACACCAGGGAATTTGTTAGAAATGCAAGTTCTCAGGCCCCACTCCAGACCTACTGAATCAGAAACACTGGGAGTGGGGCCCAGGCATCTATCTTTGAATAAGCCCTATAGAGGATTCTGATACATGCTTGAGTTTAAGAACCACTGCCCTAAGTAAACTGCAACCTAGTCCTGGGTAGCCCTGATGGGTCCCACCTTGCAGAGGATATAGCCTCCTCTTTCTTTCCTTGTTATCAATCGTGTTTGGTTGTTTGTCTCCGGCCTAGTCACTAATGGCTAACTCTACCTTTGGGCCAGTGGACTCCATGCTCTGGGCTAACATGTGTGCCAAGTGTTACTATTACTACTAATCATTCCAGGAGCTTCTATATTTTTTTTTTGTTTCCCATGTGCTCTGCATTGCACTAACAAAGCACATTATATCTACTGTTGCACTTAATCCTCACAACAGCTCTATAAGCTAGGTGTTATCCCCATCTTCCAAATGAGGAAATGTAGATCCAGTGAAGGTGGCTTGTTCAAGGGATCCAGGTAATAAGGAGGAGAGCCAGGATTCATACCTGGGTTTCTGTGGCTCCAGAGTCTGTACTCATAACCTTGATCCCATACTACCTCCTCATAGCCACATGGCTCCTGTGCCTGGCACCATCGTCTGGGGAGCTTCTGTAACCACATGCCAACTCACTGTCTTGGCTAGCTGACTTTCCCCTTTATGCACTGGCCATTTCACATATTATCCCAGGAGAAGTTGCTTAACCTTGCTGAGCTTCAGTTTCCTTGTCTGTAAAATAGGAGTAATAATTATCTCAGAAGGTGGCTATGAAAATCAAATAGGCAAACGTATGTGAAAGTGTTCCAAACTGTAATAGAAGGGAAAGGTATGATCTTCAGTTTACAGATGAGGAAATGTAAGCTCAAAGTGGTTACCTGGCTTAAAAAAAACCTGCTGGCCTTCCACCTGTTATTTGAGGGTGCAAAGAGACTTCTGCCCCCATTATATCTCCATTGGCTACTAGAAGTAGAGAGCCATATTTAAGAAGTATTAACTTACTTTCTATTAAGATGAAAACGTTCTCAGTCCAGGGCAACAAAAGGTCACAACATGGATACATTTTGATAAAGAGAGGTGAGAACAGGCACTGCCTGGGGGAGTACTGACTTAGCTGCTAGCCACAGAAATGGACTTTGGGTAGCCTAGCCAGAGGACCCAGGGTCAGAGTGAGAGGAGTGAGGGGAAGGCAGAGACTCTGCTCCAAGAAGTAGGAGAGCACAAGGACTGACAAGCTTCATCATTTTACGACCCAACTACCCATATTACCATTTAAAACCACATTTAATCCTATCTCCATTTTTCAACAATTTTTCAATTGAAATCTAACATGCTTACAGAGCAATCCTATCTCTTTTTTTAATTGAGACATAATTTGTGTACAGTAAGTTGCACAGATCTTAAATATACAGTTCGATGAATTATGAGAAACGTATAAAACCATGGAATCTACATCCTCATTAAGATAAAGAACATTTCCATCCCCCAGAAATTTTCCTCATGTCTCTTTTCAGTGAATTCTTGCTTCCAGCTTATAAAACAGCTTCTTATATTAGGTTGGTGCCAAAGTAATTACTTTTATTTAAAGTTCCAGGGTACATGTGCAGGATATGCAGGTTTGTTACATAGGTAAACGTGTGCCATGGTGGTTTGCTGCACCTATCAACCCATCACCTAGGTATGAAATCCCGCATGCATTAGCTATTTTTCCTGACACATAGAGCAATCCTATCTCTTCATGTGTCCTTTTTCCCTTCCTCTGGAGGTTTCTGAACTCTCCAGTATCTTTCATTTTTCTTTTCTTACTTCCTTTCCAAAGATAAGGTTAGTTCTCTGTGAACTAGATGGTCACTCTTGCTCTTTCTTCTCTTCTGTTTCTTTTTCATGGTTTGTCCAGAACACATACAGTGTTTCAATTAGGGTAAAGGTCACAAAGCCAAAGGAGGATGCTAGTGTATTTTGTGGAAACCACCAGTGTTAGAAAAACAAGACAGACGCTGCTTCGAGCAACACCAGATGAGTCTACCCTTGGGTTTCCTGAGGACTGAAGCCACTATGTGAGTTTTACATGGGGATTCTCTTTTAAGCTAATCTCTCCTATTTTCCTGACATGAAATGTATTTTCTCTGAAATGTAATTTCTTAAAGAAATATAGCCATGAAGTAACCCCAGATAAATGCTGACTAGATGATAGATGCCAAAGGGAAAATCCTCTACCTGCTTTCTTTGTGGCAATTCATTCTTCAGCAAGTCGTTTTTCTGAAAGATCCCATTTCTACAGAGTACAAAGCTTGCTTTAAATAGGCTTCTGTGGAATTTAGGCTATCAATTAAAACAGATTCAAGCAGAGCATAAATTACAACCATCTTGAGATACCCACAAAGAATTCATGTACCATTCCCCAACTTATGTCATAATTAAAAAGAAAAAACCACACTTGGCCAAATTTCTGGTCCACCCAGCCCAGAATTTTTATAGGGGGACACAGAAACATGTTGGCAATAGGAGTGGAGAGGGTGTGGTTGTCCTCCTTAATGGCAACCTCAAAGGGTAAAGACATTTTGGTAAGACAGCTTGATTGTATCTTCTACAAATCTAGTCTGACTCCTTTTTGAATGTCTTTACAGATCGACTTCTAACTGTTGCTTGAGTTGGTGAGTTCTGTAGGTTTTACTGCCTACTGTATAAATCTCACTTTCTTTTGTTTGTCTTGGATTGGACTCTTTTGAGTTTAAAGGTCTGTGCTGAGCTCTAGCCAGTAAATAGCTTTGATCACTATTTACTCCATACATACCCTTCACGATGCTTTTATAATGAGGAAAATAGTGGGACTTACCTCATAGGGTTGATAGGTACTGAAGGAGGCAATGCATGTAAAGTGCTCAGACCTGTGCTGGGCTCAGAGGGAGTCCTACACAAGTGATCGTTATTAGCAGTCCTAGTATCAGTATTCACTTTGGCCATTGCCTCTATCTTCATCTCTTTGGTTTAATGAATGCTAATACTTTGAGTCTGTTTCTGTACAGCTCCTTCTCATTCTCTCATTTTTGCTGCCCATCTCTGTGCCTGCTTGAGCTCCATTTTGTCTTTCTTGATTTGTGACCCCTTGAATTAAACATCATGTTCCAGATTTTAATCTTTTTTTCAAACATAGGACATGTCATATTATTTCTAGTCTACTTTCTACTTACACAGAGAATTTTGTTGACTTTTCTGGCCAAAATGGCACAGTAAGCTGAAATTGTTCCAGAAATAACCTACAACTCCTAGATTCACTTTCTGGAGCCATAAGTAACAACAGCTCTAATGATTTGTATTGTGCGGCTACTTTACTTAGTCTGCAAATGTTTTATCTTACTAAGATGATTCATTATTTCTTTTTCCCCACTTCCCCTATTTTGAGAGATTGTCTTGCCATTTATCCTATGTCAGTTTGGCATCTCACTACTGAGAAGAGCTTACTTAGTGCCAGGTACAAACATAGAAATACCATTGTGTATTCCTTAGTGTACACCGCTTCAACAAGCCTGGGCCCATGGTAACCTTAGTGCTGACACTGCTCCATCCGGAGAAGCACCCACTTTTTCCTATCTTCCAATTAATTCCATAAGTTAGCTTGCTTTCCATGAAAAAATGTTTCCCCCAATCCACAGGGAGTCATTGAACGACAACAAAAAAGTCAACAATATGAAAGCTTGTCAAGGGCTTTTTAAAAAGTCTTTGCAGAACTTAAACAAATTTACAAGAAAAAATCAAACAACCCCATCAAAAAGTGGGAAAAGGATATGAACAGACATTTCTCAAAAGAAGACATTTATGCTGCCAAAAGACACATGAAAAAATGCTCATCATCACTGGCCATCAGAGAAATGCAAATCAAAACCACAATGAGATACTATCTCACACCAGTTAGAATGGCGATCATTAAAAAGTCAGGAAAAAAACAGGTGCTGGAGAGGATGTGGAGAAATAGGAACACTCTTACACTGTTGGTGGGACTGTAAACTAGTTCAACCATTGTGGAAGACAGTGTGGTGATTCCTCAAGGATCTAGAACTAGAAATACCATTTGACCCAGCCATCCCATTACTGGGCATATACCCAAAGGATTATAAACCATGCTGCTACAAAGACACATGCACATGTATGTTTATTGTGGCACTATTCACAATAGCAAAGACTTGGAACCAACCCAAATGTCCATCAATGATAGAGTGGATTAAGGAAATGTGGCACATATACACCATGGAATACTATGCAGCCATAAAAAAGGATGAGTTCACGTCCTTTGTAGGGACATGGATGAAGCTGAAACCATCATTCTGAGCAAACTATCGCAAGGACAGAAAACCAAACACCGCATGTTCTCACTCATAGGTGGCAATTGAACAATGAGAACACTTGGACACAGGGTGGGGAACATCACACACCAGGGCCTGTCATGGGGTGGGGGTAGTGAGGAGGGATAGCATTAGGAGATATACCTAATGTAAATGACGAGTTAATGGGTGCAGCACACCAACATGGCACATGTATACATATGTAACAAACCTGCACGTTGTGCACATGTACCCTAGAACTCGAAGTATAATAAAAAAAAGAAATAAAAGTATTTGTAAATTATATTCTTTGGTTTCTCCCTGTCCATATGTTATTTACACTCTTGAGAAGGCTAATAGATTAGTCAGACATGATTTTCCCTCACGGAAACCCTACTGCCTTCCTTCCAAAAGGTCATGTTTGACTCTGACTCTAGATTTATTATTTGGCTATAAAACAGTGGTTCCAACATTCCCAGATTTTGCTTTTTAAGAATTGTTTTTTCATGGAAACACTAAATGTCAGTGCTGGCCCAATACCCTTCATTTTACAATAAGAAAACTGAGGCCCAGAAAGGCATCTGCCAAATTTGGTTTTCTTATTAGTTTGTTAAAAATTTGAGTAAAATTCTCATTCTGCGTCATGCTGAAATGTTTGGGCATATGTTTTCTTGGATGTCTCAAACGGAGTGTATTTTTCTTAGCATGGAATACACAACAGATATCATTTATGGAAGGAAAAATGATTCCTCAGGGATCTAGAACTAGAAATACCATCTGACCCAGCCATCCCATTACTGGGTATATACCCAAAGGACTATAAATCATGCTGCTATAAAGACACATGCACACGTATGTTTATTGCGGCATTATTCACAATAGCAAAGACTTGGAACCAACCCAAATGTCCAACAATGATAGACTGGATTAAGAAAATGTGGCACATAGACACCATGGAATACTATGCAGCCATAAAAAATGATGAGTTCATGTCCTTTGTAGGGACATGGATGAAATTGGAAATCATCATTCTCAGTAAACTATCGCAAGAACAAAAAACCAAACACCGCATATTCTCACTCATAGGTGGGAATTGAACAATGAGATCACATGGACACAGGAAGGGGAATATCACACTGTGGGGACTGCTGTGGGGTGGGGGGAGGGGGGAGGGATAGCATTGGGAGATATACCTAATGCTAGATGACGAGTTAGTGGGTGCAGCGCACCAGCATGGCACATGTATACATATGTAACTAACCTGCACAATGTGCACATGTACCCTAAAACTTAAAGTATAATAAAAAAAAAAAGGAAAAATGATTCCAAGAACCTAATTTTTGAAAAAAAAAATAGGCTTGTTACATTTAGCTTTATTGTCATAGGCTTTACCTCGGATATTTGCTTTTGTTTTTATTACTCTTGTTAACAATTCTACCCCCAAAACATACCTACTGTCTTGTTATTGTTAAAATCACATTGCCAAGCTTATATAGTGTTTACAATATGCCAAGCATTGTTTAAGCACTCTATGTAGATCCTCATTTAAAGTTCAAAAGTAGGCAATATGAATCTATGATGACTGAAGATAAGGAAGTGGATAACTTTGGGCTGGGGGAAGTAGTGACTGAATGGGAGCATCAAGATGACTTCTGGGTACAAGTTTCTTTTTCTTGATCTAGGTGATAGATACATGAATGTGTTCACTGTGAAAATTCATTGGGCTCTTGGACACTTATGATTTGTACAGTTTTCTATAGGTATCTCATGCTTTGATCAAAGTTTAAAGAAAAAAATAAAGTTCATTTAAGCCCTTAAATCAATTTGATTAGGTAGTTCCTTTTATCATTTTCTTTGACAGGTAAGGAAAGGGAGGTATAGAGAAGTTAAGCACTTTGCTGATGATCACAGAACTAGTATGTGGACAAAACTGGGATTTGAACCTAAGTAGTCTGGATCCAGAGTCCATGTTTTTCACATGTACATTATATATCACCTCTCAGAATTGATTTTTTTCTGTAGCAAAGTTATTTGCCTTCTAATCTTATAATGACTTTGTATTTGGTCCTAACTGCATTTACTTCTGTATCTCCCCTCATTATACATCACCACCCCTTGCTTCAATGAACTTGCACACACATACATACTTAGAGGAGAAAAGTAAGCAAAATGCCTTAATTACATAATTTGCCTGCCCTTGGCATCTATTTTTATGTCTCTCTGTGTCCCTCAAAGATGTTCATGGTGAATTTCCCCATGAAACTAAATTGTATAAATATCAACCTGAAAGTCTAAGAACATTCTCAGTGTTTTTTTAAAGGTACCCTGAAAAATCCTTCCTACTAATCTCTAAGAGCACAAACAACACTGTAGTCCTTTGTTCTAACCCAAACATTTTAGGGATTCAGAAAATCACAGGAGGAAAACATTTTAGGCACTCTGGATTCCAATTGACTTTATCCCTGATTGTTGTGTAACTTTTGGACAAGCCAGAATGCTTTAGTAAATAAGGGTTAGATTTTCGGAGACTCATGAGTGTTGCTCATGAATTGTGAGTAATGGAGGCTCAGGGGAAGGGGCAAATAGAGGAAAGGAACTACCACTATTTGTGAAGTGTCAAGTTTGTACCAGACATCATATTAGAGTGGTTTATATTCATTAACTCATTTAATCCTTACCGTCACCATTTGGAGTAGGTAATAATAATTCCCATTTTGCACATGAAGAAAATGAGCCTCAAACACCAAGGTTACACAGCTAATAAGGTCTGTCTGGCTCTGAAACCCATGTTTTTCCCCATGAAATTGTAGTATCTTTCAAAAGGTAGATGTCATGTTGCCTGTTTTAGAGTAAAAATATCAAACGAAAAGAGAAGACAACATGAGGAAAACTATGTTTTTCTTTTAAAAAGCTCTTATTGAATGAAAGCTTTATAAACAACATGTAGCTCTTTATAAACAACATGTAGCTGCTTTGTGATAATAGGAAAAGGTGTTTTGAACAACAGCACTGGTCAGTTAATTCCACTCATGACAATGGATCATTACAGTGAATCATACTTTTTCAGTAATCTCTCTCCTTGGAAAGCACTGAAGGCAAAGTTGATTCAAAACTATTATAGATCTTATCACTTTTAGAACAAACAACTCACTAAAAATACTGTGACCAAATGATATTAACAATTAGAGTAAATTAAAATAAATTCAAAGTTATTATAGACCTATGATCCTGCCCATGAGGCTTAACTGTTAGTTGTGATTTAAAAATAAAAAATACTCCAAGTATAGATAATGAAGCACTCAACTTTGCATTCCTTTTTTTTTTTTTTTTTTTTTGAGACAGAGTCTCGCCCTATCACCCAGGCTGGAGTGCAGTGGTGCGATCTCAGCTCAATGCAAATGCTGCCTCTTGGGTTCAAGCAATTCTCCTGCCTCAGCCTCCCAAGCAGCTGGCATTTCAAATGTGCTCTGCGATGCCCAGCTAATTTTTGTATTTTTAGTAGAGATGGGGTTTCGCCATGTTGCCCAGGCTGGTCTTGAACTTCTGACCTAAAGTGATCCGCCCTCCTTGGCCTCCCAAAGTGCTGGGTAAACAGGCATGAGCCACCGCCCTTGGCCTCTGCCCTCCATTTCTTATAATCAATATAGGTATAGGGGTTAGAGGCCACACTCTCTGGGTTCATATTCTGGCTTCACCCCTGAATAACTTTGTTACTTTGGCCTGTAGGATTGTCACATTTAGCAAATAAAAATACAGGGCGGCCACTTATATCTGAATTTTAGATATAATTTTAAAGCATAAATATGTCTCCTGCTGAATCATTCATTTATCTAAAATTCAAATTTAACTGGCATTATGTATTTTATCTGGCAACTCTACCTTGGACGAGTTATTTAATCTTTCTGTGCTTCAGTTTCCTCATCTCTAAAATGGAAATGATAGGATGATAGTGGTACCTAGCTCATGAAGTTGTAGTGAGAATTAAATGGGAATATATGTAAATTGCAACCATGCCTGACACACAGTAATAACTATATACACGATACCTATTATAATTAACTAATTCCTCTATTTGAGTTAATTCAAGTTTGGCTTGGGCTTCTGCTTTGAAAAAGAATTACTTTATATCTCATATGCTACGTGCAGAACCAAAGTAGAGAAGTGACACTGAAGCATTTTGCTAGGTATACTCATTTTCCATACCTTACAATTTTACTAGGAAACATATTCAATAACCCAGCATTTTACAACCCAGAAACAGTTTCTTCTGCTATTGTTCATGTAAATGACCTTTCCATACAGCAATAACCTTTTAATGCTTTTAGAGTCTGGAAAAAATAGGAAAATGTATATTTTTTAAAACTATATTTCATGAACTAAATCCATCCTTCACAACATAGTAAGCACCCATTTCTCTATATTTGCATAGCAAGAATCTGTATATTGTCAGATGCTAAAGTTACATTAAAATTTAAGAGCTGGTACATTTCAGTTTCTTGTAACACTTGACAAAAACCCAAACACATAATAAAATGCAGTGTACAAAACATTTAAAATATAATTTATTTGTATCTGCTTTCATGATCTCATACTGTAAATGTCTACCACTATTTTCACAATTTATATGGAAAGCATGATTTATCTATGTTAATTTCAAGTTGGCATTTAGCCATTTGAATGCTTACCTTCACACATGGTAAACTATAAGAATGTGTGAAGTTTCATAAAAGGTCAACAGCACAGAAAGAATGGAAGAACCAGAACAGTATGAATGATTTCAAAAAATTGGAGGAATATTAACTAAAGTTGCTATGCACTTTCACAGCAGGCAAATATCATGGTTTTGCCAGTAATCTGTGCTTTAGATTGCAATAAATTGTTCCTGTTTTTCTTTCCATTGTAGAAGACACTAACTTGGCTTTGTGAAACCAGGCATGCATGTCATCTCCCACTTCATTTTCTTTTGAGTGTAGGAAGGGAAATATAATACAAACTCTTCTGGTGCACAATAATCTATTTTACAGTTGCAAGAAAGAAAACCATACCAGAAAAGCTGGCAATGTAGTATTCAGATTTCTTCACATCATTTCTGTTCTTTACTCCATTCTTTTCTTTACTGTCATTATCGTGCATTCAAAGGGAAATCTATGTATGCAGGAACACAGCAGAAATACTTAGTAATACGATCTCACAGACAGGAGGTTAACAATCATTACTTTGAAGGAAACGGTAGGCTTTCTGCAGATAGATGTGATGCCAGTAAACATAGGACACATTTGACTGGCCCAAAACATAGGACAATTATTTAAGAAGTGGTTTTCTAAATGGGAAGTGAACAGTTCCAACTTGGTTTCTATTTTTTATGTCCTTTATTGACACCTTGACATGAAGTTACAAAGGATTTCTCTGTGCAGTTCTCAAATCTATACTTGCAATCTGACCTCTCGCTATTTTCAACTGCCTTTTGGATATCCCCACTTAGAGGCTGTACAGACACTGCAGACTTGGTGTACCCAAACTGAATTCCTTATCATTTCCCCAATCCTGGTTCCCCTTCTACATTCTCTGGTGAAGTTCCAGGCATTAACATTTATCCAGTTCCCTAAGCTAGATGTCGCTGGTGTTTTAAACCTCTCCCTCTGGTGTTGTCCACATTCAATCAATTGGATGCTGTTGAGTCTAACCGTAATTTGTTTCTGGAATCTATTCCTTCCTCTTCATTCTCACAGCCATTAATTTAGTTCAGTCCCTCTTCTGTACTTTTACAATGGCCTCCTAATGGTCTCTTAATAGGTCCCTCTGCTTCTAATCTCCTCCATATCCAATCTATCCTTTATGTGCTAAGCAGAGTTTTATTTTGAAAAAACAAATCTGGATCAAATTCCTTTCTTCCTTAAAAACCCCAAAAGACTGCTGAGAGCCTAAGGGATCAAGTATAAACTCTTCAGAATGCCATACAAGTCTCGCAGTCTGTCCCTAATGGATCCTTCCAGCCTCACTGTTAGGACACCTCATGTACTCTGTGTTTCTGCCTGTAAAATCAAATCAAACTATCAGCTAGTTCTAGAGGTTCTTAACCAAGAGTACACAACATAATCACCTGGGGAGTTTTTTTAAAAATAAAATACAAGTGCCCTTTGTCTACCTTGGATGGACAAATTCAGAACTGGATAAATGAATTGCAATAACTGCATTTTAACCAGGTCATCAGGTGATGGGGAAATACACAGGCCTGGTTTAGGCATTTGTTTATGCTGTTCCTTCTGCCTAGAATGGCTTCTTTTCTCCATCCCCTATCCTCAATTCTCTACTTGGCTATCTCCTACTCATTTTTCAAGGCTTAGCTCAATATCACCTCCTCTGTGAAGCCTTCCAGGATATACAGAGGCAAAATGAATTGCTCTCTGGTGCCTGTTGTTGTAGTAATAGACTGCTATTATCATCATTTATTGCTGTGAATGCTCCTCCTTTTTTTTGTTGCATTCTCCTGTGGGAAAGCAAACTCCTTGCATTTCTTTATATTCCGAGCACTTAGCACAGTGCAAGAAATATGTGAGTAAAAAAAAAAAAAAAAAAAAAGAAGAAGAAGGGAGGAGAAAGTAAGGGAAGAGAAAGTAAGGGAAATAAGGAAAGGTGGTGTGGCCTAGGCTGGACCTGGGGCCAAAGTGAAAGTATAAAAAACATTCTATCTTCTATTTTTCAGCAAAAAACCCCATTATAGTTTACAGTTGGACCCTTGTGGTGAGCCTCATGATATAACATACTGAATGTTAACTAATCTTAAAATATTGATGTGGCCCAGGATAAAAAAAGAGGATGGGAGCTTTGCTTGTTTACAATGTTGAGTTTCTGCCCCCATTAGAAACTTCTGGCAGTCCCTGATAACATTCCTGCAAGGGGTGCCTGTTATTCCCTTACTCTGTTCACGTTCTCTCAACTACTGTAGTAACAAAACCATGGAAGTTTTTACCACAGGGTGACAGAGCCTCAGCTAAGCAAGTTGAAGGGTGGTAATTTTACACAACTGCCTTTCTTAGAGGTCCTAGCAACTTCCTTTTCCTCGGTGTGAGCTGATGGCAAAGTCACTTCCTATTTGGTCTCAACTGCCAGTTTTTTCCTGTTTTTAACTGCCACCTTTGACTAGAACTATTTTCTTGAGAAGCCTACAAATGAAAGAACAAGTGGTCAATTCAATACATTTTAAAATGTCAACTCAGAGGGGAAAATATCACTCAAATGGGTTGTTTAGCATCACGACACATGAAAGGCTCTCCTGTGACTAAAAACTGCACCTTGGAGAGCACCTCATTACAAAGGTCCCAGGCTTCCAAAGAATCTCTCCCAAGAAACTCCCCAGTCTCCTCAGGTACCCATATGGCAAAATAAACTACCATTATAGGATGGCTGGTACAGTGGTTCTTTCAGCATTGAAGAGACTGTGAGTGAGCCCATGCATGTTTCTGAGGGCCTTCACCTTAGGTCCAAGGCATCTAAAGGTCAACAGTCTGATTCTGTAAGTGAGAGTTTAGGCAGAGGAGCAAAACTGGAATCAGGAAGGGAGCTCCTCCATCTTTTGACTCCTGCCTCTGCATGCAAATGAATGTCCAGGCCATCTTACCTCTCTTAGGTCTGTAACCAATTGGTAAAGGCCAGAAGTTATGAGCTTGATGCTTTTGGTACCTAAATGCAAACATTTCAAAGCAAGTAAGCATATATGTAAAGAAATGTTATAAGCAGGAAACTGCTTAAATGGCATCTGCTTCCACCCACCTCCTCCGTTGTTTTATTCCCCTCAGCAGCATCAGGAAGTAAAGCTAGAGAGAATATTCAGCAGGGATGTCTTGGATAGTATAGTTTCCATTATATATAATACTATGATAGTATATTGTGCAAGCCACAAAAGGTGGAAGGTTATTCAGGAGAATTTGGAAGTCACACAGTTTTAATGTTTAAGGTTTAATGTTCCTTGACCAAGGTCTGATTCAATAGGTTTCTCCTTGGGATGCTATGCTGGAACAATAGCAATGATACATACGACATCTGCAAGAACTATCATAACATGGTTTCCAACTTGATGTCCAATGAGAGTAAACAGTAAATTTGAGGTATCATCTATGCTTTTATTAAAATAAAAAATGGCCCTTGAATGTTGTACTTCCAAATATCAGTAGACTCCGCAGCCTGAATCAAAATATTCCCATCACTGGATGGTGAGCTTCTAGAATTACCCAGATAATTTTCTTTAGTTTCAAATACTCAGGTAAGTATATCAATTTGCCATTATATTTCATAAATATATACATTTTATCCATTTCATCATAGTCACTAGGCTCAAAATGTGTAAGTCCAAAATGTGAAATCCTACCTTTAAATTTTGTAAAGTAGAATAAGAGGTCAAATTTATCATGATGAGTTAACATATTTGAAGGCTAGGTAATGCCTGGTATATTAGAACATGCTCAGTAATTAATTTTTTTAAAAAATCATTATTTGTTTACTTAAAGTTATTTTCTGTTCAACATTATTTTTCATTAAGTTGTGTTCACTTTTAGGGGGCAGATGATCTATGGTTCATTACAGAGGTAAAATAAGAATACTGCTTTGTTTCTATTACCCACTTGATGTGGCTCAATATCTTATGAGTCTTTTCTTTATTTGGTCCCAGCCACAACACTGAGCTAAAATCTTCAGAGAACAATGATTTTCAAGTCTGTTTCTTGGTTAGTCGCTCCTAATGCAAAAAGTGCGGAGCATGGTTTCTCAAACCTTATTATTGACATTGTGGACTGAATAGTTCTTTCTTGTGGGGACTGCCCTGTGCGTTGTAAGATGTTTAACAGCATCCCTGGCCTCCGCTCTCTAGATGCCAGTAGCACCTACCTGCCTATTTGTGATACCCAGAAATGTTCTCCAGAAGGCATAATTGGTCCTAGTTGAAAAACATGCCCTTATTTCACTGCCACCTGTATTAAAGTTTGGCTATTTCCATCTACCTACACTTTAGCTAAGAACCAGTCAATTCAATAAATATTTGTAAACATGGGTAAAGTTAAATATTTAATACAGGTTGAGCATCCCTAATCTGAAAATCTGAAATCTAAAATGCTCCAAAATTGGAAGCTTTTTGAGTGCTGACATGATATCACAAGTAGAAAATTCCATACCTGACACCTTTGCTTTCTGATGGTTCAATGTATACCAACTTTGTTTCATGTACAAATTAAAAATATTGTATAAAACTATCATCAGGCTATGTATATAAGGTGTATCTGAAGCATAAACGAATTTAATGTTCAGACTTGTGTCCCATACCCAAGATATTATGTATATGCAATTATTCCAAACTCCAAAAACATCCAAAATCTGAAGCACTTCTCATCCTAAGCATTTTGGATAAGGGATACTCAACCTGAATATAGGGTATGACAAATGTCAGGAAATTGAAACCAGGTGCTAAATTTAAATTATTAAGTTTTGAGGCCTCAAGAACACTGTCTAACTTGAAATTCACTAACCTTACCTAATCTGTGTATAATGTTACTCAAAACCTTACCTAATCTGTGTATAATCTTATTTTATTTATATGGTTATTAAGTATTCACAGCCATTCAGGTCACATCAATCAAGCAGGTACCAAATCCTATCTGAGGTGCTATGTTACACTCTACGTGTGACCAAAAAGCATAAGTTGCGTCTCTCCTCAAGAAACGTTTTCCATTAAACTATGGGAATACACTGTAATATATTTTCAGACTCTGGGCTGACTTTTTTTTTTTTTTGGAGATGGAGTCTCGCTCTGTGGCCCAGGGCGGAGTACAGTGGCATGATCTCAGCTCACTGCAACTTCTGCCTCCCAGGTTCAAGCAATTCTCCTGCCTCAGCTTCCAGAGTAGCTGGGATTACAGGCACACACCACCATGTCCAGCTAATTTTTGTATTTTTAGTAGAGATGGGGTTTCGCCATGTTGGCCAGGCTGGTCTCAAACTCCTGACCTCAGGTAACCTGCCCGCCTCGGCCTCCCAAAGTGCTGGGAACAGGGGTGAGGCACCACGCCTGGCCTGGGCTGACAATTTGAAGTAAAATATTTAAGTTTCCTTTGTGTGTGTGTGTAACAAAAGCGTACTTGAATTTCTTGTCATTTTATTTAAGAATTTGAGAAATAATCCAGTTCAAAGTGGAAAAAAAGTTTCTAATGCTCATAAAATTTGAATTGTTTTCAAATGTTGACACCTTCGCAAGATTTAATTTATAGATACACACACACACACACACAGGAAAAATCATTTAAAAGCCCACAAGCAATCCCATGTAAAAACTCAAGTGATCTCTATCAATTATAACAACAACTGATGCTTTATTTAATAGCAGTAAACCTAAATAAAGGCTAAAAAGCTCACTAAGATCTCAAATGCAATGTCTTTCAGGAAATGTCTCAATATTCCAGGTCTCAGCATTAAGCTTTTATTCTTCCACATAGTTACATAACTCTGGCCCAGAATGATGTCAGAGAAAGTCATTTCTCTGATATGCTTAATTTACTTATCTATCAAAATTATACAACTGGCTCATAAGTAGTTGTGAAATTAAACTAGCAGGAAAGAATTTTGGAGACTAAATAATGAAAGATGTAACACACAATAAACTGAACAATTTAAATGTTCAGTAAGGGCAATGCCTAGGGGTTTAACCTGACATCAATAAAATATATAGTGTATACATTATGCACCTAGTAACCTCAGTGGAGCATTCAAAAGAAGTTCATTCATTCATTCAACAATTATTTATTGAGGGCCTACTACATGCCATGAACCTAGTCTCTGGGGATACAGCAATGGACAAAATGTATAAAAAGCTTGCCCTCAGAGTCCTGCCATCCTACCTGAATCATTCTCATGTAAGAGAGGCTGGATCTCTGGCCTCAAGGACCTAACATGGGCAGACAAAACAAATGAAATATATGAAATAAGAAGAAAGAACTACAGCGTGAGCTCTGTTCACATTGGAGGAGTTTGAAGGAGGGCTTGGAGCAACTAGGAAGGGTCAATGGAGGTGAGATTTGAGACAGGTCTTAAATGATGGAGCTTGATTCAGACCCTTGCGACTTAAAAGTGTGATCTAAACATCATCACCATGTGAGAGCTTGTTACCATTGCAGAATCTTGGGCCCAGTCCAGACATGGGAGATAAAAATCTGCGCTTTTGAGGGAGCAAAAGAACCCTCGGATTTCTATGGACATTAAAAGTTTAGGTGGAACTGCAGGTTTCCGGTCAGGCTGGCAATGTTGTGAGCTGGGTTGGTGGGAAATCGAGACTAGATTGGAGCCTACCATTAGGTTAGAAATAGTGAAGGGCTGCACTTGGGGAACTAGGAGTAAGGAAAATGCAATTGTACCTTTTATCATCATTAAACACAAACAGAAACCATAGAGAAAGTAGTAAGTTTATCACCAGTCAGAGGGACCTGCGTCTGAATTCCAGCTGTACCACTTCTTAATTGCGTGACATTTCGGTCAAATTATTTAACCTGGTTGAGCCTTTTTCTTCATCTGTAAAATGAGGGGAAATCAATAAGACTCCAGAAGGCCCTTGTACAGGTTCAGTAAGGTATTAATAACACATAGAAAGCACTTAGCAGTCCCTGGCACAATGAAAATAACATCCATTAATAATAACGATATTGATAAGAATTATATACTATTCTCTGAAAAAGATTTAAAAGGAAGAAGAGAAACTATCTTTTACCACTAGAGGCCCCCCACCGTGTGGTGCGTAGAGACCCATAACAAATTTCAAGGTAAGGAACTTCATCTTCATTTTAAACTGGCACTCGACTATTACTTTTTTAAAAAGTAATTAACCCCTTACGTGTTCCCAAAGGTGCCTTCATAATGAAATTCCTGTTACTATTATTACCAGTGTTACTGTCGCTACTGTTAGAGTACTCTCAAAAGAGCCTGTCTCCCTCTCCTGGAGTGGAATTTAAAATGGGGCGGAGGCAGGGAGTTACCAAAACCACTGCAGTATATGCTGATTTCAATAACCTGTACTGCTAACGATCCAATCTCATTTCCCAAGCCTCTACTATCCTCATTAATTTTTCTGCCGATATACCATCTGTTTTCCAATTTCCCTCTGCCTTACACGTGCAGAACTTGTGGTAGAGAGAAGCCCTAGTTTGGCTGTTCTGCAAGGGATAGCCCAGGATGTAGGGGGAACCTTAAGTTGAAGTCACTTGAAGCATGTTTGGGGTCAGGGAACTCGGAAAGCAAGAGTGTGGCCGCAGATCTGCCCAGAGGTGCGGCCCCCAGCTGAGGAGACCAGATGGCGGGAAAAAGCGGGGGTCCACCGACTCCGCGGCTATCTGTAATCCTACCCTTGGCCAGGCCGGGGAGCCAAGAAAGACTTCCAACACTCCCCAAGTTTCAGCTCAAGTCGTCTCCGAGGCTGCGTGTGCCCCAGCCTCGCACGCCTCCCTGCAACGTGGCCGCATCTGGGACGCCCTCATACCCTCAGGGTTTCCCAAACTCTTCCATTCTCTTCCCAGGCCCAGCCGTGTCCCAGGTCTCCGGGTCCCCGGGTTCTCCTCTCCGCGTGCCGGGAGAGTCTCCAGCTTCTCAGACTCCAGCAACCCCAGCCAAACCTCTTCGCTGCCTGGAGCCTTAGCTCCCGCGACACCGCCCGGCTGCGGGGCGGGGGCAGGGCCAACGGCGGAACCGCCCCCAACCGCCTCCCAGGCCAGGCGAGCAGGCGGGTGGCTGGGGCGCCTCCACCTCCTCTTCCTAAAGCGGCGAGGCGCAGAGGAGCGGCATCACTCGAGCCCAGGTCCCAGCCACCACCACTCACAGCGCTCGGCGTTCAGGAAGAGGAGCAGCAGCGGAGGCGGCTGCTTCAGCGGCGGGCGGGCGCCAGAAAGGTAGACTGAGTCCCAGGGAGCTGCGCCGCTAACAGCCCACCTCCTAGCCCCGGGCTACGCGCCGCCAGCCCAGTAAACCCACTTTTGTGTGTCCTCCCAGGCCCCGTTCGAAAAGCCTGGGAGGGCCGCCGAACTACCCCCGGAGGGAGGAGCCAGTCCGAACCCAAGGCGCCACCGCCGCAGAAGCGGAGCGAGGCAGCATTCGCCTCCATGGCCCACTCGCCGGTGGCTGTCCAAGTGCCTGGGATGCAGGTGAGGAAGCGCAGGCCGCCCCCGCCGCCCACGTGACTGCTTGGGAGCCCGGTGCGCCCTCGGTGCTGGGCACCGGCGACAAGGGACGGCCCCAGGGCTCCCCTGAGGGCAGGGCCGGTCACTATGGCCAGGTGACCTGGGAGTAGGGCTCGAGGTGTTTCCTGGTGTGTAGGCTAGGTAGTGCTCTTCGCTGGGAAGGCGAGGCGGGACTGGAGCGCGCAACTAGGTGGAGATTGAGGGCGGTTAGGGGTATAAAAATAGGCCAGAGCCACAGACACCTGCGCCTGCTGAGCTTGGCACGGTTGGGGATGGGGGTGCGGAACTTAACCTGGGAGAGATGGAAGTGCCTTGGAATTTGTGGGGTATAACGCGAGTAGTGAGTGCCCTACACCCCCCACCCCAAACACACACTCAAGTTGGGGCGGGGCAATACCAGGGGTGGCGGCGGCGGCGGCTTGAATTGGGCTCTTCCTGTGTGCGTAGGGCTAAGAGAGAGGTGACCTCTTTCTCCCTTTCGGTACTGCTGCTTAAGGGCAAAGTTGTAGCTTGCTCCCCGACCTAGCCCAGCCCATAGTGTGGCGTGAGAAATGCTGGTTCTGTTCAGAGTCACTGAGGTGATGACTTCTCAGCCCCCTCCGTGCCTTTCCCACAAGATGACTGTTACATGTGGTTAAAGGAAGCTTTTTGTCTTGGACAAGGGACTACTGCATGGGACCCAACTTGTTACTCGAAGTCTACCCAGCCCAACCCCCTCCCATTATATTTTCATTTTATTAAAGATAAGCTATGTCAGAAAACTTTTTATGCTGTTATGTTTTTAAATCGGTGCATTTTAGGCTATCTTCTAAGTGTTATCCAAATTTACTAACTTTTTAAAGCATTCATGTTCTATTTTTTTTTCCTTTGCTAGATGGCCTAAACAACCCATTTAGGGGCTAAAACCACTGAAGCCTCAGTCTTTCATGATCTAAAATGTGAAAACAAACTTTTTTGAAGTTCAAAAATAAAATGTTTAGTAGTAAATAGCTTATATTTCTAGTAGAAATCAAAGAGCTGTAGACTGGGGCCTCAATTTACTTATTGATACATGGAGTTTTTTTTTTTTTCAGTGTTCTCATTTTATGAATGTCCACAAAAGTGATTTTTAAATTCTTTCCCAAAATGGGATTTATTTGTGCACCTAGAACTCTTGGTGTGTCCTAAACACCAGACATTTCAGCTGCATTTAGGGCAAGTCTGGGTTGAGTCTCAGGAAGTTAGTGTATATTAAATAAAGAGAGAGAGAGAAAGGGAAATAGGAAATAGTAGGGCTTAAAAAAAAAGATTAATCCACTCAAGCCTTGCAAAATGCCTTAAACTTTCTTCCTCTCAGGCGGCCTCCCCTCTCCTTCCCTCCCTCTTTTCCCCACGCACCCTGCCCCACAACCCATTCATTCAGTTCTGCCTTTGATTGTATCAAGGGAATTCATAGTTCACAATACTAAGTACAGTTTTGCTGTTTGATCTGGGAAAAAGTGACATTTTCTCACCGTGCTCTTCTTTCCATTCTGTGGAGAGTAAAACGATGCACATGTGAAGTTTGTCTCTGAGGGTCTCCATGCTTCTCGCTCCATTGTGTGCGCGAGCCTGCGTGTGTGCGTCAGCAGAGTGAGTGCCTCCAGTTCATCAAGTTTGTGATTCTGGGGAACTCTGCGTGCTGAGGGGAAAATGGTTTCTGATCTTTATTTTATTTGTCTTGACCTTATTGAATTTATATGGTTTAGGAACTGCTTGCTGTTCAGTATTTCTGATTGCTCCCTGCTTTTAATTATCTGAGTTGCCTATCTCTTGAATTTTTAAATCTTAATTAATGTGGATTCGAATGTGAATCACATACTTTAAATTACAAATTCTGCCTTTCACTCTGTGCCCTCTGAGTTGTGATTACTTTGTCCCACCTAATTTGAGTAGGGCAAACATCTCAACGTTAGCAAAGAGAGGAATCTTTTTTTTTTTTTTTTTTTTTGGTCATTCTCTTCATCTTAATGAAATGGTAAATTCTTAACTTCTTATTTCCATTTTATTTCTAATGTAGTTCTTAAGCACTTTGTGCAGCACACAGTTTTTTCCATAGTTGAAAATGTACAATACCTTAATAATAAATTTGATAGCATGCAGTGTGACTCTTGAACCTAGACTATTTTTATTATTGTTATGTAGCAAAATATTGCAGATGAGATGCAGAAATCTATCGTGAGCTTGTAAAATTCTCCTAGAGTTTTATGAAGGCGTTAGGAGCAACTTTTAGACCTTTAGAAAACTTCAGTTAGCCGTGTGTTCTTGAAATTACTGTATAGTGTTTCCACAAATCAGGGTGAGGTAGCCGACCAGCCTATAACTTTTTAACAGTTTATTTTAGAGAATTATGAAGATTGATGGGAAAAATGATTTTTCCAGAAATACAAACAAAATTACTTTATCCACAATTATTTTCTCCCTCTGAGGAGAGACGTGAAGTAGAAGCCCAGCTACCTGTTCTATCACTTAAGATTTCCAGCATTCCTGACTTTCAAACAAAGAAATTGCTGTTGCCACTAGTTTAAAATAGAAAAGAAACTTGGAGTGAAGAAAGAAAACCCAGGATTTCGTCCAGTTCAAACTCTTCCTTATGAATTAGTTATTCAAACTCATATTGTTGATATTTCTTAATATTGTGGTAACGAACATTTTTTGCCATGTTACAACAAATGTTGAGGATATGAAGTTTTTTGTACTTAATTTGTGCTTACTTCTTTAGTGTGTAACTAGAGGAATTTTCCATACCAGTAGCTGAACTCTTGAAAATATTTAAAGTACAACTTAAAAAAAAAACCAATAAACCTGTTTCTTTCCACTCAAATATTTACTCTTTAATGATTCAAACCCTGTTTTCTTTGAAGTTTTCAGTTATAAATCATACTTAAGTTTAAGATATTTCCCCTTAGAACCTACAATAGTATTTTTGAGGACAAGTTTTCATTTAGAATATTGTTGATTGTTAAATCTTTCGTAAGATGTAGGTGGAAGAATAAAGTTAAATGTTGAGTTAGAGTACTAAATGTTATGCTTTATGCTGTGCCTCTTGTTAAAGAACTTTTAAAGCTTCTGCTAAAGAACTTTAAAATTAGCCTTCATGTATCTTTAAATATGACCAAGGTGGTACAGTTTAAATCTAGTTGTCATTTGAGATGAGAAGTAGAAATGAAGTTTAACGATTAATGATCACTTTATTGAAGACTTTTATCTAAGTGGTGGGAAACACTGCCCGACATTGGTGAACATAATCAGTGGGTTCTGGGAAGCATACTGACGTATATTACATGTTCCACCCTTAAAGATCTTAAAATCTTGTTGAGTTGTTAAAACTAGCACATGAAATATCAAATAATGCAAAATCTGTGAACTCACTGTAAGTATAATAGAAGTTTCTCACTGGAAGTGTTGAAGGCTTCCAGAAAGTAAGCTGACCCTAAAGTCTTGTTAGGATGCACACTGGGCAGGGCATTTCCAAGCAAGGAAAAATCCCCAGCAGAGGTAGACAGACTAGGATTTTTTGACTTTACAATGGTACTCACACAACCATTCTGTTTTTCGCTTTCCATACAGTATTCAGTAAATAACATGAGCTAGTCAACACTTTGTTATAAATAGGCTTTGCATTAGATGATTTTGCTTAACTGTAGGCTACTGTAAACGTTATGAACACGTTTAAGGTAGGCTAAGCTATGATGTTCGGTAGGTTAGGTGTACTGTATTAAATGCCTTTTCAAGTTACAATATTTTCAACTTATGATAGGTTTATTGGGACGTAACCACATTTTAAGTCAAGGAGCATATGTATACAATATAGATAAGGAAAGGTGCACTGCATTTGTGAGTGCATGCACACACACACACAATCTTTGAGAACAGGATAAAGTCATTTGGGCTGTCATAGAGAATTCCTCTAGAAAAATGATACATGATAAGGTCGGAAAACTGGATTGAGTACAGATCATGATTGTCCTTAAAAGCCAGGGAAGGATTTTGGCCTTTGAACTAGCCATTAAACATTTCTGAGTAAGGGAGACTCAATGTACCAAGTTATATATCGAAAGAGAAATCTCGAAATTGGATGAATGAATCAACTGGAGGATTGAGAGGGGAAGGCAGTTTGATCTACAGAGGCTATTTCTTCTTTTTTAATTTTTTTTTTGAGACACGGTCTCACTCTGTCACCCAGACTGTAGTGCAGTGGCGCGATCACAGCTGACTGCAGCCGCCACTTCCTGGGTTCAAGCAATCCACCCATCTCAGCCTCCAGAGCAGCTAGAACTACAGGTGCACGCCACCATGCCTGGCTAATTTTTATGGTTTTTTTTTTTTTTTTTTTTTTTTTTTGGAGACAATGTTTAGTGGTTGTCCAGGCTGGTTTCCAACTCCTGGACTCAAGCAATCCATCCACATTGGCCTTCCAAAGTGCTAGGATTACAGGCGTGAGCTACTGCGCCTGGCTACAGAGGCTATTTCAATGGGTCAATCATAGTTATACAGATGCAATGGGCCTTCCATGGACAGGTTCCCTTCCATATGTTTAGTACTATGAAGAAAAAATTAATTACCAGGCTTAATAATTAGCTAGTTTCAGAAGGAAAAGTTAAAGACTGTGGTGTTTAATAGGAGGGAACTGGGAGACTTATGATACATCTGAAAGAAATTGGAATGTAGTGGGGAAGAGCCACATCTGGTAGGAAGTTAAGGATTTCTGTTCTAGACTTGTGAATTTTGTGGTAACAATGGGATGACAAAGTACATATGTCCAATAAGTAGTTGAAAATGTAGAACTGAAGCTTTGGTCATTCATCAGATATTTACTGAGCATCTACTCTATGCCGGGCACTTCACTTGAAAATGAAGGACTAGAGACATCAAGGAGGGAGAGGTTCATAATGCCAGAAAGAATATGTGGAAGTGAGGGCCCTCATCAGACAGGAAAAGTAAGGTTGTAAGAAAAGTAAGGGTTGTAAGAAAAGTAAGGGTGTAAGAAAAGTAAGGGTGGCTTTAAGATGTATGAAAGGATGAGAACATGTGTCAAGTTAGAGAGAGAGTTAACTGGGGTGGGGGATGGGGGAATTCTTTACTTAACAGTCATCCGGAAACCTACATTGGAGAAAGAATTCAGGTTGGTACCAGAGTCCAGTATGTGGAGTTCTTACCTCCCTTACACCTCCCTAAGGGGATAATCAGATTTGCAATTTGAGGTTGAAAGCATTGCTTTGCATTGGTGAACCCGAATTATTGTCCTTGTTATTGAGTAGTTAATGCAGAGGTGTTGAATATGCTAATGATAATGGCAGAAGACCAGCTGGAACAAAATAATCAAAGACTGTTAGCTGAGAGAAGGCGGGGGTAGTTAGAACTTTTGACACTAGGGGAGTAGGGACTGTAGGGAGAATAAACAGGAATTGGGTATGATAGGACATGTGCCTTCAACAGTAATCAGAGTTTAGAAATGGCACTTGAGTACACAGGTCCATCATCATGTACTTCTCTTGCTTGAGTCACAGCAAATGAGAGAATATAATTTAACTGGTACTTAGGAACAATTGAACATTGTGATATTGTATTTTTTATTCTGCTTTTCATATTCAGTGACCTTGAGCAAATCATCTACAAAATGGGGAATAATAAAAGCTGCATTTCCTTTGCCTCAATGAGAGGTTATTAGGATGAATTAACCATCATCTGTGGAGTTGGAGCTCCTTTGTAAAAGGTGTTATGATGTACGGGGGGCAGTTCATCCTGCAAAACAATGCTTGGCTAATCACATGAAAACACTGCCATTATCTCATCTCTCTCCTGCTTGATAACCCACATTTTTCTTTTGAAACCCAATCACCACCCCACACCACCCCAATGAGACACAAAGCCCTCTGCTCAGCTTTCCATACTTTCTGTTTTATGGCTCCTCTCTGTAGATCTATACTTAGTTCCCACTACATCCCAACAAGAAATCCCTTTAATTCTACCATGCCAGTCACAGTTCAATAACCAGTGATTGGCCAAATTCTACTTGATTTTCAAGGTCCTCCATCTTAGCTTCTTCATGAACTCTCTCTGAATGTCCCAGGCTATAGAAATCTCTTCTATTTCCAAGCACCTATTCTGTCTATTGTCAGTAGTAGACAGTCTTGTCCTTAATGTATATACTACCTTAGATTTTCTCTAATTATATATGTTATACTTGCCTCCCAAATGAGGTTGTACATTTCTTGAAGGCGGGGACCATGTATTTCACTTTTCTTTATACCATTAGGTATGAATTATATGTAAAATCTTGGCTAATCACTATACTGTACAGTGGACTTTTCTAACTGTTTAAAATTCTGTTTCTTTAAAAATATTGTACAACACCTGAACTCTGTACACCTTAAAGACTAATTTATATGTGTACAATGTAGACTCTATACTTATTTAAATGATTTTCATGTATTATGTATAATATGTCTAGCAAAACATTCTTGTAACTAATCATCTGTCCACACACACTGAAGCTTTCATTCTCTTGTCTTCCACAGACTTTGAGAGAAAAATGAGCTTCATTGCTTTCTTGGTAACCATGGCTGATTTCAGGCAAATTTGTTTCTCCCCTCATCTCTTCTCCTTTTCTCCTTCCTTCTACTTGTACTTTCCCATGACTCTTCAGGGTCCTCTCACTGGTGATTTGGACCTATCTACCTCTTGTTTCTTCCCTCTTCCCTCCCACTCCCCAAAAAACAAACATAAATAAAAAACTGTTTTACTTCCTGTCTGAACTGTCACATTAGAAAGAATCTGATAATTTCACTCACACTAAGATGTTTTTGATTAATGGCTCAGCGCTTTACTTCTCCATGGATATTCACATTTTATGGAGAATTATACCTTAAGAAATGGAAATCTAATAGTAGAATTTCAGACAACTTGATAGCAGTTTTTGACTAAGTTCTGTGTTCTGAAAGAGTGGTGGTTCTACTGTTTTTTTTTGTGTTGCTAGAAAAATGGTGTTAGGTGAACAAAAAATAATAGTATTGTTAGCTATAGTACAACAAACTCCTTTTCATTCCTTGTAATTAAGACTCGAAGAATTTCCACCACAGGTACATGTAAAACAATGTCTCTGAAGGAGTGGCAGAATGTAACTCATTTTAAAAAAATCAATTAAATACACAGAACTAAAATTTTGACCCCTTCTTTTTTTCTTTTATTTTAGTTGACATGTAATAATTATACATATCTATGGGATACAGAGTAATATTTTTTTTTGAGGCAGGGTGTCACTCTGTCACCCAGGCTGGAGTGCAGTGGCACAATCACAGTTTACTGCAGCCTCAACCTCCCAGGCTCAGGTGATCCTCCCACCTCATCCTCCTGAGTAGCTGGGACTACAGGTTGTCGCCACCATGCCTGGCTAATTTTTGTATTTTTTTGTAAATTTGGGGTTTCACCATGTTGCCTAGGCTGGTCTTGAACCCCTGGGCCCAAGCGATCCACCATGCTTGGTCTCCCAAAGTGCTGGATTACAGGCATGAGCCATTGTGCCCAACCGAGAGTAATATTTCAATATATGTATATGATGTGTAATGATCAAATCAGGGTAATTAACATATCTATCACCTCAAACATTTATCATTTTTTTGGGCTGTGAACATTCCAAATCCTCCCTTCTAGCTTTCTGAAAATATACAATAAATTATGGTTAACCATAGTCACCCTACAGTACTGCAGAATAGAATTTACTCCTATCTAGCTGTTAATTTTGTGTTAGTTCACCAATCTGTCCACATCTTCCCCTCCTGCTTCCCTTCTCAGCCTCTAATACTCACAATTCTACTATCTGTTTTCTCATATGAGTGAGAACATGCAGTATTTGTCTTTCTGTGCCTGGCTTAATATAACGTCCTCCAGTTCCGTCCATGTTGCTGTGAATAACAGGATCTCATCCCTTTTTACAGCTGAATAGTACTGTCTTGTGTATACATACCACATTTTCTTTATCCGTTCTTAACCCTATCTTCTGTGCATTTCTCACTTGGTCATTCGCCATTTCAGACTAAAGTGTTAGATGGCAGGAACCACATCTTTGAATTAATGTTTGTAGAAATCAAATATTTATTGAAGATATTAACTAATTTCTCTCAATACTCCTATAACATAGAGTGATTCTGTAGGAAAATGCCTTCAAATTTGGATTTAAACATAAAACTAAGGGCACATTGACAGCCAACTCTACCCACGATCCCCTTTGTTGTCCCTCCCTAAAACCACATATGACTTAGGAAAATCACCTGACGCGAACATTCAGAGAAACCAGAAAACCTATATATGGAACATATCCTGTCCTCCATTCCTGCCTGCCTCTCCCCACCACCCCTCACTAGCTTATACCTTGCTGGGGATAGAGCTACAGGATGCATCTAAAAACTCCCCCTCAGGCTTTTCTGGACTTGTTCCAGCCTTCCCCTGACAGCAGCCTGCTGGCCTTTCTTTTCCTCCATTTATCATAGCATCGTGGATGAGAGTGATTTGTGTCTCAAAATATCAGGTTAACCATTGGTATGTCTTAGCTTTGGATAGTCTGGCAAAATTAGAACAAAACTGTGGTTCATACTTCCTGGGCCCCAGAGTAAACAAAATTGTAGATTGCTGAGATGAAAGAGTTGAAAATAGTCTAATTATCTTTTTTATATGTTCACTTTCTCTTTTTTGGTCAAGCATCTTAAAAAATGTGCCATTGAGGAAATCGAAGCCATTGTGTTTTTGCATTTTCCCCATGAAAAATGTTTACAGAAAAAGTTTTCAGCCTTTCTTTGTGATCCTTGTAACAGAGATTGTGTGTTGTCAGCAGTGTTTTAAATTTTTCCCTCTCCTTCTATTACCTCTTAAAGAAAAAGTGGGGAAAAGAAATCTGTACAAGTACAACCCTATTAACTTAAAATACAAAGGACTGAAATGCATTGAGTTCAATTCAACCATCAATGGGGTTTTTTTCAATTTGTTTATTATGGAACAATAGGGTGTCTAGCCAAAGAATTAATGGTTGCTTTGAATTATGGAAAAAGCTTCCCAGTATCAACTTAATGAAGTTTTACTGAATTTGAAATCCACACCACACTAGATGTGTTAGGAAATTTCTAAGCATGCTAGTGAATTACTCTACCAGGTTTCAATAGTGCCTGGTAACACAATCCTAGGAGTGAATTTTTGGCAGGTGGAGGAAATACTTCAAGAACATCTAGAAGCATCCAGATTTTTCTTTGAAAATGCATTTTTGAGTTGCTCTGTTAGTCCCTTTTTAACCCTTCTTCCCACCCCCAGCTTTCCACTAAACCATTTGCTTTGGGACATATCAATTTACAGTATATTATATTAAGCTAGGTTTGACTGCTTGATGCACTTTAGTATAAATAACAGAGCAGTGGGTGGTGGGGGTGGGATGGGCAATATAGATAATCAGGTGGAGCATAAGCTGTTATTAATGCAAGACAATTTAGGGGAGCTGAGCCAATAGAAACCATAAAGTCAGAATTTCTTCCCAAAGCCTCTGCCTCATCATTATCGCTGCCCACTAGAGCTGGGACAGTTTCTAAACTCCCTGATCTCAATTTCCTGCCGCCTGCCTTAACTTTTAGCAGAAGCACAAAAGAAACCAATCAGCAAAGCATGCACTACTAAGTATGGTGACAGAAAATAGAACTTTGACCTGTTGTGGTTAAAGAGACTAAAGTCAATGTATCTGACAGCCTCAGGGATATACACATATTTCAAATTTATGCTTTTTAAGTGCTACTGACCCCATGGGAAGAACACTTGGCAAACTCATTAATTAGGGTCCTGTTTGAGTTTCTAGTTTTAGTTCAAATCCTTTGTTTGAACTTAGTGGTGAGCTTTCTTATGTGCTTGTCAGTAAATGGTAATACATTGGACTTTACCAGCTTGGACAGTGGTGACCCAGGTTTTATGTTTTTACACACACAATCTACATGGTTTGATTTAAGCCAGAAAATTATTAGCAGCAAAGTTTGGAAGGCCTGCTTTGGGTAGGACAGAGTGCTTGCTGTCTATCTTTGAAATACAAAAAATATTAGAGAGTCCTTGAGCTGAAGAAGTTTATACTCTAACCAGAGTGACTAGACACCTACACATTTAGGAATCTAACAATGCAGAACAGTAGTAATGAATCCCAAATGAGATAGAATCTGATGTAGAAGCACCCATCCCAAGGAAGACTGGAGTAAGAAAGGAAACTATCATTTATAGAATACCTTTCTGCTAGGCATTCGTGTTTTGCTACTCCACTACCTTGCTTCTCGGCAGGATGGCCTTCAATAGACTTTTAAAAGAGAGTATGTATACATATGTAACTAACCTGCACAATGTGCACATGTTCCCTAAAACTTAAAAGTATAATAAAAAAAAATATATATATATATAAAATAAAAAAATAAAAGAGAGTAGGAGGCAAGCAGGAGAAAAGGCCCAAGGGGACACACACAGGCTCCTTGTATAAGAGAGATTTGGTGTAGGTACCTATTGGTATGAATTGTGTTAGGGCTAGACTGTAAAGGGCCTTGAATGCCAGAATGAGACATTTATTCCTTTTTTTTTTTTTTTTTTTTTTTTTTTTTTGAGACGGAGCCTCGCTCTGTCGCCCAGGCTGGAGTGCAGTGGCGCGATCTCGGCTCACTGCAAGCTCCGCCTCCTGGGTTCACGCCATTCTCCTGCCTCAGCCTCCCGAGTAGCTGGGACTACAGGCACCTGCCACTACGCCCGGCTAACTTTTTGTATTTTTAGTAGCGACAGGGTTTCACCATGGTCTCGATCTCCTGACCTCGTGGTCCGCCCGCCTCGGCCTCCCAAAGTGCTGGGATTACAGGCGTGAGCCACCGCGCCCGGCCAGGAGACATTTATTCTTTACTCAGTCCATAACAAGGAGGTTTGGGTTTTTATTTTTTATTTTTTTAGCAATATAGTGAAATGATGAAATAACATTTTTGTTTTGGAAGATTGCATTAGGCTGTTGGAAACCTAACAGGCTAGGCTGGAGATAAGGGAAGGCTTAATTGATAAGGGTTTAATCTAGGGCAGTGATGGTTAAACTGGAGCATGCATGGGAAGCACCTGGGGGGCTTGTGAAAACACAGACTACTAAACCTTAGTCCCAGAGTTTCTGATTGAATAGATCTGAGGTGAAGCCGGTGAATTTGCATTTCTCATGAGTTCTCAGCTGCTCTGCCATTTGGGGAGCACTTTGAGCACCACTCAAGGATGACTTTAACAGACATTGGCGACCCCTTAAATATGAGAAGAAAGGAAACATGATGAGAGAGTAGAGTCAGAGATAAGGCTGAGTTTGGAAGAAAATTGGTACATTTTGGGGAATGTTGAATTTGAAGTGCTGGTCACATATCCAAGCAGAGGCAATCAGTAACACGTTTGTTGAAGAGAGGAGATGGAGACTGGCGAATCTTATGTGAAGATAGTAGAGGAAATTGTGAGAGATGAAAACAACAAGATTTCCAGTTATCTTTCCAAGAAGCTGAACTCAATTTTGTGTTAAGTTCTGCAGCTTCCAAAATCTCATGGTCACCCATGACTTCTGTTTTCCTTAATCTAGGCAGGTTTGCGACTTAGCAAACACCCATCCTCATCATTATATAGTTATCATTGGCCCATGTGTGCTGTTAAGTAACCTACTTCAGTTTTTATTGATTGATTTAATTTTATTATTGTTATATAATTTTATTATAATAATTTTTACAATAATTTTATTGTTTATTTTGTTATATTTATTTTTATTGTTTTGGTCTGGATAAGCCCCTTAGATGACAAATTCTTACAAATAGAACCTTTCTGTGGAATTATGTTACCATGCTCAGTATGGTTAGGTGTTTACTGTAGTAAACAGCTCATTAATGCTTTTATCTTCAAATGCAGACCCTTATTAAGAACATGAAATCTGTTTATGCTTATAGTTGCCAAAATGCAACTTGGCTAAAGTGATATAAATGGCAGTATCTTAAATGCCAGTAAGTGGCAATATTTCCCCCACAGGTAGAGATTTTTAGACCTATTATTATGTCCCCCCCTCAAAAAAAAAAACAAACAAACCAGACTTAATAGCTCTGGCTGCATACACACACACACACACACACACACTCATTCACAGTCCTGACGTTTCAAAGCCAATTTGTATTTATATATGTAAATTCCTGGAAGGGAGAGGAAGTTACTTCTGAATCATTAAAGAAATATCAAACCACTTCCTAAGTGGCCTTTCTGCTCTCTGAAATATTCTCTATACCTGTCAGATTCATATATTATCGTTTGCCAACAGGTACCCAGTAGGAAAGCTGTGAGTTTAGTTCAAACAAAGGATTAGAACTGAAAATAAGAGAAGCAAGTAGGGCAACACCAAACAATGTGAGCAAACTTGATTTACCTACCTCATTCACCAACTTTGGACCTAAATCACTTTTCAATTTCTAAAATGAACACACAACCAACAAAAACGAATCCATCCTTCAGAATCAAAGATTTGCCACCAATGAGGATGTGCAAAAGCATGTGAAGAAATATTCACTTAAAAAATTTTGGCTGGGCTCCGTGGCTCACGCCTGTAATCCCAGCACTTTGGGAGGCCAAGGTGGATGGATCACTTGAGGTCAGGAGCTCGAGACCAGTCTGGCCAACATGGTAAAACCCTGTCTCTACTCAAAATACAAAAATTAGCTGGGTGTGGTGGTGCACGCCTATAATCCCAGCTGCTCATGAGGCTGAGGGAGGAGAATCACTTGAACCTGGGAGGCGGAGGTTGCAGTGAGCTGAGATCACACCATTGCACTCCAGTCTGGGCGACAGGGTGAGATGCTATCTCAAAATAATAATAATAATTTAAGCCGTATTTAATTATCACTAGAATCCCTAAGCGACTTGCTTCCTCTTCAGGGAGTTAAATTTATTTGGATGTAAGAATGCTGATATGTTTACCTTATACCTTACACTTCATTGTGAAGATTTGCTGGGGAAAATGATAGATAGATAAATGGATAGATGAATGAATGTATATATGCACCCTCAATGGGTATTGCACATGAAGTATATTTTACATTTGAAAATACTTTTAATCTGTCTTGTAAAAATAAGGCTTGACATTTGCCTATAGAGTTTTTAATAAACTATACTAATAGTAGTTACAACTATTTTTTAAAAGTAGAAAAATGCATTGTCAAAATAAAAATGAGTAACAGGATGGTCACTATGTTCAAGGAGCAGAAAAATATCATTTGAAAATGTCATTTAAGAAGGTCGGTGAATTAAGAGAAATCAATGTAATTTATGTAAAAAATATGTATTCAGTAAAAATTGTGGTGTCCATGGACTTGCTAAATATTTTTATTATATGAAAATGTATGGAAAATATGTAGAATTCTTTACCTCATTTAAAACCTCATTTACTGGAAGGTAAAAACCTGTGAGTATGTACCTATGTCTAAATATATAATAGTATTGTCAGGATTTTACACATGAGGCACTTTTATTGTAACACATGTTGCACGTTTATTGTGGCTAGTTCTTTCTACCTTTGATATTTAAATTCTTAGTATTCCTGAAGAAACTGAACTCACAACAGTCTGTAACATACAGAGTACAGACAATGGGAAATGGCTTTTAATGAAATTCAATACCAATATTAAGCAGTTTTTGCGAATTAGGATTGAATTGAACATTATCTAGGATTATATTTATCAAGATTTTCAATTCTTTGCTTAATTTTTCCTGTAGAATAGTTTTACAGAAAATCATTGCATTAAAGGAACTGCTTTTGATATATATTCATTTGTTTACCTGTTAGTAAAATCAGAGATATGTGGGCAGTAAACGAGTGACTTCTACTTCACAGAAACTTGTCATCATTGTCTAAGCTCTTATTTTGAAGCTCAAGTTGTTATAAGTCCTTAACACTATAGATTCTAAGGGATAGAGAATGGAAGGGACCAGGCATTGAATTCTGTTTCTGTGACAAAGTCTTGTAACCGGAGAGCTGCTTTTTTTTTTTTTTTTTTTTTTTAACTATTTATCTCTTCATGAAAAATGGTGACTGTCACTGAAAGATCTTTTTTACTCTGTCACAGGCTTCTCAAAGGGCACACAAAATGAAAACGTGGGATTCAACTAGTTAAATAATGAATCAGTTTCGAGGTTTTAGCATAGGTGACACCTCCATGGTCGTCTTTTTGGACTGTGATTTCTGGTAATAGCAAGTGAAAAAAAACTATTACCGCTGTTGCTATGGATCTTCTATCTGCTGAGGTTCAGGCATCGTTTTTGGAGGCTGCGATGTAAACCCTGCTTAGGGAAGGTAGAATTTCATAATAACAGAGGATTACTGCTGCCTCATGAGCAAACAGTAAATGTAGGTGAGGGAAAAGGTGTTGGACTCTGGAAGAACAGAAAAACAGTATCTCCAAGGAAGGGGAAATCCTTTGCTTTAAAGATTGAGAATTCTTCCTGTATTTTTTTAGAATGGGAAATTTCTCTACTTTCTGCAGAGAGGAGAAAAAGCTAACAGAAAAGGAAATTGGGGAGGTAATAGTCATTTGTTTTTTCTTGTTGCGTGTGAGTTTTGTGATAAAAGTGACATTTACATAATTAATTTGCTATGGCAAGAAAATGTCTAAAGAGTCTTTTTCGTTGGTAGAAAGCTTGTGAAAGATCAGGGAAAAGATCTAACATAACGGGAATGGTGATTACAGCTGCTTTTCTATTTAAGATGTGCAATTTTGGTAGCATGTGTATTGGGCCAATACATTGTTTCTAGACACTTGGAGTCATTTTGGGTGGCCTTTTTTTTCCTTTGGTAGCCAAAATAAATATTTTTCATTAATAAAGAAAGATGCCAGAATATCTATCACTTGATTTTACTTGGCTAATTTGAACTGCTATTTTGTGGGGAGCGGGGGGCTAAAGAGGAGGCTCACTTTAAAATGACTGGACTTAATATCATTGTTATTTTTCCAGTAGGTTCTGGCATTAAAGGTCTCCCTTGGGGAATGATTAAAACAGTTCTGTGGAGCATTTCAAGGCTGAGTAGCATCTCATATATACTCTAAAATAAGTTTGCCTAATGACTTTTTAGCACCAGTTGATTTATGTTTTGGCTAAGAGTTGTAAATAGTAGTAGTCCAATTACTTTTTTCTAGGAATATTTACAGACACTACATACTGTATTGTTTACATTATTGACTTTTAACTTTACAGTAGTTTAAAAGGTATAAATGTCTTTATGCTTAAAACAAACAAACAAACAAAAAAACACTGTTTTCTGCCACTGTTTTCTCTATCCTGTTCCAGGATAGAGACAGTTCTCTCCCTTTGTCTACCCACATGCCTGGGTTCTGGGTCAATCTGTATAACTAAACGTATCTTAATTTGATTACTCTGGGGTGTATTTTTGATGGTAGTGCATCATGAAATTACAATATAGGTGTGATCTTGGTTGAAAGATAAAGTACATTTTAGATATTTTTTAAAAATTTCTTTAACTGAAAAGATTATCTGTTAATTGTGAAAGAATACTCTTATTTAATATGGCCAAGTGGTTCCAGAGCTTGATACTTTATTTTTCTTTTCCTGATAGGACACTAAATCATTTCCTCCTAACTACTAGAATGAATAAAGAATGTAGTGTATACTGTTCCACTATACTGTGAAATTGCCTGTGTGCCTTTCTGCAAATGTAAAGTAAAGAGATTGCATAGGTAATCCTTAAGCTCTAAAACTGAGTTTTGGAGATTCTGCTCAGGAATTGGGACTAGGTTATTATTTGTAAAAGACAGCGTACACGCAACATTTTATATATTGAAGGGATCAGGTACTCATTCCAGGCAAATTTTGAATTTGATGTAAATAATTTTTAACTGAAGCAATGAATGTGTAATTATGCTTTTACTGTGTGTATTTAATTTTCTGCTAAGAGGTAGTAAGGCTATAATGTTTGGCTTATGCTTTGGACAAAAGGAAAGTTCTTTGAAATTTTGAATTTTTAGGTTCTCCCTGGCAAATATTTTGATTCCTTGTATTTTTGGAAAATAATAATCATCTACCATCTTCCAGTAGTGCTTTTGGAGCTTTGTTAATTGAATGCAGCCTTTCTCAACCAGAATTCCTCATCTGAACCATAAAACAGAAAATGATTTTGAGTTACTGTCTTCTCAATTCTCTCAAGAAGGACATATAAGGAAGCCCAATTCTAGATGCACCGGAGAGCAGTTAATTTTTTCATATAAGGATTCTTTAGGGTAGCCGTGGTCAAACTACATCTAAGGGCCAAATACTGTCTGTAACCTAGTCATGTGAGGCCTGCAAGCTAAAAATATTTTTTACATTTTAAAAGAGTTATTTAAAAAAGATGTGACAGAGACTCAGAGACTGTAAAGTGTACCTGACCCACAAAGCCTGAAATATTTAGCATCCAGCCTTTACAAGAAAGGTTTGCCGATCCCTGCCTTGGGGCATTAAGCCCGACTGAGAATTGCTGATGTAAAGAAAGGAAGCATTTTATAGTACTTTCACTGAGGTTGTGGATATAGTATGACAATAGAAAAGATTTTCACTTTACTAAAGTAACTGACTTGCCTATTGGTTCCATTATTGTGATGCTTAATTCAAAAAAAGCCCTCAGATCAGAGTAAATAGGCAGATATGTTTCTGTTTGCTTTTTAGAGATACACTTTAACCATGGAATTACATAGAATGTTGTATTGGTAATGACAATGAATGATAAATTACATTTATATGTTTGTGTGCAGATACATTTTAGTATTTTTCTCGGTTTCTAGAGAAAGAAAATAAAAATGGGAGCATTTTATAAAGTAATATAAGGGAGGACAGGGGAGAGGCTTAATTGCTTTTATCAGTATTTAAAATTAGATGGACACATCTATTAGAGAAGGAAAGTGAATAGGGAGTGTTAAGTGTCAGATATAATCACATTTGTTTCCTCCTTGTACTGAGTAAGTGTCTTCACCCTACAATTAACATCTCAGGTAGCTTGTCTGAAGTAAGGAGAATAATACTTAATCAAAAATGCATTAAAATTATTAGATCATAACATATGAAATAATCAGGCTTTACCAATGCCACTTGACTACTTGATTTAGTGGGGGAGGTACCATCCACCATAAAACACGTATTGGTATGTCACAATTGTCAAAGGAATGAAAATGACCATCAGGCATTATTTGTAATTTGCTGCTGATTTCCTTTATCTCCATATTCAGTTAATCATGAAGTTCTATCAGTATTTTTTTTTCCGCAAAATATCAGACATCATCTCTTCTTTTGTCACACTATTCTTTTGTCATTAGGTAGACTCAAGGCTGCGTGTACAGATGATGCAGTTACTTAAAACACAACCTTTATTTTTTCACTCATCTGCTGAAAGCTTTCAGCGGCTCCCTACTAGCCTGACCAGAAATTCCAAGGAAAGATGAGTCAAGCCAGGCTTGCTGAGGTGGTCAGGAAAGGCTGTACTAGATAGCTGAGCTGGCTTTCAGACTGGGTGTAAATAAGGGAAAGAAAGAGGAGAAATGAAATTAGCCAAGGCAAGAAATAACAAAGGGAATTCTAAGGTTGCGTTTTCCAAAATGTTTTATAAGTCCTTTTGGGGTAGGCAGTGAGGATTTGTTTGATGAATAGTACTTTCTCCCTGGTTAGGGTTGTAAAATGATAGGGTACAAATGAACTCAAGTTGTAAATTACTGATCTTTTAGGGTAGACACTGTTCCAATCATTTTAATTACTTAGAATTGCTTAGAATCAAGCTTAAATTGCTTAGAATCAAGCAATTTAAGAACTAATTAAGAAACTTTGTCATTTATCTCCATCCTGAGGTTACTTATTTGTGATTACTCTCCCCACTCCATCCCCAGCTAGAAATCACTCAGTATAAAATTAAAAAAAAAAGCCAAGTATTTCATAAGGGTCACTTCCAGTTCTAAAATCTTACTGCATTTTTAAGTTCCTAAACAGACTATATAGCATTTTTTTTGAGGAAAAAGATCAACTTTTGTACATGTATTCAGATTTAGTACTAGATGTTGATTATCCCAATTGGAGAATTACAGTTTTGTTAAATTGATTTCTAAATAGACAAGGACTATAAATATCAACTAATATAATGCTTTATATTTATATTAGCAAAAATTAACTTAGTCATATCTGTGTTGAGAACATGGAAATAGCTTTATGTTTGAAATGATATTTGTTAAAAGATTCAACTCATTAGTAGATATCTCATAATTTCAGTAGCATTTTCTCCTCTATTTGAACATTTAATTTGTGCTTTGGTAATTTCAGCAATGTCAGCACAGATCAATGGGTGTAAAAACGGGTGAATTTGTACCTCTAGAGATAGGGATTAACATATTTACAAGTGCTATTCACAATGGGGACAATGGGGTAGGATGGAGATAGGTTTCAGAAATCTTAGTTCAAGAATATTTGGGGACCTTCAAGAGATTAACTCACAACAAAAAGTAGAAGAGTCTTCTAAACTGAAAGTATTTGGGAAAGTGAAAATATGACAATATTTAGTGCTTTTTCCCCAAAATGAGTGGTATTCCCTATGCAAAGGAAAGGGAATAGCAATAATAAAATTGTCACTGAGATTGCTGAAATCTCAGCCCTGTATTGTTAATGTAAGCTACTTTCTCATATATATTAACTGTATCGTGGTGTACAGTATGGAGCTTTTATGCTCATTTGTAATAGTTCTTCTTAGGTTAGGTTTTCAGGTACAACTATTTCACACATACACACACACATACTTACCATTTTACTTGGTTTTTAAGTGTATTCTTATTTATTAATGCACTGTTCCAAATCTTTTAAAGAATTAGATAGAGTAATAAAAACGAACAATAAGCATTTGTTTAGCCTTGCACACATATACACACACATAAACACAGACTTTGATGATATTTTTCACTTTGGGAAAATGAAAAGGTGATTATTGAAAAATTAGAGACCATTCTTTTGTTCAACAACCTCCTCTCTTTTTGCCAAGATTAAAATCATTTCCTATTGATGCCATCATGCCATCAGTATCATTTTCTTTTGATCATAAAATGTTAAAGCCAGCAGGACCCAAGAGATAATTTTCCCTAGTCCTACGATTCCATTGGGTAACTCTTAATAAATACTATTTGATTAAATTCATTCAGAATATATATTTGATTAAGGAGGAAAATGTTGGAGGGAAATTATTCTGCAGCCACTTTCTCATTAAGAATGAAAAGGTAAGTCTATGTAAAATTCCACTTTTTCAATCAGTGTTAATTTTCTAAAAGAACTCATGGTGTTAATAATTTAGTGCTGTGCTTACAAGCTTCAAACATATTGATTTTAATTGGAGTTCCACATCTAGAAGAAAGATAGGCAGTGACCAAATCAATTTTGTTTTAATCCAATGCATTTTAATAAGTGTGCTAAAGATTCACCATAACATTACCCATGATAGTTCGATATTTGCTATAAGGGGCTGCTGCCTTAAATTCTAACCAAAGGCATTTATTTCTGAAAGTACTAGAATGACATCCTTTTATTTTCCCTCTAATATGGATAGCATAAAATGAGGCTCTCAGCATCTGTCACTTCAAAGTGCCCTGTGTGGGTTTGATTAAATAATGGCCTGAATAAATTAGGATACCTGTTTTATCATTCATATATTAACAGAGTCTTTGTCTTTCTTTCATTGTATGGCCTTTTCCCCCTTTCCAAATGAATATTTTATAGTTACGGCTTGTTATCAATCCCAGGCCATATTTATGTAACCTCGTGTTTAGTCAGTAATAATCTCTGTAATTTTAACATTAATGCTCCTGGTTAAACCTGACGCCTGGTTGAATTGTGTATTTCTATATGTATTTAGCACAATGAAATTAAAAGAAATTTACAGCAGAGTGGTATGCAAACTGTGGCTCTTCAAGGCCTCTAATCTTTGCATTAGAGTATGAAATCATCCTGGATGCTCCAGGACATACAGTAGACATGTGGTTCTGGTTAATAGTGATTGTAGATGTGCTTCTAGAATCAGATTTATATATACCACTGATATGCATCCTTGTGTATGTGGCTGCTACCAACTCTTCTTTGAGTATAGCTCCATATTCTTTCGAGAATTGCTGTTTTGCAACACAAGTAACTGTCTCCAGTTGAAGGAAAAAAATCTCAAAGTTGTGACTTCGCAAAGTTTTTGTTATGTTAATCACATGAAAATAGGGATTGACTTAAAATTTCATACCTATGTTAACATCCGTCAGTTTACTGAATATAGTCTCCCTTTCACCAAAAGTCAGAAGTCAAGTTGCAAATGAAAAGATAATCACATGCCAAAGATTTCATTTTAGGAGGGACCCCAGGTAAATACCCTGCAAACATCCAACGGCCATGGTGTGTAAAGGGCCCTACTGGATACTGTGAGGATAGCTGGCACTGAGTAAGGCAGAGCCCTATCCTTAATAAGCCTGCTATTGAAAATAGAAAGTCATGGCAATGAAAGAGAATGCAAACATAGTAAAATGTGTGCTCTAATGGAGGCACAAGTAAAGTCCTGTGGGAGGGCAGAAGATGAAGCGATGGATTGGTTAATCAGGTTCCCCTAGGGGGATGATAAGGCTTGTTTTGTTTTTAATTAAAGATGCTGCGATTTTCAGAGATGGAGAAGGAGAGCAAGGTATTGTAGACTGAGAAAATGGCATGAGTCAAAGGCTCAAAAATTTAAAAATAGAGTCATTTCCTAATGGATCACTGTATTTAAGTTTGTATGTCTAAGGTATTACCTACTGAAGCATTGGGCTTGAAATATGTTCAGATATCCCTGGAATTTTCCCTTTGGAAACTTAGTTTCACTGGATGTTCAAATTCTCTCTCTCTCTCTCTCTCTCTCTCTCTCTCGAGAGATCTATATATATATCTATATATAGAGAGAAACGTATATAGATCTACATATAGATCTATATAACGTCTATCTATATAGAGAAACATATATATATGTTACTTTCTGAGTACTACTTTATATTCTGAGTGAATTTACTTCACAACTAGGAGAGAAAGACAAATAGAACTTTAGGTCCTGTATGAGCTGAACTTATTAGGTCCTGTATGAGCTGTATGAACCCCTTGACTTCCTCCGGGATAGTCACGTGTATATAATGGGACATGGCCAGTGTGAAGGATGAGAAATCAGTCTGGACAATGACTCATTCTGCTGCTCTTTATCTATTCTTGGTGTCTAGGCCCACTTCATTACAGTGTTAGAGTGTTGGGGCTTGAATACGGTCTACTAGTGATTTTGAATTTCTTACTGGAACAATGGCGTGGTATATAATTTTCATTTGAGCTATTGTGTGCTGTTATAGGCTTGGCCACATGATCAGTACCAATGAATCCATTACCTTGTTTCAAAACTAGGGTTGGTGATTGCTAGTGATGAAGGAAGGGGAACAAAGGGACTTGGCTTCTAATACTTCACAGATTCACACAGCTTCAGAGCAGTAAGGGATTTAAAGATTGAATACACCTCTCTCCCTCATACAGATGGTGAAATCGACATTAAGTCACTGATTTCTTGTAATTTTCAAGATAAGCAAAATTAAGTCAATTTTTTCCTGACCTCTCTGCTCTCTTTACCTCTGTAGTACTTATGAGAAACCAGACCTCCTTTTTCCTTTGGAATGACTGTAAGGTCAGAGAGGAATTAGCTAAATGATGCAATGGAATTTGCATCCAGCATTTATTGTGATGATAGCCTTGACTTTCGGTTTATTGAGAGAAGAATGTGATTGTTTACAGGATGTTTCCTTCCCTTTACCCATGGATATAATTAAAGGTTTAAGGGAACTTCAGATCCCAGAGAGTTAGTAAAAAACAAAAAACACAAAATTAGTTATTTCTTTTCACTTAAAAGGGCTTATATCCAAAGATGATTTACCTGGTTGAACAAAATAATCTGACATTTCTACTTTTAATTGAAATAACAGGAATGTGAAGACCTCCATATTTGTGAAATGGAGCTAATGAAAGTGCTGCCTATTATGACTTTGGTTCTTGCTTGAGGATTTTTAAGATAAGGAAAGTTATTAAATTTATTCTCGTTCTTTCCATATTTCATTTTTCTTTGGAAAAATGTGATATGTGGTTAAGTGACAATAGAATCAAAGAAATGTCTCATTCTTCTTTACTCCATTGTAAAATGAACTGTCTTACAAACATGTAAAGAACAGCATTCTTCACATCCCAGAATGTATCCTGCTTGCTTTCTTGTTCTTTTCCTCTGATCTAAGCTGGGGTAAAAAGAGGAATGCAAGTTAGGAGGCAGAGGAAGCTCTTTTCCTATCCTCTCGTGAGTAGGAGGAATTAAGATGAAGGAATATTATCAATTATTCTTTTGTTCTTAAAGATGAAGTAGACTCAAAATTATTAGTCAGGAGAAACTCCTCAAACTGCTATGTTATTCATACGCTATGTCAAAATCTTTTGTAATAATTTTAATGAAGTTATCCTTTACTAAAATATCTCATTCTAAGTATTTTTGCTAATGAGATGCATTTAAAAATAAGAATAATAAAATAAAGAGAAGATGAAAAAGTACCTATACATTTAATTTTATTTCTGCCTTATGAACACATTTTTCTTGCTGCTATGCACAAAATTGCTGAAAGTTTAAACAGTTGCCTTAATAGTATGAAATAATACTGTGTGAGACCTTTGACTTTATGCTTCACCATTGAGACCAGGGTTGGAGTGCTGTTGCCTCATTCGTCTCAAAACTGCCTTTTAAGTAGGTGGGTAAAGATAAGGAGTCAACTGTGAGTTGATAAAATGCTGTCTGATGACCACAAGGAAGCCCAGGGTTGATGTAATGACATATCCCTACTACATTTCATTTATCTCATTTCATGCATGTAAAATCTGGGAATTTGACTGCTACTTTATGTTGCAAAGGCAAGTTATAATAAACTTTGAGAAAGATGTAAAAATGTAAGTATACCATAAAAATAGGTAAGCTAATAACATTTTCATTGTACACTTAGTTAAAATATTTTGAGCCCTTATAAATATGGAAATACAAATTTAAATGACTGTCCACATAAAGAAATTTAACCTGAAGCCAAATTCTTCAGTTTAATTTGAAACATATACAGACATACTTAATTTTTATCTTAGTTCTTATTCTGTCATATGCAAAATACAGTGGAGCTAAGTATTTCACTTCAGAAATATAAATCACAGGGATCTCTTAAGAATTCCATAAAATTTTATCTGATAACTTGTAGTATGAACCTGAAGTTGTGCAAAGTAAAAAATTACTCTGCTAACATCACATTTTTCAAAGGTTGAGAAAATTTTGTGGGGAGTTTATTTTATCCTTCTGATTATTAAAGTAATCTGAGCATGCATGGTCATTTGAACAATTCTAGGCCTGCATAAACCTAGCACAAAATTAACAATTGATGCTAAATGTTGTTTTTTATTCCTGAACAATTTCATCAATTTGTGGGGGGTTTTAAATGAACAGAACTGGAAACCTTAGTATTAAGGGTTACTGAAGTATACAACAAATCACTGATAAAGCTGGAATTGGAGCTGTTGGATTCTTGACATTGGATCCTATGGGAATCATGACATGGAATGGCATCACTACTTTATCTCCTACACTCTAGAGGCTAGCCCATTCCAGTCTAGTTATTGACATGGAAAAAAAAATAGTCTGAGAAATGCCAGAAAGTCAAGATTACTTACGAATAATTTTTCTTTAAAATTGTAATATGAAATATTTGGTAGTTGTGCATACATATGAGGGCCAATCAATTGCATAGTGGTTCAACAATTATTTAAAAATTGCATCGTTTTCACCAACATCTTTCCCACCAACCCCCAACCACCACAGTCTGGTTACCATTCTACTCTAGGTCTATGAGGTCAATTTTTTATATTCCACATGTGAGTGAGATAATGCAGTATTTGTCTTTCTGTGCCTAGCTTTCTTCACTTAGCATACTGTCTTGCAGGATCATCCATGTTGTTGCAAATGATTGGTAAAAGGATACAAAATTTTAGTTAGGAGGAATAGGTTCAGAAGATATACTACACAACATGGTGATATAATTAATAATAATACATTGTATTCTTGAAAAATACTAACAGAGTGGATGTTAAGTGTTCTCACCACAAAGATAAGAAATATAGCATGTAATGCATGTTAATTAGCTAGATTTAGTCATTTCACGATGTATATACTGTATATTTCAAAACATCTTGTTGTATATGATAAATAGATACAATTTTGTCAGTTTAAAAAATTAATAAAATTATATCAGTTTAAATATAGAAAAGTCCTATTTTAAATTTTTTCAATTCTTTTAAGTTTAAATTTTTCAAATTCTTTAAGCATTGGGATAGTACAGAGTAGACATTAGACAATTGTGTGATCTCTTTACGATGGAAAATAATTTTGCTTTTATAGCAAAAGGGGTTATAGTTTAAATTACAAATAAATTCTAGCTGTAGTGAAGGAACCTTAGACATAACAGGAGATCTGCGTTCAGATTTAAGCTTTGCCACTAGTTAACTACCTTTTATCTTTGAACAATTTGTAACCTCTCCAGGGTATAGTTTCCTCCCTGTAAAAATATATTTTGGACAAGTTTGCTAAGTTCCTGTTCATCTCAAAGATTATCTAATTCTTTTAATTTCAAGAGTCTGTATCTCTTCTTAATTTCTCTAAGACTTACCATTTTAACATAAATGGCCTTAAATTACATAGCTTCCATTTAGTGATCCTAGCTTAGGACAAAACGGGTATACAATAAATGCTTGTTGCTGATGGTGATGATAAAGAGTTGGATTGAATGACCTATATACATTTCCTTCTATTTCTAAAAGCCCGTGATTGAGAGAGCAGTCAATCGTATTTGGATTATATCTGGCACTTAAAAAAGATAGTGTCCTGTTTTCTCGAACTCAGCACTGGTAAGAGTTATACGGCTGTTGACATTAAAATTCTGTTTTTTGTTTGTTTGTTTGTTTTGTTTTGTTTTGAGAAAGGCTCTCACTGTGTTGCCCAGGCTGGAGTGCAGTGGTGCGATCATGGCTCACTGTAGCCTCGCCCTTCTAGGCTCAGGTGGTCCTCCCACCTCAGTCTCCTGAGTAGCTGGGACTACAGGCACGTGCCACCATGCCTGGCTAATTTTTTGTATTTCTTTTTTAGTAGAGATAGGGTTTCACCCTGTTGCCCAGGCTTGTCTTGGACTCAGCTGAGCTCAAATGATCCACCTGTCTCAGCCTCCCAAAGTGCTGGGATTATAGGCAGGAGCCAACTGCACCTGGCCTAAATCTCCTTTTTTTTTAAAAAATGATATCTTGATTAGGAAACATTCAGCAAACATTTTAGGCAATGTTCATAAGGGCAAGTGAAAAATCTTAACACAGGCAATCATAATAGAATAGTAATTTAATTTGAGGCTCATAAACCAACTAGAGAATGACTTTTATTTATATGCATTCTGCTTCTTAGATGACAGGAAACTGTATATACATGGAAGTAATCCAGAAAAGCATTTCATCTCTAGCCTGGGAGAACCGATTTGATCAATTTAAACAGGTAGCTAAATATCTCTAGTTTAGTACATTGTTAGGCTGAAGTTTTTAGTTGCTCTCTGTGATTGTCAGGGCACTTTGTATTCACTGCAAGTCACTCCTGGTGTTCCCACTTGAGGACTTCAAGGAAGTAAGAAATCTTCTTTTAAGCCTTGATATCATTAGCACATTATTTGCTCATTATTTCCTGTAACACTCCTCCTCATCAATGAGTCACTGATAGGCCTACTTACAGGCCAGTCTTTGTAAAGTGCAAAAAGTTATTTTATAGCTACAGCATTCATAGTATGGGCTTTATTAATGTAGGAAGGCAGGTGCAAAACAATTCAACCTTACTCAGCTTGGTTCTTAGTTCTGGAAGATTCTTTTAGGATACGTGAGTTGAATCCTTCCAGGTCAAATCCTGTGAGAAATCTGCCTCCTCTTCCTTACATCTATTATGTTTTCACTCTCAGTCCCAGAGTCTTACTGGGGGTCTTAGTTAGCTAGTTCAAATTCAAAGAACTAGATTCTTTACCTTGGTTCTTTCCCACATTTTGCTCTCTAGGTCCCCATTCTGCGAGAACTCCAAGACTAATTCTAAATCTGTCTTCAATGTTCTTGTTTCTCCTGGCCACCAATTCCTAATGCCCCCCTCCACAAGTTGACCCATTTTCTACTAACTAGATCTAAAATTTTATCCTTCATCAATGTTGGCTGTTATCCTCAAAACTCTGTCATCAATCACATCTTAACCTATTATAGGCCCTATCGACAATACATAGACTATATTGGGTATAAACAATGTTTAAGAATATGTATACAAAGTACGGGATATGTTGCTTGTGTTTTGACAAACATTATGTTTCTAATCTTGAGTCATCCCTCGGGATTCCAGGATACCTTCTTCTCCTGTGTATACCAAAATTGGTGCATACTCAAGTCATGCAGTCGACCCTGCGGAACCCACATATATGAAAAGTCAGCCTTCCCTATACGTGGGTTTCACATTCTGGAAATATTGTATCTTTGATCTGTGTTTGGTTGAAAATAAATTCGTGTGTAAGTGAACCTATACAGTTCAAACCCATGTTGTTCAAGGGTCACCAGTGCTAATTTTAGAGACATATCCTTAGAAGAAGTATTGCAGACTTCATTTTTAAAAATATAGGTATGTATAGTAAATGCCAAAGTCCTCTTAGTTTTACTTTAATCTCCAACTTGTCCACTTTTAATATACAGAATTAGATGAGACCCATATGCTTGCCTGGGAAAAATAAGGATAATGGGTTCCCTGTAATCAAGGATACAAATTTCACATCCATCTGCTTAGTGGTTCCCAAGTGCTGATGTCGAGACTAGTGTTCAAATGACTACACAGGAATCATTTGGGGTGCTTTTTCAGAAGTATTGGTTGCAAGGCCCCAGTCTCAGTAGGCTGAATCAGTAGTTTTGGGGTAAAGCCTAGGTATCCACATTTTAAAAGTGATATAGGTAGTTCTAATTTATAGCCAGGATTGGAGAGCACCTAGAGAACTTGTAAGAGTTCTTTCAGCTGTCTGTTTCTGTGGTTTAAGTATCCAAGAAGCCTTCTTCTATCTGCTCCTTACTTTGCACAGGAGACAAGCAAGATGTTCACCTAACATTGTTTCCTTTTGGACTTCTTCAGAGTATTTCCATACTAAATAGTTGTTGTTGTTGTTATTGTTGTTTTAGTGGTAATGATACCTTCTGAATAAGACTTAAATTTCTAACAGTGTACTTATAGTTGAAGAGTGCAAATTCAAGTTAAATAACAGATAAAACAGGGCCAAGGAATAATCTGATTGCCCTGAGGAGGTGGATCTTTGAGGTTTTCATTTTCGTAGCCCTGTTTTGGTATGGCACGCGGAAATAGTCTGTCATTAATAAGTCAATATGAGCCTAATTTAGCAGTTCCTCCTATTTGACACTACAGAACATAGAGCTCTTTTTTGGGGGCAGCTTTGAGAAGGCAATACAAATGCAGATAGAGTAATAAATTGTGATTTTTGCAGTAGAGGTAAGGAATATTTAGACATTTCAGTATTTTTTTATTATTATACTTTAAGTTCTGGGGTACACGTGCACAACGTGCAGGTTTGTTACATAGGTATACATGTGCCATGTTGGTTTGCTGCACCCATCAACTCGTCATTTATATTAGGTATTTCTGCTAATACTATCCCCCCCAAGCCCCCACCCCCTGGCAGGCCCTGGTGTATGATGTTCCCCTCCCTGTTTCCATGTGTTCTCATTGTTCAACTCCCGCTTATGAGTGAGAACATGCAGTGTTTGGTTTTCTCTTCTTGTGTTACTTTGCTGAGAATGATGGTTTCCAGTTGCATCCATGTCCTTGAAAAGGACATGAACTCATCCTTTTTTATGGCTGCATAGTATTCCATGGTGTATATGTGCCACATTTTCTTTATTCAGTCTGTCATTGATGGGCATTTGGGTTGGAATTTCAGTATTCTTCAAAGAATATTTGATTTGGATGGAGAGGGAGCTGACTTTTCTTAGAGGTTCCAAAGAATGATGGGAATGATTAGGCAAACTAGATTCTTTGTTTAGGTGGCTTTTAATTGCATTCCTTGGGATGTTTGCTATTTATTTACTTGATCTTTTCCCTTGTGCTAAAAGCAGGAAGGAAACCTGTCTTAATAAAGACTTAGGATACTTTGGTTTAAAATGATGAAGGGGAAATTATAACTTTTGTATTATCTATCAGGGATTCAAGATTAGTAAATGGGGCAGGGGTCTCTATCCCTTAGCTAGTTAGGGAAGTGAGGTTATATTAGTGAAATCTTGTTTTCATAATTCCCTCCACTCTGAAAGTTGGTGTTTTGTAGGAGCATTGTTAGACGCAAAATAAAAGAGTAGGAAGTGCAAACATTGTGTAAATGATGGATCTTTCTCTTTTTCTGTGTCTAACTTGCTATTCCTCAATTTAAAATCTTAAACTATATCCATGGATTAGAGTTTACTTCAGTGCTTCTTTAAAATGCAAAATGTGACCTCGTTTTAAAATTTTTGATTTACATATTTGCAAGAACCCATTTATTGTAGGAAGCAAGGAACAGCCATATCCTCCCTGAGGTTGACTGTTTCAATCAAATCCTTTTAAAACACTAATTAGGAAGTTTAAGTGTTCATTTTTGTTCCTTAACAACAGAAGATTCTTGTTATAAAGTTAATGAATACATACACTTCCCAGAATGTCTTATCAGAAGATATATCCTATGTATCTTCAAATAAATGATACATTTCCAAATTTTAGAATTGTTTTATAACTGTATCAGGAAAACAGAAATATTTTTTCCAAAGGAAGTTATAAGGAGGTGAACCCATCACCAAGCTATGTAGTAAGTATTTTTTCCACAAGGTATTACAAAGCCAAGAACCATCACCAAAAGTAGGAAGAGGTAACTGTGGGTTAGCCACTATGTATTAGTAGTCACAATGAAATACAATGTCTTGGTAAAAGAGGACACCAAGGAAATCAATAATGATGGCACTCAAGTTTTTGAGAAGGTATTATAACCAAATATGGGCATTAAAAATGCATTTGCAACCTACTGGCAGCCTAAGCTATTTTTAAAAGCCCATATGGAAAGCTCAAGATGTGTTTGTTCCATGTGGGTACTGGAGGTGGGTGGGGATACACAAGTAGCTTGCAGTCTCAGAGACTTCTATATGGAAAGCACAACTTTTAGAAATGGAAAAAAATCCAATCAGAGAGAATGGGGAAGCTTATAAGGTAAACAGGTCATGTACAAACTGTATTTTAGGCTGTGTAAAAAGAGAACTTGGTGAAATTCTTTAAAAGCAGTCATGAGTTTTGGAGTTACCTCAAAAGGTAGTGGTTTACTGGAGTAGTAGTGTGTCCATTTGGTGATCATGGTGCAATGAACTTGATAAGAGAAAAACAATATTTTCAATGCCCTCTTTGTCTAATAAAGGAAGATAAAAGGGACATGCTAACTCCATAATTGTCTTCTGAAATTGATGATGAAGTGAAACTAAGTAAAACTGTAGTAAATGAACAGATATTCTAGGTCCAGTTAACAAATTAGACATGATAGCTCACCAGAACTTGATAGAATCCTCTTATATTTTGAAGGAACTCAAAGTTTTTGATTAATAAAGCACTTAATGTGCTTTTGGCAGGGTTGGCAATCTTGAGTTTCTACTTGATCAGCAGTATATTTTCAGCAATATGAATTTAAGTAAGTATATAAAGTTTGTCTTGGGGTAAAATTTTAATTCAAAATTGTATATTATAAGATACAGAATATTTCTGAATCAGGAAACAACAGTGAATTTATAAATCTAAGTCATGCCTATACATTTGTTAACCTTAAAAGCCTATGCTTATTCCAGATTTTATTGTAGTGAAGTGTTAAATTATTCTGGATCTTCACTATGACATGAGTTGTGAAAAGTTCAATGTGTTACCATTTTCTCATGATTACTAGCAATTATTACAAAGGTATAGAATCTTAGTTCAGCTATTGATGATAAGATTACATATAGATAAGATTCCAACTAATGAAAAACAAAGACCTGTAAAGCCTGGAGTCTTTTGTGGTCTGTGTTATTTAGATGGCGGTTTGGAAGTGTAGCTAAGATGATTGGGATATCCGAGTTGGAGAGAGAGGAGTGTTAAAAGGTAATATTGGCAGAATGTTAGAAACTTAAACAGTTCACCTTAGCTTAGGTTAGATATTCTCCCACTATTGCTACATTTGCATTAATGTGTAAACTGTGTATAATCAGTGGCTTTATTCCAAAAAGTGCCTGATGTTTTGGCATGCACTGGATATATTTGCTGTGTGAGAATGTTTGTGATAGCAGGATCAGCTAAGCTCAGTTAGTGTGTATGATTCACTAGACTATGGACTAGCTGCCTGTTTGGGATTACAGTTGTTCTAACAAAGCACATGTGGGGAGTCAAAGGAGTTTGTATGCTTTTACAAAAATTTGTTATTTGTTATGTGATTTATTTTCCTTCATCAAAAAAATTTGATTCAAAACATTTGTGTTCTTTCTTTTTCTCGTTCCCCACTCCCTTTAGAATAACATAGCTGATCCAGAAGAACTGTTCACAAAATTAGAGCGCATTGGGAAAGGCTCATTTGGGGAAGTTTTCAAAGGAATTGATAACCGTACCCAGCAAGTCGTTGCTATTAAAATCATAGACCTTGAGGAAGCCGAAGATGAAATAGAAGACATTCAGCAAGAAATAACTGTCTTGAGTCAATGTGACAGCTCATATGTAACAAAATACTATGGGTCATATTTAAAGGTAATGTGTGTGCTGTATTATTTAAGTCATAAGGTATTTTCATTAGAAGTTTTTTAATTCTATTTTTTTGAAAGGCAATGTCTTAAATTAGGATTTGGCAGTCTATGGCTTCCAGGCAGAATCCAGCTCCATTTATAGTGCCAAATAAACCGTTGTTAGATTTAGCAGCTGTATTCTGAATGCATCCCAGTACTCAGCTGCACCCCTTTTCCACACCTGAACTTTTGGTTTGATGGAGGAGCAGAAATGCAGCTGGTCCTGGAGACATCTCCTTTGTCAGGAAAGAGCTATCCCCCTGGGTTTCCAGACACTATTCTCAATGGTCTTAACTGTCTCAACCTCAGAACTGATGGAACATGTAAGTATGTCACTTATTTCATTGAGTTATGGTAGTTATTTACACATTTCTCTCCCCCACCAGGTTGTGAGCTCCTTCATAGCAGGGAGTTTAGCTTAACCAGTCCTGGTACTTACATTCCTTAGCACAGGGTATGGTACATCTTAAGCACGTGGTAAATATTTGTTAAAATGGAATTAAGTGGAATAACATCTGCCTCCCCCTCCAAATAAAAGTTGGATTTTTACTGGTTCCAGGATCATGGGATTAGCAGACACCTGAAGTTCCAGCAGATGGAGATGTTACTACATAGCAGAAAACTGGTTGGTAAAACCCAGTGGTTCTTGGGTTCCAGAGTTAGAAGTCAGGATTCGTGTCTGTTGAAATGTGAATAATAAATAGTTGAAAAAAGCCCCCATGAACTCTAGCTTAGTTTGGAGTTTGAATCATTTTAAAATTAAAATTGTTTATCCTTGTATTGCAGTTTTTCAAATGAAGGCTGTGCTAGATCTTTGCCATTCAAGGTTTAAAAGGAGGGAAGTGTTTGTTGTTACTGGTTGATCTATAGGCCAAAAAGAGCGTATCTATAACTAATTAAGCTGTTGGCCTGCGTAAAAATTAATGCTATCATTTTATCCTCTGCTGACCAAATAAAACTTCGGATATCCGTCTATACCTTTACCAAATAACCTGTCTTCAAGTTCACAGATTCTTTCTTCTGTTTGATCAGTTCTGCTATTGACACTTTATTGTATTGTTTCATTTCATTCATTGTATTTTTCAGCTTTGAAATTTCTGAGTTTTTAAAATGATTTAATCTACTTGTTAAATTTATCATTTTGTTCATTTATTGTTTTCCTGATTTCACTTGTTTCTTTGTATTTTCTCGAAGTTTGCTGAGCTTCCTTGACACAATTATTTTAAATTATTTGTCAGGCAGTTTATAAATCTCCATTTATTTGGAGTCAGCTACTGGGAAACTACTGTGTTCTTTTGGTGGTGAGATGTCTCCTTGGTTTTTCATGTTTATTATTGCCTTATGTTGATGTCTCTGCAGTTAATAGAGCAATCGCCTCTTCCAGACATTACAGGTTTCAGTGTGAAAAGACCTTCTTCCTCTGTAGGACAGTGTGAGAGCAATGGCTGGGTGGGTTGCAGTGGTTCTGGCTCCAATGAGGGCATAGGAGTATAGTTCCTGTGCAGCTTTGTCACTTGAGATTAGTGTTGACAAAGATTGCAGGGATCCTCAGTGGTCAATACCTTGGTTGTCTACAACAGTGGTGAGGGCTGTTTGAGGTCTTTGGTGGCAAGAGCTGCTAGGGTCCCCCCAGTCTCTTTTTCTTCCACCAGAGAAATCATAGCCGAGTAGATCCCTTTTGGCATTGGGTCTGCTTGTGGGCCCACTTGAGGTGGCACTAGTGTCTAATGAGTGATGCCCATGGAGTGGCCACAGAACTAAGGCTTCAAGCATAGGCATATCTGGAGGGACATGCTCTGGGGCCCAAGCCAATAGTAATACCAACGTCCTAGGTACAAATACCCCCTACTGCTGCACAGAGCTACAGTGGCTCTGAGGGTGGCGTAGGGCCTAGCTATTTGTAACATCTGAGCTGATGTCTGGAGCATAGGCACGCTCAGAGGGACCTTGTCTCCAGAGCCTGGGATGTGAGCTAGCTCACTATGGCAGTGATTGGCTCAAGTGTCTGAGCTGTGGGTGGGTCCAGTGCAACCACTCAGCTGGTCTGGAGTCCAGAACACAGGCTAGCTTTCAGTGGTGACTGTGTGGATGTCTGGAGCATAGGCACACTCAGAGAAACCTTGGCTCCGGGGCCCTGGGGTGTGAGCTAGCTCACTGTGGCAGTGGCTCCAATGTCTGAGGTATGGTTGAGCTCAGTGAAGACGCAGAATCTGGGTCTGGAGTGTGGGCACTAGTGGAGTGGCCATGACTCAGAGGTCTGGAGCTGCATCAGTTTTCAGAGTGGTGGCTTCTTTCTCCATGTGGCTCAACAATGTCTTCTTCTTGAGATGAGAGAGTTTTGTAGTCATGTATTCCTCTTGGGGTTCCCTGGCAGAAATGGCTGTTGGCTACCTCAGTAGCAAGAGATGCCAGTGTCCTCTGCAGAGCAGGCCACTGGGGACCATGATGGCTTCTACTGTGTAGTGATACCAATAGCCTCCACCTTTCATCTTTGGTCCTAGACATTTCCTGGCCTCTCAGGTATGCTGATCTCCTCAGTGATCCTTCCTGTGGAGTTATTCTTTCTTTTTTGCTCCACTGTGTTTCTGCAGATTGTTAAATAGGCCCTTGAATCCTTCCAGGGTTACTTGGGTTTGTGGATAGCTGTCTATATTTGGGGGCTTTTTATGTATATGTGGAGGGAGGGGATGATTAAAACTGGTATCTCCTCTGCCGTCTTGGTGACTTTGTCATCGCTTTCCATCTATCTGTATCTATATTGGTTAATACTGATATAGAAATTTATCACAAATTTCACTGCCTGTTTACAAAACCCGACTTATTCTAATATTGGATGTATGTGGTATGAATGCATAGTAGAATGAATCATTAAGCAGCCAAACAGCCACTATATATTACACACTGTATTAGGTGCTGAAGATATAAAAGTGAACAAACTCACTACTGCTGTCAAGGCACTCACAGTCCAGTTTTGCACTGAAATGATGCCAATTTTATGGTTAAAGTATGTACAAGGTATAGATGATGCACAAATAAGTAAGTAGTCACTTCTGTCCTTTTCAGGAGTGGCATGAATAAAAGGCCTCCAAAAGGAGGTGATAATGCTAGTAATTTCTATCCAATTTCAGCATTTACATCTAAGTGTTAGCTATTACTGTATTTTACTACATACATAATTATTTGCTCCTTTGTGTGATAATTTTGCTGTCATATTTGTTCCTAAAAAGCTAATTCAGCCCATCATATTCTTTTTTAGAGATCTCATGAGTGATTACGCAGTCTCAGTAGTTTTAGGTTCTCCTCCTAATTCCCATACAATTCCTTGGTGGTACATAGCCCCAGGAATTTGTTGTCGTGTGTGTGCGTGTGTGTGTGTGTGTGTGTGTGTGTGTGTGTGTGTGTGTGTGTCTGTGTGTGTATCATTTGCTGATTCTGGTTTACTCTTTCTGGACTGAATCCCGGTATTTCCAGACTCACTCTAGGGCAAAACTGAATCCTTGCTACTTTCAGGCATCTGTGACAAATACACTATTTTTGGTTGCTGACCTAAAATATTAAATAAGCCCTATTTAAAATGGCTATTCCATAATATATTGAAAATTGGTACTGATATGGTTTGACCATTTTATTGGTTACTTATTTATTCATATTCAATACTCCCATGGAAAATGAGTGACAGCTCTATCTTCTTTTCCTAAGATTTCATATAGAGTGTTTTTTAAGTTGCACAGTAGTATACATGTACTAGTCACCCACTATTTACTTAATCTTTAAATAATTAAAAACTAGTTTTTTGTTTGTCCCAAATTTTCATTGTAAAGTGTACTCAGACCAGCCAGTGCTACAAAACCATCGTCCAAGATAGCTTCTTAAGGGATTAAATCAAATTATTTTTATCTCCTTCACCCATCATTAACTAAACTCTATGATATAAAACACTACTTTGAAGAACATGTTGCTTCATGATAAAATTGTAGAAATGTGCAGCTGGCTTATGTTGATTATTTGTGTTCTGAATCTATTTAAAGTAAATAAATCTGTGTGTATATACATATGTCTTGAGACATATGTATATACACACAGAGAAAGAAATATTCTATAATCTTACAACATTTTCATACCATTTATTTAAATCACTTTCTTAAATTGACCAACTCATTTATTTTCCATTTATATTACAACATAGTATGACTGTGTGGGTTTGTATTTTTTTCTAAACTAAAATCACGTCAAATATAACAGGATTCTGTTTCATGTAGTCAACATAAGTCAAGGCCACATCGTCTTCGTGCCATCAGGGAACTGGTTGTTATCAGTCAACTTACATACTTATTGTGGCCCATTGTTCCATTTCAGGTGACATGGAGGATTTTGTGAGTCAAGTTAATTGAGCAAACTGGGAAATGGGTTGTTCTTACACAGGATGTCATCCATAACTAAGACCTCACTGTAAGCTGGAGGAAAAGGTTATTACATTTGAGAGAAAATTATATGTTCTTTGAAACTGTATGCAGTTGTAGTGATTTCCTTGAGACATGCAAAAAATGTACTAGGTATTCATTTTGACTAAGCTCACTGTATAACTTCATTTTTGAAAACAAGAGTTAAAAACCAGACAAACACATCAGTATGACCACAGTGTTTTCCTTTAATTTTAGTTCACTGGGCAGATTTTCTTGACAAAGTTAGTCTTTATGAAGAGTGCTAAAATAAGCAAACCCTTCCCTTCTGATCTCATAATATTGGAATAATCTTTTATAATCTTTAAATATTTTTCTAGTTCAATGTAAATCTTAAAATGACACTCAGGCATTGAATAGAATTTGAATCATGCCTTTATTTGCTGCTGAAAATTGCCTTTAGATTTCTGTGTATGTTAAGGAAATATTGCCTCCCACCCACCATCACCAGTATTTATGAAAAAAAAAGAATTGAATGAAGTAAAATATTTCAGAATCATCTGTACGGCTTTGTGGCCTTCTCCTTATTTTTCACTGAAACTGTATGTGCTTACAGCCAGTTTATGTATGCTCAATGCCTCTGGAATATTCTTTTATTGTTAACATTTGTTTTGGAGTTCTCTTATAAAACTTGAAGAAAATGGAGGCTAGAAAGTTTGTTCCTTCTTAAAATGTTCTTTTCTCAAAATAGGAATAGCTTTAAACTTAATATAATACACCTCTAAGAAGCCCCATGTTAGATTCAATTCAACAGACGCTTATTTATTAATGCCTACTATGTGTATTCCTCCTCTTTTGCATATTGTGGTTAATCTCATCTACTTTCGTCTGACAACTTCTAAACTGATGTCTCTGGTTTCATCCTCTCTGCTCAGCCCCAGATATGTGTTTTTTAACTTGCTTCATATTAATAGCCTGCTTATCTGTGAGTACATCAAGTGCAATAACCCTCAAACTAGGGAGGTAGCATTTGAACTAAGTCTTGAGTATGATTTTGATGGGGGTTGGAAGGTGCAAGTGGGGTAGGGACACAGCATTCCAAGCTGGAAGAAAATGACTCAGAAGTGGTAAATTTTCTAGCCATATTCTTGGCAAGATGATCTCTACTGTCACTTCCAGTTTTATAAAGTCTTATGTGCTATATGTTTTTTTTAATCAGGCAACATATACTTAACACTAAATTTGCCATTTTAAGTGTACAGCTCTCTGGCATTAGCTACATTCACATTGATTTTGTGGGTTTTTTTTTGTTTGTTTGTTTTTTGGGTGGTTTTTGTTTTGTTTTGTTTTTTTGTTTTGCTTTTTTTTTTTGTGACAGGGTCTCACTCTGTCTCCCGAGCTGGAGTACAGTGGCGCAGCCTTGGCCCACTGCAGCCTCCACCTCCCAGGTTCAATTGATCCTCCCACCTCAGCCTTCCGAGTAGCTGGGACTACAGGCATATGCCACTACACCTGGCTACTTTTTTGCACTTTTTGTAGAGATGAGGACTCCCTATGTTGCCTAGACTGCTCTCAGACTCCTGGACTCAAGCGATCCTCCCACCTCGGCCTCCCAAAATACCGGGATTACAGGCGTGTTGTGCAGCCCTCACCACCACTGATTTCCAGAACAAATAAGGATTCCTTATTTTCAGATCTAGAAATTGAGTAGTTGTAATTTTAATGCTTAATGGTATATACTACTTTGTAAAGTCACATTTCAAGCTTTCTATGAACACGTTTTACTGACAGACAGTTGGCAAGTTTCTGTTTTGAATTAGTACAAACAAAAAGGCGCACATTGTTTTTAACTTGGAAAACAGGTGCTTTCATTCATGCAGAACTGCAAAATAGGCAGGCATGTTTTATAAGATCTTTTTCTTTTAAATGTCAGATGAATGGGAAGCTCTCTGAATTCATATGATAGAGTATAGTACTTGTTAGAAACAAACTTGTGGCAGAAGAAACAATTTTTAACCTATCCACCATTGTAAGAACCACTTTTTTCTTCTCTTGAAAAAAGTATAAAGGTACATCAGAGTCACAATTCTCAGGTTGTGAGTGCCTAGGTTCTATACACAAATACAAGTTATATGAACCTTTCCTGGAACTCCTCTTCCCTCACCAGTATTGTGGGAATTTATTTCCTCTATTTCCTAATGTAGACTTCACTGCTAACCAAGACTCTCAGCTTTCTGCTCACAGTGCCTGCTGGCCATCTATGTCAGGACAGAGTGGATGTCAAGATTAGTGGAGGAAGTGGTAGGGGAATATTGTTCCTCCCTTTCTCTTACAAATTCTACATAGTGTCAGCATATGGAAAGGAGAATCATTTTGTCTTAATTAACTGAGCCCTCCCTTCATGATCGCTAACCCTAGGCCACATCCCATTCCCCACACTACAATGTCAGTTCCACTCTGATTCTTCAACCCTCTCCCATCCCCTAAGCACTCATCATCATGTCACTGGATTCCATTCTCTGCCTTGATAAAGTCACATCCTCATGGAGATGCCTGGAAATTTTAAATTGGACTCCTGAATACCTCCCAGGGATTTTTGAGTTTGAGGGCTACTGGCAGTAGCTTGAGAATCTTCACCCCGCAGCTGGGGTTGTAAAGGTGAGAAATGTGTTTCTGGCATCCCAAGTTGAGGCACCATGCTGAATATATTTTCCTACTTGAAATATTGTTAGGATATAAATAGTAGTGAGTTTCTCTGGTACTTTTTATGCTATACTACGAATGAATACATTTGTGTGAAATTGTCTTTTGGGAGGACTACCCCAGGAACTTAGGCATTATTTTTATGGGAAAATGCTTGCTTTTAAAATTCTGAACATCTTACTTAAAAATCAACTTTTGGAACACAGTCCAGTCACTACTTGGCTGCTGCCAGTATAGTAAAGCCAACCATTCTACTTCCAGTCAGCTCTTTGGTCCCACAAAAATTCAGAGAATACCACTCATGAAATGGTATGGAGAGAGAGGTGTCCCTTGTATTTAAGCTATAGCTAAAATAAAAAGGGTTTAATGGTTTATTCCAGTGTTTAACTGATGGTACTGAATGGTATGTGTGTGTGTACACCGGTTTTAGAATTTGTATACGTATATTCCTCCCAGGAGCCCCATTTCCTCTTGTTCAGCTCACAGGGAAGTTAATTCCACCTGGAGAAAGCACATATTTTTAAAGCTACACTCTCCCTTTTTCTTATCCATTTACATCAGAGGTAAAATGAACAATATTCTTTCTAGGTTCTGTGTGTGCCAAAAATGCCCATTAACCGTAGCTGATAAAAGTTTGAAGTACATCAAAACAAATGAAAGCCAACAACGGAAATAAGGCAAAATATCCATTGTCCTCAAACTCAAACCCAAAATTTCTACAAGCCCTCATTTACCTCCTCATTCTTTAATGTAACTATCTTTTCTTTCCAATATTATTCAAGATAAGTATTTAAAGCTTTGTTTTTTATAAAAATTACTAATAGTTCAACAATAACAAACAGTACTTTTATTTGTTTAGCTATATCATAGGCAAAAAGGTATGCGGGTAGTCTAAGCTCAGAATTTTAATTTGGAATGTTCTATGGAAAAAATATATTCGGGGTTCCCAAGCAACCATTTTTAAACCTACATTTTAGAATCTGTTCTTTATTTTTTTAATTTTTAATTTTTGTGGCTACAAAGAAGGTGTAAATATTTATGGGGGTACATGAGGTATTTTAATAAAGGCATATAATGTATAATGATCACATCAGGGTACATTTACTCTCTGTGTTACAAACAGTCCAGTAATACTTTTCTACTTATTTTTAAAAGTATAATTAAATTATTATTGACTATAGTCACCCTGTTGTGCTATCAAATACTAGATCTTACTCATTTTCTCTAACTACTTTTTGTACCCATTAACCATCACCAACTCCCCCTCCCTACTATCCTTCCCAGCATCTGGTAACCATCCTTCTATTCTCTATCTCCAAGGGTTCAATTGTTTTAATTTTTAGCTCCCACAAATAAATGAGAACATGCAAATAGAATCTGTGCTTTAGTATGTGAGATTTAACATTTTTGCTAGTATGTTATTTTGGCTCAGGTTTGTAATTATTAAATTGTTTCATGGCTTTACAGGGGTCTAAATTATGGATAATAATGGAATACCTGGGCGGTGGTTCAGCACTGGATCTTGTAAGTATTTTAAAATAGTTACACACAGATGCAAATGTGTGCATATGCACATACCTTAATTTTTTAAATTGAAGATTAATGGCTTTTGAGCATGCTAAGTGGTTGCTTTAGTTAATATGTTCAAATTAAATTCTTTTTTCATGACCTCTACCTTATGTAGGTACAGATGTATTGTACGTTTGAACATGTTGCTGGCATTCTAAGACTATATAAGAAATGCAAATAGCTTAATAAAATAAAGTCTCCCAAATTAGAAGGGGATGTGTGTATCCATCGCTGTCAAAGTTTGACTTTTGCAAGCTTATCCCTGAAAAAACTGAGTTTTCTTAGATTTTTAAAAAATATGTAATTGAGATAACTGTCACTAAAAGTGATTTTTATGAACTGAATGTTTGTGTCCCCCCAAAATTCATGTGTGGAAATCCTAACCCCCAATGTGATGGTATTAGGCGGTGGGGACCTTGGGACCTAATTAAGTCATGAAGGTGAGTTCTCATGAATGAGATTAGCACCCTTATAAAAGAGTCCCCAGAGAGCTCTCTGACTTTCTTTCCACCACGAGAGGGTGCAGTGAGAAGAAGGCCTTCTGGAAACCAGGAAGAGTGCCTTTACCAGACTCGAATCTGCCAGCCCCTTGATCTTGGACTTCTTTCCCAGTCTCCAGAACTGTGAGAAATATTGTTTAAGCCCCCCAGTCTGTGGTATTCTGCTATAGCACCTGAATTGACTAAGATAGTGGTACTAGGGTTCTAAACAAGGTTGGCCTACAGATCCAGTTCTTCACAGAGTTCTCTCTGCCCCTCTATAGGTTATTTGGAAATGTGATGGCATTTGGGTTGTCACAATGACTTAGAAGTGCTCCTGCCATTTTTGTGGTCATGGATCAGAATGCTAAAATCCTGCAGTGTGCAGGAAAATTCAACCCAATGAAGATGCATTTACACACAGAATGCCTTTGAGAAACACTGGTTGTTCCCCAATTCAGTGTGATCCTATCAATGTTGAGTTTCTTTCCCTTCCTTAAAAATCTTTATTAATATGATACTATGTTTAAAATTCAGTATGACTTATGAGAGGCAACTTAGTATAGTAGAATGACCACTGGGCTGGCCTGGGGTGTTTGAGGTTATAGGTCTGGCTCTGTGCCTGTGAACCAGACACAAACTTCCTGGACGTAGGTGTTCTATAAAACAAAGAAGTTGCACTAAGTTATTTCTAAGTTCCCTTCCATCTTTAATATTATATTTTTTTATTTGCATGTTTCTGCCTTAGAAATTATAGAGTATGCTGTTTCTAAGAAAGTGTTTTGATTAAAATAATCAAGTAATATTTTAATTCTTATTTTTTTAGGTGGAGATGAGTTTTCCTAACTGAAAGTGATTAAATATTTTTAAAAGGCTTTAACCTTGACTGCCAGTAACTCAAAGTTTCAAATAATTTTATGAACAGAAATGACTATAAGAGATTTTCTTTCCTTTAGGCAGAACCATATTTAAACCATTCTAAAGAAATGGTAATTAAACTTGATGGAGAGCCTCATCTACTACTAGGAATTCATGTCAGTTTAATCAGTTGCTGAATTTGGTAATCTTTCCTTGTGTCTAATCTAATTCTTATATCCTAAAGCCTGAGTTCATTATTTTTCTCTCGTCTCTAGTGAGAGAACACCACTGATGTTTCTTTGTGTAATAATCCTTCATGCATATGGAGTCAGGCTTCATTCTCCTCTTGAAGTTAAATGATCTCATTTCTATTTGTCTTGTCACAGAGTCATATTATTCAATAGTTTTTTCATTAGCTCTACAAGAAGCCTCTCAATTGTTTCATGATCCTCCTTCCATTTTTTGAATATTAAGAGCCCTTTCCAAATTTATCAGTTGTCTTATCTGGTCCCTCAGGGTGCTCACCATATCTCTTCCCCATTTTGGAAGCACTGGCAAAGCTAGGCCACTCTGTTCAACAGGATCACTGATAGCAATGTTAAGCAGTGAACACTGGCCTAACCCCAACCAACGACCCAAATCTGTGTCCCCTAGTAGTAGTTTGGTCAGTTTTATGAAATCTCCAAGTTAAATGATTGTGAGATCTTAATCTCATCCTGCTATTCTGAACTCTACTTAATAAAACAAATAGCCATTAATAACAGTTTCAATGAATGAAAAATGTTGTTAGTACTGTATTGGTTAAGAATCAAAAGGCCTAGGTCATAAACCCAGTGCTAACACTGACTGCCTGGCAAATATTGGGCAGCCCTTTAGCCTCCTTGTGTCTTAATTTATTTACATGTTAAATGAAGAAATTGAATCAGTAATCTCTAATTTTGTGTTCTTAGCTCTAAAATTCAATAATATTGTGATTTAATTATAAAACTCATTTAACTAGACTTTACAGGGAGAGCAGATAATGAGAAAATGTGCTATTCCTTTTTCATGTATATTCCTGTACAAATAAATGCTATCGTTTGGGGGAATCTAAGACAGGATTAGGTGTAGAGGAAGGCTCTGCTACTAAGAACAAGAGGAAATAAGAGGGATGTTTAGCGGAGAGTGTTTCTCACATTAAACTGGTGCCTGGTACCTAACTAATGGAATAACATAAGATTACAACTTGTCATTTATGTTAACATTATACAGTGTCTACCTTGAGTCACTCCCATTCTTGAAAAACAATTTATTGTATGTGAGCAGACTTTGAGTATATTGCACATCATTTTATTGAGTTTATTATGCTCCACTTCTTTCCAAAAAGAATCGTGGTGGCTTGCAACAAAAACACATATAATAAGATGACTAGAATAAAACATGAGCCCCAAGAAAAAAGAAACAATATGCTAACCATAAGAGAGGGCATAAAATAGCAGACTGCATTAGGGACTGGCTGGAAGTTAAAGTGTGACGAAGATCCATGAGCTCACAAATGTACAGTCTTCGAAAGAGTCAAGATCCCTCTCTTGCATATTCTTACTTGACAACAGAGGCAAATTACACAAGGCAAGTACACTGCCCTGGGACAGAGATATTATCTGTTAGAGACATGGCAAGGTCTTCAGTTATCGGAGAAAAGTTCAAATGGAGAAGTCTCCCTGCCACAGAGTCTTTCTTCCCATCCTCCTCTAGCACCCAGTTAATTGAGATTTCACTTTTATTGAATTTTAACATGAACCTAAAATATAGCAGATAAGCTCATGAATCTTTAGGATCCCCTTTTTGTTGTTTTTACTTAAATATTTTTAAAAACTTCTGTATTAGGTAATATACTGGCTTATTTATGTTACTTTTAGATGTCCTTCAGAATGATAGCTAGTAGGCCGTACATTAATCTTGCCCAATCACTGAAATAACCAAGGATATACCTCCCCTGGCCTTGCCAATGTCCTGTGATCAGATGATACTAATTACTGATCTTAAGTAGTGTGACATTTGTCCTTTAGTTATTTTGTAGTACCTCAGAAGTTCATTGCCAGCCATCAACAAAATAGTATGCCATTTTCAACCTTTCTAGAAGACTTTAGAAACTATTTTAATCACTACTGTTTGAATAGAAACTTTGGGGTGGAAGTTGATAGATTTGAAAGTAAATAGATAATGTTACCTAGGAAAGGGACCTATTGAATTACAGATATCCCTGGAGTATACTATATACCCAGACCACAGTTAATATTAGATGGTGAGACCAAAGTATGAGTTCTATTTTAAGCTGTTAAATTTCAACATGAAAGTGCCCTTTATTCAGCATAAATATGGCATTCATGAAAGATGAAAGACACAAGGTGCCAAAGAGCTGTGGATCCCTCCCAGTGTGAGGCAGAGTGGGCAATGTTTGATTTTCACCACCTCTTCCCTCCTTGCAGAAGCAAACAGAACTCTACCTCTGCTCTGACTTTAGATTCCCACCCTTTCCTGTAATAATATTGTACAGTCCACTGTTTGTGCTTTATGAGGTACCAGAATTTTAAAATAACCATTTATTTTAAAGAGGGATTTTCAGATATTCCATTACAAGTTCTCCTGAAACCTAATCATTGCTTTCCTTGTATTCCAGTTGGAACTATTGGCTTTGGTACAGGGATGGGGAAATAAAGGGATATGTGTTACATTTATTTGAAAAACATTATCCCTCCATGATTTAATTTTTTTTTACCATCATAGTCTGAATAGTTTAATTATTATATTCTTGGCTAAATTTACAATTTGAGTCTCAAAAAGGCTATTCTTTGCAATATTATTAAAATACATAAATGCTGACTGATATGATCAAATAGTTGCTGTGGAAATCTTATGGATTCTCTGACCTAAAAATCAGTTTCGTGTCAATATGTAGTAACTTTTTCACAGCAATTTCCTGAATTTAAGTAGCTGATTTCTCTTTTTTTCCATCTAAAGAAAAGATAGTTGGTTCTGTCATTACGTAAGCATATTTGTTTCATCTTTGATGTAAATATTCAGGAACCTCAGAATTTGAAGCCTAGTATATAGGTAAAAGGGCTCGTATTATCTTTCATTAAATTGAATCATTAAAAAACCTGTTCAGCCCTTTGACTGAACTCTTTTGCTTTCTTCCTTCACATTTTACATTTTTCCTTCCTTGTTTAGATATTGGTTTGACAAACAGAACGGCATCATGTGTCTAAGTGATTTCTTCATTTCAAAGGTACCAATTTTGAATTTTATGTTTCCAAACTTTTACACATGTGTGTATGTGTGTGTGTGTTTTTCCCCTTAAGCTTCGAGCTGGTCCATTTGATGAGTTCCAGATTGCTACCATGCTAAAGGAAATTTTAAAAGGTCTGGACTATCTGCATTCAGAAAAGAAAATTCACCGAGACATAAAAGGTATACAAAAGTCTAATATGAACCTGAGAAAAATAGAAGCATTCTGAGCAAGCTGAGTTTTTTTTTTTCTTTTCTTTTTTTCCTCCTAGCTGCCAATGTCTTGCTCTCAGAACAAGGAGATGTTAAACTTGCTGATTTTGGAGTTGCTGGTCAGCTGACAGATACACAGATTAAAAGAAATACCTTTGTGGGAACTCCATTTTGGATGGCTCCTGAAGTTATTCAACAGTCAGCTTATGACTCAAAAGTAAAGTATTACCTGTACAAACTGTTTTGGGCTTGTTAATAAATTATATATGGCACACTATCCTAGTTAATACACTGCCTTATTTTTCCTTGTTTCACAAGTGTTTCTTAAGCTAGAGTTATGTCATATTTTGCTGCTTAATCATAAATTCCCTCACAGCTAACTAATATTTGGACCCTATTCACTTCAATGGCTTTTCATCCCACGTGGAATAAAATCCTAAGTCCTTTCTGTGACATATAAAGCTCTACACAATCTGGCCATTATCTGCCTTTCCAATCTTATCTCCTACCACTCTCTTCTAGATTATTCATCCACAGTGGCCTCATGGTTGTTCCTCAAACATAGCAAGTACACCCTGGCCTCAGGACCTTTGCATGCCCTTCCCTCTGTCTGAAAAAACCTTCTTCCCACAATCAGGTCTTTGCTTAAACATCACCTACGCAGGGAAGTCTTCCCTGGCCATCTTATGTAAATTTGCAACACCCTTCCCCCCATGATTCATTATTCTCTTACTATGCTTTGTTATTTTCTTCACAGAAGTTAGCACCGTCTGGCACCATATTATTTATTTATTTATTGTCTTTCTTATTAGAATGTAAACCCCTTAAGAGCAGGGATTTTTGTCTGGCTTATACACTACTGAAATCCTCCATTCCGAGAAGGGTACCTGGCACAAAGTATGGAATTCATTATGTTTTACATAAATGAATTCTACTAATAAAAATTTATTAACACCACATTTTCTTCAGAGACAAGTACTGTATAGCCATTAGGTTCCACAGACTATTTTGTGGTAGTATATTGGAATGGAGTTTCAAGGTGATATACATACATATATATATATATATATATTTTTTTTTTTTTTCCTTTTACGTTAGGCTGACATTTGGTCATTGGGAATTACTGCTATTGAACTAGCCAAGGGAGAGCCACCTAACTCCGATATGCATCCAATGAGAGTTCTGTTTCTTATTCCCAAAAACAATCCTCCAACTCTTGTTGGAGACTTTACTAAGTCTTTTAAGGAGTTTATTGATGCTTGCCTGAACAAAGATCCATCATTTGTGAGTATATATTGCTATTATTACTATTTGTTTTCTATTATTAGATCTACTTATAGCAAAGGCAGCTTTTCCTGCAGTAGGGAATACAGTGCATGTGAGAATTGTCTAAGATCCATCCAGGAACCTGGTTCGTCCTTCTGTATTGCTATTTCTATTGAGTTCTTAACCAGATTCTTCATTCTTTTTCTCCTTACCCTTCGTTTTTTTCTTGATCCTCATCTTCCTCCTTATTCTATTCATTATTTCCTCTTTCAGGGGGAAATAAATTTGAGAAATAAAGTTAACTTTATATTATGTCATTATTAAAGTGTATGTATAAATACAATGATTTTTGTTCAACTGTTTTCATTTTTCATGAAAAGTTATATTTGGGTTTAACTATTTTTTTTTTTTGAGATGGAGCCTTGCTCTGTTGCCCAGGTTGGAGTGCAGTGGCATGATTTTGGCTCACTGCAACCTCCATCTCCCAGGTTCAAGCGATTCTCCTGCCTCAGCCTCCCAAGTAGCTGGGTGGGATTACAGGCACCCGCCACCATGCCTGGCTAATTTTTGTATTTTTAGTAGAGATGGGGTTTCACCATGTTGGCAAGGCTTGTCTCGAACTCCTGACCTCTAGTGATCTGCCCTCCTCAGCCTCCCAAAGTGCTGGGATTACAGGCATGAGCCACCGTGCCTGGCCAGGTTTAACTATTTTTATTTGGTGTTTAGAAACTTCAATGTGAAGTTGTATACTTTTCCTAGGCTAGTGAGCTCCATTCATTTACTTGGTGGATTCTATTACAGTTGTTTTACTGTTGTTGAAATAAAGCTGCCTTGTGACTTTTTGAGACGAGAAATACACAAGAGCAGTCCAAACTTGATATAACTATTTTTAAGTTGATGATAAACATTCTCATGTTAATAAAATGAAGGCGGAACATCCTCCACAGCACCTGGTGTTTGCATTTAGATGCAATAGACATTGATTTCTGATGGAGAAGGGATTATATGTGTAGATAATAACAAAATTACAGCCTTGCAAGTTTTCATCAGGTTTTTTCAAATTTACAGTAAATGTGATTAAAGTATTTTAGAACACTACTTTGAAATGTTTTTAAATGTTTACTTTCTAAATACTGTCATGTGTCTCTCTGCTTTTGAGAAGGCCCCACCTGCCAGTTTGCTGGTGGGTAAACCACCTGCTGCCCATTGGGCTTTAACAAATTGGGACACCAAAGTAGTAGATTCAATGTGGTTGCCTTGAGCCACTTCAATAATAGAATTAGCTATTTTCCTACAGCATTTTAGTTGTTCTTATGTCTACAGACATACCTTTATACCTTTCAGCTTAATAATTCAAATGATTTTTTTACCATTCCTTGTAATCATAAGAGTTCAACAATTGTCATATGCAGCCTTGATCTTTTTATCCTTAGCGTCCTACAGCAAAAGAACTTCTGAAACACAAGTTCATTGTAAAAAATTCAAAGAAGACTTCTTATCTGACTGAACTGATAGATCGTTTTAAGAGATGGAAGGCAGAAGGACACAGTGATGATGAATCTGATTCCGAGGGCTCTGATTCGTATGTACAAATTATTTAATTTTTATGTAGGCAGCCTATTTAAATATTGTATATCTTTTAGCTATGCTCCAGTGTGCTTGTTCTAGCATAAAATATAAACCATATTTTGAAATTTCACCTTAGAAACTGTAAAAATCTTTTTCAATCACAGTCTGTGGAATACAATGGAGTTGGAAACATGTTTTTCTTGGAAGTGAATAGCTCTAGTTTTAAATGGTCTTGGTCTAACCCCTAGTGGATACTTGAGTATATTACAAAATTTTGGAACAGGATTCAATTAAAGGTGTTATATTAGTTTGCTCAAAGTAATAAGGAGCTGTGTTTTCTCATACTTTGATGGCAACCTGCAAAATCCCTCTAAAGAACTGACCTCCAGGCTTTTCCCACCTCTTGGCCATGTACCAAACCAAGATCAGACTGATACATTTAAATATTCATTTATGTATGATTTTTATTTCTTGAAAAAGTTGTAGGGTTTTATAACAGCAGCATTTACATTAAAAATTCAGCCTCTAAGTCTGTCAATTAATTTAGACTAGGAAAGTCTGTATGCTATGCCAGAATTTAGTCCTCCACCAGCTGAACTGGCACAAAGGCAACACCAAATTTCTTTAGATACTACTCTGAGATTCTTCCATTTATGAGAAATTGTCCAATGTTGGAAAGGGATAAAAAATATCAGAATAATTTGTGCCCTATTCTAATGGGTGTTAGCCTTAGCTTCCCATAAGAGTCACTCATGGAACCTTAAAGCAATCACAAGCCACACCACTGGAGATCCTGATTCAATAGGTGGGGAGTAGTGAGGGACAGGTATTTATCTATGGTAGGAGGTCTCAATGAAGCACACACAGAGTTGAGAACCACTCCACTACTACTCTGTAGTAAAATGTAGTATTCGCCTGAAGCTGAGATCAGATGCTTTTTTGCATCATGAGTTTTTAAACATTGGGACAATTATCCCTTTAGATTCTACCTGCATTGATTTGGTATTTTTGCCAAGCTGAATCATTTGGGCACTTATAGAGGTATCTTTGGCAATCTCTTTAGGGAATCTACCAGCAGGGAAAACAATACTCATCCTGAATGGAGCTTTACCACCGTACGAAAGAAGCCTGATCCAAAGAAAGTACAGAATGGGGCAGTATGTATATGGAGACAATTACTTACTCTTCATACAGTTTTTCAAACCATGTAGTGAGATGATAATGGCCGAAAATTGTTAGGATTGAATACCCCTAAATGCCTGTCTGCCTCACTGTGTTTGTAGTATGCTTCATTTGTCATTAGTTTTGAGCTAATTAAGAAAAGTTAATAGAAGTTATTTAAGTGGCCATATTGGTATTTTTTTAAGTGCATTTCACCTGGAGATACATAAGCCCAGGGAATCATAGGTATCTATTGTAATCCCAGAAGTTAGAGGACTTCTGGATGATGAATGAGAATGAATGATAGGAAGAAAGCTTAGAGACTTGCCTTGCATACAATCTTTTGTTTTCAGTAGGGAATTCAAATTGTTCGTATTTGTTAAAGAATAAGAAAATCATGACACTTATTTTAATTTCATGTGTATAATCTATATTATTTGTTCAAAGGAGCAAGATCTTGTGCAAACCCTGAGTTGTTTGTCTATGATAATCACACCTGCATTTGCTGAAGTAAGTACAGATTAATTAGCCTTGGATATCTGTGTTAAGTAGTATAATATTTTAAATGTTTTAACTATTATTCTTTCTCAGCTTAAACAGCAGGACGAGAATAACGCTAGCAGGAATCAGGCGATTGAAGAACTCGAGAAAAGTATTGCTGTGGCTGAAGCTGCCTGTCCCGGCATCACAGATAAAATGGTGAAGAAACTAATTGAAAAATTTCAAAAGTAAGTTGGAAATGTCATTTTAAAAATTATTTTGCATTTTCTGTTGTATGTTAATTTATGATGCAATGTAATTCCTTTGATTCAACCATTCCAATTATTCCTAACAAAGTCACCTTTCAATACATAGTTGTATACTTAAAAATAGTTTTTGTCTGTTGTCTATCTTAAACATTAGCTTTTGGAATGATTATCTTTAGGCATGACAAGGTAGTTTTCCACTGCATGAAATGACCTGTTTTTCTTTCTCCACTAGTAGGATTATAGACAAAAGGTCACTGAGCATATTCTCATTTGAGCTCTTATTAATATAATTGTGGAATGCTTTCTTTCTTGCCACTACCCTCATAATTTAACAAAACACCACTAGTTGCATAGTTTCCAGTGCTAAAGTTCCTACGTTTGATCTCCATATGAAAAGTTAAGGAAAAGGTAGAGGGACTCAATCCAGACCAAAAAAGGGCTCTTATGTTCAACTTCAGTTTCTATGTTGTCTCTTGAAATATTCATTTGATTTTGTTCGCATTCAAAAAAGTTCTTACATTTAATTTTTTAAAAAATTTTCAACAAGACTTTTGTATGCATGCACACATATACACTCCTTAGCTCAAGCAAGCTATAAGGTGATACTGATTTTAGCCTTGACCCTGCTATATCTCTTCTCAGTGCATCTTTATATTTCTTTGTGTTTGTGATGCCACTGGGATCGAGATGGAACAAACTCTGTGACCTGTGAAATCACACACTCTCAAAGATCTTTCAATCTGATAAGGCTCACTTGTACTCGCAAACCTAACCCCCTCTTAAAATCCCTTATATTTTAATGAAAACCCCCCATTTGAAAACAAATCAATCGGAAGTTGTGAAATCAGATGCAGAAGGGATTTTTTAACTTGTTTATATTTTAACATCTACATGATAAGATTCAATAGAAACAATGTATCCCTTTTGTGGAATCAGTTTCTTCATTGCAGAGTTCATACAAAGGAGAAATATAAACATGTATAGTTGTACATTGGTTTAAATTTTTTAAAAATTTTATAGGTGTTCAGCAGACGAATCCCCCTAAGAAACTTATTATTGGCTTTTGTTTCATATGGACCCAGAGAGCCCCACCAAACCTACGTCAAGATTAACAATGCTTAACCCATGAGCTCCATGTGCCTTTTGGATCTTTGCAACACTGAAGATTTGGAAGAAGCTATTAAACTATTTTGTGATGGTGTTTATCATTTTATATTTTGAAAGGATTATTTTGTAAGGAATAACTTTTAATACTATAGTTTCACCTGTATTCTAGTAAATGTTGAGACACCGTTTTGCTTTTAAGTATCCCTATTTCTTAAGTTACTAGGATGAATACTTTTCACATTTTGATCTTTAGTTGACTCTACAGTCATGAAACATACAGGTCTTTCAAAGTCATTCTCAATATTCAGCTTTTGTAAATTATCAAGCTTCAAAAAGCTTTTTTTTTTTTTTTAAAAACATGCATATTCTAAAAATGACTATTGGTGGGGAGGTGTAAATAAGTCATACCTTCTTAAAACAGAAAATTTAAGTAAAGTCTTTTAAATGAAACCTGTAAAAGTATTGACTTTTCTACCAAGTTGGTATGATATTCCAGGCAGCTCAATGATTATCACATTTGAGACCCTGTGTTTGAAGCATTTACAGGCAATGTACAGCAACAGAGGTACCTCTTGGTGTATAGTATTTACATTCTCTTTTAGGTAGAAGAGGCAATTTTACCCTTATTTCACATGGTTAGAAATTTAAAGCAAGATCATTTACCCAAGGATAGGTGTTTGGTAATGTTGAAGGAGTTAGTCTGGCTTCATGTTTTACATCTTCAACTAAAATCCCATACTATCTGCTTGGATTTGGAGAGCCAAAAAATAAAGCTGATTGTCATGTGATTAAATATCTGATCAACAGGTATGAATATAACTTAAATCAGCATATTTTTGCCATGGTAATAAATTGTCCTATAAACTATTTATATGTTTTTGTTCTTCATAATTATCACTAATAAGCATCAGTTTGTTGTTTTTAAAAGGATATTTAAGTGAGCATTTTCTAGTTCATATGAAAATAACCATAGTACAGGATGATTTCTGTCCACACAAAGGTTAAGTTAGATTGCACAGTTAATTTTCACTTATATTTATGGTACTATTATGTGGGTGATGCCTTTTTCTTTTAAGCCCAGTACATATATTATGCCTGCCTAAGTTCTGAACTGGGGCTATATTTCAGTAGTTGTAGAATTATTGATATTTAGTTTTGATAGCTAATGTTTAATTGTTTGGATCTGCACAGTTTGGTTTTTGCACAAAAGTCATTTAAAAAAATCTGAGTAATTGTCAAATATTAAAAGAAAGATATTCTTCCTGTAAGGAATACAGTTTTTAGTCAAAGTGGCCATTACATCCTCTTTTTAATTTACATAATACAGATACTTGAGAAAGTTGTTGTGGTGTTGTATGCCAAGAAAATTCTTTTTATTGGTGCCTATATTGTAACAATTATTTTTAATGCATTGTATTTTGAAGTAACGGTTCAGTTAAATTTTTCACCTGCTGTGTAACTGAAACACAATTACAGTTTATAATCATCTGTAGAAGTCTGGAGATAATTTTGCAACTCATGTTATGGGTTAAATGAATATTTTTGTAAAAGTGAAAGCAACAAATTTATAAATTGATTATTTGAAACTTTACAACACAATTGCATCCCAAATACAAATTGTATTGCTTATTCATTATAGCTATTCATCCTGTAATCTGTTTCTAGGTGAAGCATACTCCAGTGTTTTAGGGGTTTTGAAAATAAATATTTAAATTTCACAGTCCTCAATGTTTGTTTTCCTTGAGTTGGGGGTGTGGTATGGGACTTCAAGGACTCCTTTGTCCTTTATTGTTCAAACACTAAAATCGAAATTTCTGTTGGAAACCAGAAGATACTTTTCACATTTCATTAAGCATTAATTATAGCTACAATGAACATCTGTCCTGATTTCTAGGCCTCCTGTCTTGACCAAATTATTAATAAAGTCCCCTTTCACTTGAAAGTGTCCTGGGTTGAACAATAAATTATATGGTCACCCTAATTATTATATTATTAAGAGATCATATACAGATATAAACTTAGTAAAGATTTTTAGAAATTGATATGAGAAATAGCATTAACATAAAGGAGTTTAAGTTTTTCCTAGAGAAGAGGTTGAGGGTGAACTTAACATAGCATTAAGGATCTAGGGTATTAATATGTATTAATATATTAGTATATTAATTATATAATATTCTAATATTATACTATGTTATATTATTAAGCCCAGGTGATTGGGTTTCAATATATTCTTATTATTAGATAGCTACTCTAGACTTGTGAGTTACTGGATATGAGTCCAGAAGCAGACAAGAAAGTGCTAGGATGGAGGAAAGGGGTGGGATGAGGTATATTAAGAGGGATTTTTCTGATGTAAAGTTTAGGAGAGTAAGGAAGCTATTCCATTAGTTTTTTCTCCTTTAAGTTATATATAAAAATAGCTTGCCTATAGAATTGCCTCCTTTCTTTGAAGTTAGTAGTAACATTATCTTGTAAATATGTTGGACTTTAAAATCAAACAAAATAAACTTCTCAAATAGAATGCTATACCTTCTAGGAGGACCATTAGAGAAGTTCTGAATGGGTCAAAAATGGAATTTTGGTTCATTAACTCACCCTGGTATTAGTACCATCCTTCTTTGTTTCAGCTACCCTTCAATTCTACTACTTTTCCTCTCCCTGGCCATACATTTTCACTTGCCTCCCTCCTTTTCCATGTTCTGTAACTGTCCCTTTCCTTAGTAATAGGCCAGAACCAATCACTTCTGAAATTGATTAAAACAAAAGGAAGAACATAGTTATAATTTATTTTTTAATTACCTGGATTTTCCATCACACTTTATTACAATAACATTCATTTCCTGGCCTGCATACATGCAAGAAGCTATGACAAAAAATAAATTCTGGCAGGAAATATTAGATAAACAAACTGACCTGATAATGTTTCTCTTTTACTAGATATAGTAGATAGTTAAGAATATAGAAGTTATAAGTAAAACAACATGATACTTTCATCAGGTTTATGTCTGGCTCTAGAAATTGATTTAATTCATGAATTTCCTAGGTTTAGAATTCTGCCAAGTCCTAGATTAATTCTAAACCTGTATTCTCTTGAGAGGATCTATGCCACCACCTCCTTCCTGAGGCTGTAGGAGGGCCATGCTCTGCTTTTATATGTTATAAAAATGGAAGTATTTGGCATATTACAAGACCATTTCTACTGGGCCCTACACAAATAGTAAAGACTGAAATATTTGTTCAGTGTTGTTTAAGAGCACAAATATCAACACAGTCACAATCTACTAAATCACTAAATGCCATTAGAAGCTAATTCCATATGCCAACCCATACTGTCACCATTCTTCAGCATTGAAGAGCCTGACCTTCACTCACAATGTCTCTATGAGGAAGTGTGCAGTGGAGATGACAAATACCCACTTTGCCTTGCCACAGTGCTGGTGAGGAGAGGGCATGTTCTAAAGTCCCTTCAGAGGTAATGGAAGAGTGAAACTCAAGGAATGAGGCAACAGCTGGATCTTTCATAAGGCAGGCATCCAAAATGAGATTTCCTTAATACCAATGAATATGTAGTAACCAAGAAAATGGTTTCTACAACTTTCATTATTTTCTGCCTAAGTCGGTAACATGGAACTGGCTCAGAAATGTCCATAGGTTCACACTTTTAAGCTAAAAAGTAATTACATGATTTTAGTGAAGTCCTGTCTTCAGCAGTTGGTGTGTTGAAATAAGCATCTTCATCTTCTTCATCTAACTGTAGACTACCAGAAGACAGGCGGATTCTGGCCATGGGTGACCTTATTTCTTTGCCATATAAAGCATAGTAGTCTGGTTTAAGAATCTCTGATTCAGAATCACTGGATTCACTAGCTACATACCTTTCTGCTGTACTTTGATCCATTAGAACTGCTGGCAACTCCTGCTCTGCAAACATATCCGTAAACAGGTCTGCTTTATGACTGAGAGCAGGACAAGGCCCTAAAGGTCTAAATTCTGACCCAAAAGGAAAACGAATAGTTTTCATGTCTGATTGGCTCTGGGACCTTTTAGGGGTTTGCTCTTGAATGTTACATACAAATGCATCTTCCAAATTTGGGTCTTCCTCTTCTAGACCTACATTGATGTTGCTCCTACCGCTAGTCCTGGCTATAGCTTCTTGGAGTACTTGCAGGTCTTGCTGAAAGCTCTTCATTCTGATATTCCTTGGGCTTCTTTCAGCTGGCTTCATTGCAGTGGGCTCTACATGGCTATCTGGACTTGTCCTTTCCTCTGCTCTGATTGGGGACCATCTGGGCACCTGGGGTGGCTTGTCCACATAAAAAAAGACCTGGGGAGGCATAATACCAACCTGCTGACCTGTACAAGGAATATAGGGCACATCTGTGTAAGTTAGCTGCTTTGCTGGACGCACTTTGCTTGTGAGGCCAGAAGATATGCTCATGTGATTACCAGAAAACTTACAGCTTGTTTGGAAGGAGCTTAGAGAACTCCTCTCTGAAAAAATGTCTCTGGGATCAGGGTTAGGATCAGGCTCAGTGTTAAAGACAGGGTCCATATAAATAAAAGTGAAAGAGGAACTGCTTTGGGACTGATGTAGCAATGTGGGATCCGCCTCTGGTTTGGAATGCTCCAGCTCAGTTGCAAATGTCACCTCCAATGCAGAATTCCTCCTCCTACTCTCCAGCACTGGCTCAGATGCGTGCACTCCATTCACATTTTGGTAGTAGCCACCACCATATGCTAGTCTCAAATCTTCCACCTTGAGAGAATGGACACATTGGTGAAAGAAGGAAAAGGCCATTTGGTTAGGGCTGGGGGAGGGATCTAAATTAGCCTCAAAGTTTGAAAGGTAGTTTTTCATAAAGTCATTTAACAAGATCCATGTTCTATTCTAGGGTAGATAAATATATAAAGAAAGGGTAATAACTTCTACTACGTCACAGTGCATGTGTTAAGAAGTACATGTGACACTATTCTTTCTCAATGCCATCCTACTTCCAGACTCTGAGTGTATACACTACAAGCAGTTTGGTTTAATAGCTATATTAGTGAACCAGGAGTCCTGCCTGTTAGTCCTAGCTCTGTCTCTGATTTGCTGTGTGACCTTAGACAAGTCTCCTAACCTTGCTGCTCCAGCCTCCTCCCTATTTTCTGTAAAATGGTGGGAGGAGGGCTATGAATGGTATGAGAGGTTCATATACTAAATGGCTCCTTTCATCATTATGCCTCTGATGCCTTTTGGATAAAAACTGCCAGTGACTTGAAGGCATGAGGGTTTATGAGACCTATAATTATTTTTTTAGGGAGAGTAAAAGAAAAATAATTCACAATTTTCATACTAAAAATGTCAAAGGAAGCCATCGTCTCACAGTTCCAAGGGAACAACACTTTGTCCTTAAGTTACAAAATTACACAGGAAAAATACTCTAAAACTTTAACCCAAGACCTAGAGGAAGGTATACTTCCTCTACACTTTAAGATTTTCATAGGTAAAAAGATGGAGCTTTCAGTTTTGAAAATTCAAAGCCATTTGGATCTGCATTTTGCAAGATGTTAGCAACACAGGTTGCAATTTGAAGATGTGCCAGTTCTCTCCAGTCTATAAGGTACACACCAGTGGTAGTTTACTAAATGATCTTCTATTGGCAGGAAAGACTGAGCTGACAGACCTCCCCAGGAAGCTAACCTACTCAAACAGAGTAACCTTTTTACACACTGGGATTCTGGCAGAATCAATTCATGGAAGCATTTGAAATTTGCACAAATTACATTTATCTAAAGAAGTAGAAATTTTCAGAAACCTTACTTGTTTTGACACATCAGAGAGGAGGTCTGGTGAGGACCTGCACTGTCGTTCATGGTACTGAGATGGGTAATGTTTCCTGAAATCCCCAAGCAGAGAAGTCATTGAAATGACCTTCATGTGAATACCAGGATACATAGAAATCTCCAAATTCAACATAAAATCAACACGAGCAAGAGAAACAAAATCATGTACCTTTCAAATGGCAAGCTCTTCAGCCTCCCTTTTCTCCCATATTCCAAAAGTTGCCTTTGGGTTCGTCCACTATCATAAGGAACAATAAAAATCCTTAGTTCTAGCCATAAACCAATAGGCTACTAAAACTTGAAAGCCTCGTTTATTGTTGAAATCAAAAGACTAGATGAATGACATATGTCATGAATCTTTGACCATCACAATGATAATACCCACTTATTCAAGGACCAGGCAGAGAACAACCTCAACTACTCAGAACACAGGTAATTTTTAAAGGCCTCTGAACAGGGTTACATAACAGCTAAAAATTGTGGGCTTTAAAAGTAATATACCTGGTCTGGGCACGGTGGCTCACACCTTAATCCCAGCCCTTTGGGAGGCTGAGGCAGGAGGATGACTCGAGCCCAGGAGTTTGAGACCAGCCTGGGCAACATAGTGAGACCTCATCTCTACAAAAATAATAAAAATTACCCGGGCATGGTAGTGCATGCCTGTAGTCCCTACCACTTGGGAGGCTGAGGTGGGAGGATTGCTTGAGCCCGGGAGGCAAGGCTGCAGTGAGCAGAGATCATGTCACTGCACTCCAGCCTGGGCAACACAGGGAGACCCTGTCTCAAATAATAATAACAATATATTTCCCTTTAAAGGCTTTTCCTCTACCTCCAAATCAGAGTCAACTGACTGATTTTCCATACTACTTTCAATGAGGTTACTTATCTGGTTTCCCAGTCCACAGCAGAAGAAAAGCAGCTAAATGAACAGTAGAAGAGGATTGTTCTAGTTAGGCATACACTAACAAAGAAAGTCAGATCACAGCCGGGAGAAACATAAAAATCAAAAAAATCACAAGAATTAGCCAGGCACCATGGCTCACACCTGTAATTCGAGCACTTTGGGAGGCCAAGGCTGGTGGATTACAAGGTCAGGGGTCCAAGACCAGCCTGGCCAAGATGGTGAAACCCCGTCTCTACCAAAAATACAAAAATTAGCCGGGTGTGGTGGCCCGCGCCTGTAATTCCAGCTACTTGGGAGGCTAAGGCAGAGAATTGCTTGAACATGGGAGGCGGAGATTGCAGTGAGCCGAGATCGCGCCACTGCACTCCAGCCTGGGTGACAGAGCAAGACTCCATCTCAAAACAAAACAAACAACAACAACAAAAAAAACCCCACAAGAATAATAAAGTCTAAAGAGTCTGGATGATTTATCACCTAAGTACAGGGCCTTGACATGCATCCCCTGCCCTGAGGCCATTATTGCACTACAGCTGCCTGCAAAAGATCATATGTGATGTTTATAATAACTCAGGTCATTAAGAAAGGGGCAAAATATGCTCAGTATCATCTATTTAAGAAGGCAGGGATTCGTAGAATACAGACTGGAAAGATTCAATCAGAAATATGTAAGTTTTAACAGATCTTAATTTTTACTGGGGTAGGATATCACTCTTTGGAAAAAATCCTGTATGGGGAAGCTTTTAATCAGAATTTTGTACCTAGCTAAAAGTTTTGAAAACTTCCTCCAACGGATTCCTAGGCTGACGTATTCAAGTAAAGACAAGATCTTTTTTTTTTATTTTATTATTATTATACTTTAAGTTTTAGGGTACATGTGCACAACGTGCAGGTTTGTTACATATGTATACATGTACCATGTTGGTGTGCTGCAACCATTAACTCGAAAGACAAGATCTTAACCCAATCTTGCTTCGATTCCTCCAAAGTGTGACCTGTAGTGAGGATTCTCTAGTGGCATATTGTTCAATCTTCTAAATCTCTTGTCCCCTCCAGTGTTTTCTCATGCTAGCTTTTACAACCCAAAGGATGCTGTTGAGCTTTTTCTTTCCATGGTTTGCATATAAGTTAAATATAGGAGAAACAATGGGTTTATAGAACATGTATTCTCAAACTGCACACATCCGCCCATCCTTGCTGAGACTCTGATCCTACCCCTTAGGTAAGGTGCCCCCATCTTCCTCCCTCCTAGTTAGAAAACATTGACTTAATGTGTCATACAGAGAATGAGCAGGAAAGGGTGCAATCTTTGATGTGATTGAAATGGATTCTTTGTTGCTTCTAGAATGTGAACTCCTCCTAAGCCTCCTGTGTTATTGAAAAGAAGCAGTGTGAGCAGTTTGCCTATGTGCATTGTTTAATTACCTATAGCGGAAACTGGAACCCTTGCTACAGAGTAGGGTTTTGGGCTTTGATTTGGGCTCTTCTGAAAGCCTGAAGAAAGCATGGTATTCCACACAAGTCTTCCAGAAAGCCTTGCAGGCATCTCGGCTGGCCATGGTGAACTCCAAGGTATCCTTGCACAACACCTGTATAAACCAATTTCCATTAAGTAAAACATCCTTCAAGAATATCAAAGACCTTCAAATCCCAATGCCTTCCAAACTATTGCTCCGTTGGCCCATGCAGCTTCTGATTTTCCACTTGGCTCCCTGTAGGTTTCACACCTACTGAAACCTAATGATTGGCAACCTTGCGAGGAATAGACAGGGCCACTGCTCACAAACAGAGCCTTCTCTAAGAAGCAAATATTGCTTTGCACACTCCCCTCACCTTAAATACCTTTTTAACTCACTCTTCTCTGCCAGAAACATTTTTATGAAGTAAATTAGATTAAAATCATGTCAAAGGGCATCTTTTCAAGGTGAGAAGTTATAAATGACCAACAGGAAACAGGAGGGAGAAGATTTCCTTATAGATGGAAGGGTTTATAAGATGATTACATGTACATAAGTCTGTTGTTTTCTTGAGACAAGGTGTCACTCTGTTGCCCAGACTGAAGTGCAGTGGCATGATCATCACTCACTATAACCTCAAACTCCTGGGCTCAAGCAGTCTTCCTGACTCAGCCTCCTGAATAGCTAGAACTACAGGCATGTGCCACCATACCCGCTTAATTTCTTTGTAGTTTTTTTTGTTGAGATGGGATCTTGCTATGTTGCCCAGGTTGGTCTCAAACTCCTGAACTCAAGTGATCCTTCCACCTCAACCTCTTAAAGCACTGGGATTATGAATGCAAGCCACTACACTCAGTCCATGAGTCTTTTTAGTGTAACAGAAACACTTTTTCCTCTATAGGTTGTCTTGTACAATGCTCTATATTGCTCATCTAGCGTATTCTAATCTTGGCTTTCCAGACCTAAAGTTCGAGTTTTCCCCATCTCCTGACACTATATGTACCCCTCACATGGCATGTTTGCAGCCCTGTTTTCAGCAGCCCCATCAACCCACTGCACTGACCCCACTTCTCTCATTCCTTTCCAGGTTCCTGCATGTAGCCTCTGGGGCTCTCCATGAGCTTCACACTAAGTCCAGTTTCTCGAACTGCTCAATGAACACTTTTCTATAAGGTCAAGATGCAGAGAATAAAATCCAAACTGCTGGATCTTCAGTAGGTCAAAAATTAGTTGATACACACTTTTTATTTTCTTTATGGTCATAAGAAAATTCCTTTCTAGACTAAGTGGCTCATGCCTGGTAACGTCAGCACTTTGGGAGGCCAGAGTAAGAGGATCATTTGAGGCCAGGAGTTTGAGACCAGCCTGGGCAACATAGTGAGACCTTGTCTCTACAAAATATGTTTTAAAAATTAGCAAAGTGTGGTGGCACATGCCTGTAGTCCTAGCTACTCAAAAGGCTGAGGCGGTAGGATCACTTGAGCCCAGGACGTTGAGGCTGCTCTGAGCTACATGTCACCACTCCACTTCAGTGTGGGCAACAGTGTGACCCTATCTCTAGAATAAAAAAAGAAGAAGATCATTTCTAGCACCTTTGTCTCACCCTTTACTATGCAACCTTGCCCAATAACTGTTTATTTTGCTTACGTGTATACCTGACTCCCACATCCTGCTTGTTTTTGGCATATACTAGGTGTTCAATAATTTTTGCTTAAGGAAAGTAATTGAAGATACTTTATAAAATGGAACAGATAACATCATATGAATGTGTTCTTAGTCCTAGATCTGGTCACTCCCATTTGACTTATCAAATCCCTAAAACACAGTTTCCAGGGAGACTTGCCTTTCAGCCGAGCTGCCCCATTTTCCTATTACTTTGTTAACTCTAAACTGCCAATCAGATTTCTTAGTGTTTTGCCTTTAGTAAAAAATGATTAAAACTCTGGTTGATTTCTTCAAAGGCAAAAGAAAAGACACACCATCACTCAGGGCCAGCCAGCTTTTACAATTTACATTCAAACGATTTGCAGAAACAACCAAAAAAATTCCCAGTGAACAGAAAGTAAACGAATTTATTAGAAAGCTACTTACCAAGATATTGGCATGAAGTTTGATGAGAAAATGCTTTCTCTTAAAACTCAACTTGCGGATTTTAGCCCAGTTAAAAGTATTGATCTTTGTATTTCCCTACAATGAAAAATGTGGCAGATTTCAGAATGTATTAACAAGAGTTGGCTTGTAAGACAGTGCAAACCTGATAGAAAATGCACTTAATGAGAGGGACCGCCCTTGACCCATCTCTTGCACAGATTGATCCTGCTGCACTGGGTAGGAGCTGTGGTCAAAGAAGGCATTTCAGGTGGGATACAAGGATGCTCTGGAATGCAAGCAAGAAGGGGTATGCCTAGGGAAGTTTTCTGGCCAGCACAGGGAGATCACAAGAGGAAAGGATTACTACAATAGCTTTTCTAATCTCGCCCCTTTCCCATGTTTCCCGATTCATCTGCTAAAAACAATGTCCTCTTTCTCCTGACACCCCAATAGCTCAAACACCTTCAATAGCTCCTCACTGCCCACATCACATCATGGCCATATCTTGCTGCCTCATCTATATTGAATATATAACCTTTGTTCCCACTAATTCCAAAACACCCTTTCATCTAACTCTATACCTCTCTCCTGCAGTCTCCTCATTTTCCTTGCCCACAATGCCTTCCACATAGTCAAGCCTTCCTGCCAGCTCTGACAGACCCTTCTCTAGGCTATTCTGTTTAATTACTGCAGCATATACCCATTTCCAACTCCTCTAAACTCCCTTGGCTTTCCTGGTCGGCCCAACCAGCTTTGCTTTTTTGCTTATTTGTTGTGTGTTCAACAGGTAATCTATTCGCGTGGTCTGAAAATCAGAGGTATACAAAAAGATATATATAGAAAGAAGTCTCACTCCCACCACTGTCACCCCTATTTCTGTCCCCATCTATCCATTCCCTACAGTTAACTATGTTTATTAGTTTGTCATGTATACTTTTCATGCAACTACAAGTAAATATGAATGACCATTTCCCTTTCTGGCTGGTGATAATACTGAGGGGTGAGATCACCTTGGGAAAGGACACCCAAGTTTGAGCCAAGATAACCACCCCTCACTAAAGCTGAAGGGCTTGAAAGGAAAGAGATTTTACCCGTAACACCAGTACTCCCATGTGAGCAACAGCCAGGTGAATCTGCATCCCTTCACCATCACTGGCAGGGTGAGGCCTGATGCCATACATATCCAGCTTCCTTGCTATGTCCAGTAGCAGAATGTCAGATTCAGCTGGGCTCCTGCCACTGAAAGGGGAAAGAATTTATGAGCCTAATAAATGCCTCAAGAATGACATTTCCACCCTGAGAGCTCCATGAGGATCTCAGCGTTTCATGGAGCCTGAAACTTCTCAGGTTTAAGGGCTTGCTCTTAAGAGTCTGTCCCCAATTTTAGTGTTCTCTACTGGGGGAAGCAGGTGCCAGCTGAAAGTACTTACATGTGCTTCTGATGAAAGTGCATGATCTTGCCCTCTAAACAGTCTTGGTTTGGTAAGTACCGAGTTTGTGCCAGATGCTTCCTATCTGTTTCTTCATGAAAGTCTCCAAGTTCTGCTGCATGACAGGAAAAAGACATTTTTCACATTACCTTTGAGGAACTTAGCAATGGAGCATCCAGCATACCCTTGTCCTCCATCAAACAGCCCCTTCTTTGCAGCCAATGCAGTCCAAAGCCTCCAACCCCATGCTTTATGTATATTTATGTTTCTATAGGGGTGTGTGTGTTTGGGGGGGCAATTGGCTCTTTTTCAATTTGGAAGCATTTCAGCCTTAGTATAGGAAGTTACAGACCAAGTATAGATCTTAGGGGCTCCAAGATCACAGTTGAACATTTTGTTAGATTTTTCTTCTACCATATTGTATATATGATCTCTCTTTACTTTCAATCAGCCACTGGTATTGGTGGAACTATGTCCCCACCCTCTGCCAAGTTCATATGTTGGAGTCCTAATTCCAGTAGCAGAGAATGTGACTATATTTGGAGAATGAGCTTTTAGGAGGTGATTGAGGTGAAATGACTCCATTAAGGCAAGCCTTAAACCAATCTGACTGGTATCCTTATAAGAAGAAGAAATTTGGACACACAGAGAGACACCAGGGATGTGAGTACACAGAAAAAAAGACCAAGTGATAACACAACAAGAAGGCAGCCATCTGCTAGCCAAGGAGAAAGGCCTCAGGAAAAAAAAAAAAAACTGCTGACAGCTTATCTTGGACACGAAGCCTCCAGAATTGTGGAACATACATTTCTGGCACTTAAGCCATTCAGTCTCTGGTATTTTGTTATGGCAGCCCTAGCAAACTAGTACAGCCATCCAACCCCACTCCATCCTGATCATATATTATCAAGAAAGAGGAATATAAATGCCAACGACATTGCAAGCCAATTCATCACTCTGTACATTGGGAGTCTAGTAAATCCCCAGCTATCTGAAATCCCCAATAGATGAATCATTCTGAAAATCATTCTGGCTTTTCCAAATAGCTAGCAGTTTATCTATGATCATAATTTGCTCTTTTCTAGATGCCTCCAGTTTATTTTTATGACACATCTATTACAGCACTATGTCTACAAAGGCATTTAGGACTATGTGCCCTTAACCTTAATTGCCTCAGGTTGTTTTGATTTTTGGATTCTTTTTTCTTCTTTATAATTTGTATGCCTTTTTCCTCTCTGTCAGATTTATATGAATCATTTCCTGGTCACTGACTTCCCCTGAAGTCAAACTTTAGAATACTTGGTTCTAAAGTGAGACTTCTAGTCTAACATAAAATGAGAAAGCAAATATCCAAACCTGTTAGCATTCTATATACTGTAAGAGTAAATAGACTCTCCATGGAATCCTATGGTGCTCTTCTATTGGATAAGATACATGGACAATAGGATACCTATTTTGAGTGCTGGGGGGCTGTTTTTTTTCTCTTCTTTCTTGGTTTTCCATTTGTGTTTTAGACACGTGGGTGTATATCTGTATTTCAAAAATCACAATATAATGAAAATCTCCATATAATAAACATTTTTTAAAAGACCAAAGAAATGGCTCATTGATTAATTTTTTTTTGCCAATACTGATAAATGTACAAATCACATTGAAACCCAGTAAGGCTCTGATGGTTTCACTGACTAATTCTATCAAATATTCAAAGAAGAAATAAATACCAATTCTTCACAAACTCTCCCAGAAAATAGAGGAGTAGATACTTAGCAACATATTCTATGAGGTCAGTATTACCCTGATACCAAAACGGGACAAAAACATCATAAGAAATGAAGACTACAGGTCAACATTCCTCATGAATACAGAGGCAAAAATTCTGAACAAAACACTAGTAACCTGAATTCAGCAGCATATGAAAAGGATTATACACAATGAGTTGAATTTATCTCAGGATTGCAAGGTCAGTTTGACATATGAAAACCAATGACTATAATACACTATGATAATAGAATAAAGGACAAAAAAAAAAACCCGCACATTATCTTCTCAAGAGATGGAGAAAAAGCATTGCACAAAGTCTAATACCCACTCACAATCAACAAAACAAAACAAAACACTTAACAAACAAGGAATATACCAAATGGTGAGAAACTAAATGCTTTCACTTAAGATCAGAAATCAGGTAAAGATATCAAGCGCCTGCCACATCTATTCAACATTGTACTGATGGTTCTAGTCAGTGCAGTCAGGCAAGAAGAAGAAACATAAAGAATTTGCACTGAAAAGAAGGTGGTAGAACTGTCTTTACTTGCACTCAACATGATCCTGCATGTAGAAAATCCCAAGGCTGAGCGTGGTGGCTCACGCCTGTAATCCTAGCACTCAGGGAGGCCAAGGCAGGAGGATTGCTTGAGCCCAGGATTTCGAGACCAGCTTGGGCAACATGGCAAGACCCCATCTCTACCAAAAAATGTAAAAATTAGCTGGGGGTGGTGGCACATGCCTGTGGTCCCAGGTCCCAGCTACTTTGGAGGCTGAGGTGGGAGCATTGCTTGAGCCCAGGAATTCAAGGCTACAGTGAGCCATGGCAGTGCCACTGCACTCCAGGTTGGGTGAATGAGTGAGGCCCTGTCTCAAAAAAAAAAAAAAAAAAAAGGGAAAAAAAGGAAAGAAAAAAAATCCCAAGGAACCTATGAAAAACTACTAGAACTAATAAATGAGTTCAGCAAGGTAGCATGATAGAAGATCAATATATAAAAAGCAATTGTATTTATATATACTAGCAATGAATAATCTAAAAATGATATTTTAAAAAGTTCCATTTACAATAGCATCAAAAAAGAATAAAATACAGAGGAATGAATTTAATAAAAGAAGTGTAAGGCTTACACACTGAAAAGTACAAAATGCTGCCAAGGGAAATTTTTAAAAGATCTATATAAAGGAAGAGATAGTTCATGTTCACAGACAAGAAGATTCAATATTGTTATGGTGGCAATTTTTCCAAAAAATAATCTATAAATTCAATGCAATCCCCATCAAAATCCCAGTAGGCTTTTAAAAATAGAAATTGACAAATGACCTTAAAATTTACATGGAAATGCACAGATCTCAGAATAACCAAACTATTTTGAAAAAGAACAAAGTTGGGCAATGTGTACACTTCCTTATTTCAAAGCTTACCTCAAAGCTACAGTAATTAAGACAGTGTGGTAATGGCATAAGAATAGAAATATAGATCAATGGAACATAAGTGAGAGTACAGAAGTAACTCCTTACATTTATGGTCAATTGGTTTTTGACAAATGTGCCAAGACAATTCAATGAAGAAAAATAATATTCTTTTCAACAAATGTTGCTAGGACAAATGGACATCCACACACAAAAATATGAAGTTGGACCCCTACCTCACACTATACTCCATGCAAGTGTACAAAAAAATAGCTCAAAATGGATCATAGATCTAACTATAAGAGGTAAATTTATAAAAGTTCTAGGAGAAAATCTTTTTGACCTTAAGTTAGGCAAAGAGTTCTTAGATACAACACCGAAAGAATGATCCACTAAAACTACACAGAAAGTGAAATTCCATCAAATTTTAAAACTGTTGTACTTCAAAAGATATCCTTACAAAATGAAAAGACAAGCCACAGATTAGAAGAGAAAATTGCAAATTGTATATCTTATAAAGACTTTTAATCAGAATTTATAAAACCCTCTTAAAACTCAATAATAATATAAAAACTCATTTAAAAATGGGCAAAAGATTTGACTAGGCATTTTACCAAAGAAAACATTGGAATAAGCACATGAAACTGTGCTCAACATCATTAGTCATTAGGAAAATGCTAATTAAAATTGCAGTAAGATACTTCATACCCATTAGAATGGTCATAATCAAAAAGATATACAATACCAAGTGTTAGTGAAGGTATGAAGAGGTCAAAAACCTTGTACATTTCTAATGTTATTGTAACAATTTGAATTGGCAGTTTCTGAAAATGTTCAATATAAATATATCATAAGACCTAGCAATTACACTCCTTGGAATGTACCCAAAAGAAATGAAGACTTGTATCCACAAGAACACTTGTGTGCCAATGCTTATAGCATTATTCATAATAGCTAAACTGGAAGAAAATCCAAATGTCCACGACCAGGTGAATAGATAAACAAAATGTGGCTGGGCGCAGTAGCACACTCCTGTAATCCCAAGCACTTTGGGAGGCTGAAGTGGGTGGATCATGAGGTCAGGAGTTCGAGACCAGCCTGACCAACATGGTGAAACCCTGTCTCCACTAAAAATACAAAAATTAGCCGGGCGTGGTGGTGCCTGCCTGTAATCCCAGCTACTCAGGAGGCTGAGGCAGGAGAATTGCTTGAACCCGGGAGGTGGAGGCTGCAGTGAGCATCTCGAAAAAAAAAAAAATTGGTAAATCCATAAATGGAATACTGCTCAGCAAAAGAAAGGAACAAACTGTTGCAGCTCATGTTAGAGCATGCATTAATTTAAAAATCATTATTTTGAGTGAAAAAAGTCAGATGCAAAATACCCCATATTTTATCATTTCATTTACATGAAATGTTCAGGAAAGGCAAATCTACAGAAACAGAAAGCAAATTAGTGGTTGCTTGGGGCTGAGCGTGGGAACAGGGCGTGACTGCAAGTAGGGATGAGAGATGTCTTTTGGTGTGATGGAAATGTTTTAAAACTGGATTGCGGTAATGCTTGCACAACTCTGTAAATTTGCTAAAAATCATTGAGATGTGCATTTAAAATGGGTGAATTTTATGATGTGTAAATTATACCTCAATAGAGCTGTTTTTTTAAATAAATCACATGCACAAACACACACACACCCCAATTTTCCAGTTTATTAACCACAAATCCCACGTTGACCCTAAGAAAAACAAAAGCACATAAGACTGTGCTTTTTTTTTCTCTCCATACAAGACTATAGCAACCTAAGAATACAACTATGACATACGAATGAGTAAATAGCTCCACTAACAGAAGGTGACAAATGTTATAAGCACCTTCACTGTTACCACGCTGGTCCAAACTACCATGGTCTCTCTCTCCTGTAATATCCTTTTATCTAGTCTCCCCACTTCCACCATTTCCTCTTGAGGTCTGTTTTCACCACAGCAGCCAACAGGACCCCGTCAAAACCTAATTCAGATTATTTCACTCCTCTGCTTAAACTGCTTCGATGGCTTATCTGCTCATTTAGAGTTATGCTATAGGTCTTTCATATGCTTTTTTAAAAAAGAGATGGCCAGTCGGATGCGCACTCCTGGCCTCAAGCGATCCTCCCACCTCAGTCTCCCAAAGTGCTGGGATTACAGGCATGAACCAACACACCTGGCCCTTTAATATGCTTTTAAGGCCTTCATATTTATTCTCTTCCTCTCTAACTGAGCTCCAGCCAGCCATAAAAGCCTTTCTGATGTTTCTTGAACACCCCAGGCATGCTCTCACCTCAGGCCCTTTGCACTGGATGCTCTCTTTGCCAGGATTCTCTTTCACATGATTTTGTTGCATAGCTTACCCTCCCACCTCCTTCAAGTCTTTGTTTAGCTGTCATCTTCCCAGTAAGCCTACCTTGTCCACCTTATTTAAATATTTATGCTGGCTGGGCACTGTGGCTTACGCGTGTAATCCCAGCACTTTGGGAAGCCAAAGTGGGAGGATCACTTGAGGCCAGGAGTTCAAGACCAGCCTGGCCAACATGGTGAAACCCTGTCTCTAACTAAAAATACAAAAAAAAAAAAAAAAAAAAAAGGCCGGGTGTGGTGGCATGTGCCTGTAATCCCAGCTACTCAGGAGGTTGAGGCAGGAGAATCACTTGAACCTGGGAGGTGGAGGTTGCAGTGAGCTGAGATCGCCCTACTGCACTCCAGCCTGGCTGATAGCGTGAGACCCCATCTCAAAAAATAATATTTATGCCGATGTTAACTCTTGTCCATAAAAGAAGAAAAGAATAAAATTTAAAAATATAAATATTCAGTATCTGCCCCCAGAATTCCTCCATCTCCCTCCTACGCTTCATTTTTCTCCATTGCTCTTATCACCTGCTACCATGCATTATATAATTTATTTACTTATTTTGGTCATTGTCTGATTTTCCCCCGCTGCCAAAATGTGAGCTCCACAAGGGCAAGGATTTTCGTCTGTTTATTGCTGTGTTCCCAGTGCCTATAATAGTATCTGGCATGTGGTAGGTACATGATACAATTTTCTTGAATTAACGACCAAGAAGAGTTACTGAGGGAGTTCATAAAAGAGGGACACTTCATTTGAAATGTTCAGCTTGTGTTTGGGAGGGAGTGTCTGGCTAGAATAGAGAGGTGTGTAAGTGAAAACAAAGGAGACGAGAAGGTTGGAATGTGGAGGTTCTTGAACGCTTAAAATATAGCAGGTATCCAACAAATATTAGATGAATGGAAAATTAGACAAATAAATTGCACAACTAGAGCAATCTAGTTGTGTTCTGCATACTACGTTAGAGTTTAGTGAAATAGTCTCACTGCGATCAATTGCGAAGAACTACCTAGTTGGAACTTTAGCTTTTTTCCATGGAAAGAGTTTCTACTGACAGACAATATCCTCTAGAAAAGCTCAAGTGCTCTGTGCTATGCCTGAAACGGCCACTAGGGAATGCTCAAATCCATAAGGCAGAACTGTTAAGAATGAAATTGAGCTCCCCCGTCAGAGACTGCCTGGGAGCCCCAATCCTCTGACTGCTGCCTCAACAGGCAGCTAGTGGAGAAGGATGTCTTCTAGCACTGTTTCCTCTATCTGCTCTACCCTATGCTCCCACCCCAGTGCCAAAGTACAATACTGGACATGACGGTTAGTGTCCTCGGCATTCAAGACCCTTCAAAATGGTGCATTTTCCATCACCTCTTCTAAACAGGCCCTATGTTTGGGCTATACTGGGTCATTTTTCATCCTCTATATACGCCACTTCTTGTCTAACCACCATTTTTGTTTTCATGCTGTTTCCTTTACTGACAAGTACTTATCCAATTCCTATGTGTCCCTTTAAGGCCCAGCACAAAAGCCACCTTCTCCAACAGCCTTCCATGATTACCATTTCTCTTACTGCCCTCTGCCTTTCTGAGATCCTAGGGCTCTCATTGCTTGTCCCTGCCAGGAGTCACTTGGTAAACACTTATTCAGACACTGTCCCTATCTAAGCACTGCATTCTGGGGCTCCCGGTGAAATTAGAAATCTGCCATTTCTGGACTATCAGAAAGGTAAGGTACAGAGGTCAAAAATGAACTTAAGATACAAAAAATGAAGTTATGATCCTGCAGGACTGGTAAGAAACAGCCTATTCTTTGGAGGCCTCTCTAGAAGAGAGAAAACGTCCAGCTGGCTTTAGAAGAGATACTATCTCCAGCTGCCTATACCCTGCCCTTGGGGCTGTAGCAGCAGCCTGGCCTGCCAGGCATCACCCCCTCCCTGGAAGGCCCCTGCTGTTCCCCAGACCACCTTCTACCTACCTTCGTTATGCAGCCTAGTCCAGCTACTTGTTGGTTGTTAGGATATGGGGAACGCTAATAGATGCCTGGGGCTTTTTTCCCTTTTAACCTCTCTCCACCTGCTGTACTCTGTGCTTTGTTCTCTGAAATCATGATAAAGAGCAACAGAGAAATCACAACAAACGTGACAATGTGCTACAGACAGCATGTATCAGAGAATTATCCTGGGGTAAGCAGAGGGAGTGGGGACCTGTCTGGCAAAGCCCATGCCCAGATTAGCCCAAACCAGCTCCTGGACAGCTTTCCCAGAGGCGGTAGGAGGGGAAGGCTGGACTGGGGTAGAAGAAAATCAGCATTTACATTTAATCCACGGAACCAAAGGTATTCTTGTCACTATTTTAAAGACAAGGAAACTCAGGCTCAGGCCATGCTGTTTCTCTATATCTTATCCAGGCTTTCTCTCCCCTGTAAACCCTAACACAGTGATGGGCATGTGTGGGGAGCTCAGCTCCTGTGCTTGGTTCTCTACCTGGCTGATAGGTCCCAAAGCAGACAGACATTTGCTACTTACATTGTAAGATGTGAGATACCATCAACGCTGTACAGTTGTCACTGCATGGAAGCCTTCCTAGAGCCAAATCCTTCTTTATTTGAAGAGTAAAAAGATACCTGCAAAGAAATTGGGGAGAATCTCTTGAGAAAGAAACAGAAATAAGAAAGAAGCATTTTCCTTCTCGCAGATCCGAGATGATTCAAGAAAGGAATGGTGCCCCCAGTCAGTCAGATGCCTTTTTTGGGGTGGTGAGTAATGCATAGGCTTTGCTTCAGCCCCAAACCAGACCTGGACCACAACTCAGCTGATCGAACACTTTGGCAGGCCTCACAGCCATTAGGAATCACCCTGGCGAAATCCTCCTGCCAAATTGAGAAAGTTGGCCAATCATCCTCTGGTGGTTTCTGCCACGTAGCAAAGCCACATTCCCAGCTAGAAAGAATAGGAGATCAATAAAGAATAAATGCACTCAGGAGGCCAGTAGCATACTGTTTACAAAACGCTATCAAGTACTCACTACCATAACAACTTAGGAGGTTGGTGGAGCAAGAAATGATCACTCCAGTTTACAGTTATAGAAAGAGAGGGGCTAGGTGATTTTGACAAGGTCATATCACCCAAGGATAGTGAATCTGTGGCTAGAACTTAGGTCTGCCCCCGAATTCAGGCTGCCTCCTATCCAAAAGACTGTGTTTTAGAAATGAAGAACTTGGGGCCCTGCTTCTGCCTGTTATTCCCTTGGCCTGGACCATCTTCTCTGTATCACCAGTGCCCAACACATCATTTTACACAGTTAGTATAATTAATGTTTGCTGAAAAGAACTAAACCAAACTGCCCCTTTTCCCACCAAATGCTCATCAGGGACCTATGAAATGTAGCTTGGTATCTAGGGCTCTGCTAAACAGATAACATTTATCCCACACTTATGAAAAAGTCATTTTCAAAGGAGAATCAAATTTTGTAAAGAAATGTGCATAATGAAGACTACCTACCACTAATTACCTTCTTCCATGGTCCAAGATTGGTTCCAATATTTTATTTATTTATTTATTTATTTATTTACGTATTGAGATAGAGTCTCACTCTGTTACCCAGGCTAGAGTGCAGTGGTGCAGTCTCAGCTCACTGCAACCTCTGCCTCTGGGGTTCAAGCGATCCTCCTGCCTCAGCCTTCCTAGCAGCTGGGACTACAGGCATGCACCACCATGCCCAGCTAATTTTTGTATTTTTAGTAGATACGGGGTTTCACCATGTTGGCCAGGCTGGTCTTCAACTCCTGACCTCAGTTGATTGCCCCACCTTGGCCTCTCAAAGTGCTAGGATTACAGGTGTGAGCTACTGTGTCTGGCCCCAATATTTTGTTTTATAAATTAAAACACTGAGTACTATGGGCATTTCCCTATAAAAATGTGATTTTCTAAATAAAAGTCTATGTGTACTTTTTTAAAAACCAATTAAGCCTTGAAGGCAATGTGGTGAATCAAAATTAATCGCAAGTGATATGTGAAAATCTAGATTGAAAAAGCAAGTAAATTAGTAGGTGATTATTCAGTTTACAAAAGCATTCATCATTATAATCTTTCAAATTATGAGCTCTCCTTATACATTAGAAACGATTCAATTAGAAAAATTACATTTGCACACCACTCTTAGAAACCCACGTATTAGCCTAGACAAGGCATCCTTGTAGACTCAACTAAAGTTAAGTATTATTTAAATGGACCAATGGGAAACAAATAAATGAAGCCTAACCTTTGCCATTGCCTGTTTTCAAATATAGTTGTAAATGAGAATAATCAGCTTTAGTTGCTAAAGGAAAGGTGAATTTCGTTTTGCTCCTAGCATGAAAGAAAGGGAACTTCTTGTCATTTGACACGTTCCTTGCTGTTAAGAAGGCAGCTGCCTGCTACAAATACCAAATCCTTGCTCTGAACAGCTGATGAATCATTTATCATCACATTGATTTTCCCATTCTTTTTTTTTTGGAGGTGGGGGGAGTTTATCTCCATCAAAATTGGTCACAATTTAAAACAACTGAAATGGGTTAGCAAATGCAAATACATATATATACCAAGGTATCAAGTTATTTGGGAAAGTGGCCTGTAGCTCACAAATGTGGAGAGAGAATTAGGAGAGAGAAAGACAGAAAGAGAGGCTTGTAAAAAGCGACTTTTGCAAAGGCCACTCAGAAAAGTCTTTATAAAAGGGGCAAAGATTGAACTGGCCATGAACTCTTTTGGGGGGAAGACATCAGGGAGAATAACTGGCAACCTTCTGTGATCTTGGACAAGTCATTTTAGCTCCCATGACCTATCTCTTCCTCTGTAAACTAAGAGGGCTCGATTAGATTATCTCTCAGACCTCTTTCACGTATAGGAGTCTAAATCTAAGCCAGGTGTGGTGGCTCATGCCTGTAATCCCAGCACTTTGGGAGGCCAAGGCGGAGAATCATTTGAGCTCAGGAGTTCAAGACCAGTCTGGGCAACATAGCAAAGCCCCATCTCTAAAAAAAAAAAAAAAAAAACCTTAAAAATTAGCCGGGCGTGGCGGCAAGTTCCTGTAGTCCTGGCGGGAAGCAGGGCACAAGGACTGAGGTGGGAGGGTTGCTTGAGCCAGGGAGGTTGCCACTGCACTTCAGCCTATCCAACCTGAGGCAGAGCAAGACCCTGTCTCAAAAAAAAAAAAAAAAAAAAAGTGTAAGTCTAGAAAGTAGAGTAAGGTTTTGAGGAATGTTTTGTTGACAACATATTTTTGCAGAAATAGGTTTACTTTGTAATTCTGAAGGACATTTTTTCATAAGTATTTATCATCATTACAGATTATTTTGTCTTCTGTGAGATACATTCACAACCCCCATATTTTCAATTTCCATGGAGATCGGCTGGTATTATACCCGTGCTGTTAAGCTGCCCTCTCTGACTGAAACACAGATTCATGAAGGAGAGCACACTCATTGTTGTAGTAGTTAATGGCATAACCCCCAAGTGGATACCCAGGCTTGAATTTCTAGAACACACCTCTTTCTTCCTGTAGTCTCCACCCTTTGGATGATGAACACCTGGGGAACCAGCTAGGCCCATCCTCTCTCCAGATCCTCACCATCTCCCAGACAGTGACTTAAAGCCAAGTTTTGTGAGAACGGCCAGAAGCACTTGCCCCCAATAAATGGAGAATAATGATTCTTAAGTAACATCATGCAGAGACACACAGGTAATCACTATACCTTGTAAGTTCTTCCCGCAGATGTCCAGGGTCCACTGGGAAAAATTTCACCATAAATTTGAAAACAATCTCCTTAGGATCTTAAAACACAATATCTCCATAAGTTTTATTTAAATGTCCATCACAACAGTTATAGGTACACACACACACACACACACACACACCGCTCTCCTCTTCCGTCCCCTCCCCATCACTCCCTCCTACAGACTTCTGTGTTTCCATTTATCACATGTATAAAGTGTCACAATTTCTGGATTGTGTCTCTATGTATATAGCGATTGGGAAAGTTCTCCCACCCCTCTTTCTACCCTCTCTCCCTTCGAGTTTATTTGTATAAATGTGCCCCTTTGGGGCCTACTGTGTCCTCTCCTAAGTATCCATTCAGAAAAATACAGCACTTGCTAGTTGGGATTCTGCATTCCTGACTGAGAGAAGGGCTCAACTTCAGCTAAGGCCGGTGTACATTACAGAGCCTAAGTATCTCATAAAGAGAATTCAAAGCACGATGGACTGATGCCTCTATCTATCTTATACATTAAGAAAACACATATACTTATCTTCACACCTGCTTGCATTTGAAAATTAACTTTTACACAAAACATAAATGCACACATGCAGCATTAACACCATTGATTCAGTAAATATTTGTTGGTGCCCATTATCTGCAAAGCAGGTATTGGGAGTAAAAAGACAACTAAGAGCTCACTGTCTAGTAGAAGAGACAGACATCTAGACAGTTATAACACTCTAAAATGCTATAAGCACTGAGTACTGGGGAAGCACGGAAGGGAGGAAAGAGTTTGGAGGAGGTCAAGGATGTCCTACCAGAGGACTTGAGACCTGAGTAGAGTGGCCATATTTAGTGAATAAGAAGCACAGGATTCCCAGTTCAATTTGAATTTCAGATAAACAACAATTGCATGAGACGTGCTTATATAAGAAAATTATTCTTTGTTTATCTAAAATTACAATTTAATAGGGCATTCTGTATTTTATCTGCTAAGCCTCCATCTGAGATTAGTTTTGTCAAAGTCAGCAGAGGTAGGAATACGAGGTAGCTAGTAGCAAGGACAAGGCTAGGAAGGTAGCCAGAGTTCAATGCTTTGTGTACCATCCTAAGGAATTGGGACTTTATTCCTCGAAGGGTAGGTAGTAGGGAGCCAGGAAAGCATTTTAAGAAGAAGAGTGATGTGATCAGGTTGGTGTTTTCAGTAGATTTCTTTGGGAGTAATGTAGATGATGGATGAGGGGAATCAATTTGGAAGCTGTTGGAGTAATGTGACAGGTGATCCTTATGCAGTGGGAACAGACAGAACTTTGGGAAGCACTAACATGTAAAGAGCAGGTAGAGGAAGAGGAACCAGTAAAAGAGACATTAAAACAGTGCAAAGTCCTGATACAACTCCGCCTGCCTCAGAAACATCTGTGGAATTTTGTAAACATGCAGGTTATTGGCAACTCAGGAATAAGGCCCAGGAATCGGCATTTAACAAGAAACTCAGGCGATCCTAATGCACACTGAAATTTGAGAACCATCACACTAGATTGTAAAATATAGGGAGAAAATATTTCATACATATTAGGCACTTAAATATGAACTAAAGCGAGTGAATAATGCTTGTGACAGGATATGACTAAAGAATCTTCAGGCAGACAGTGAATGGCATTGCAGATTGACATCAAGGATGCTCGAAGATTTGCAGTACCAGAAAATGAGATATATTCCTCAAACCAATCCAGAGTACTGTAATTACCAGAGTTCTTCAGATTTACTCAAAGATCCAGCAGCAGCATGATTTCTTTCATCTCAGGCAAAATTAAAACAATTTTCTAAATTGCTGAATTTACTGGATGTATGAAGGGTTGAAATAATATCTCAAAGCCCTTTTCTCCCCTTATATTAAAATGAGAAATTGCGTGAGGTTGCTGAAACCTTTCTCAAGCTCTAACTTGAACTCTCTTCCTTAAATGATTTTCCATACTTACTTTTTACCTGCTTTGTTATGGGCTTCAAAAGCTCCAGCCAAACCTGTAATAACATTAAGGAAAAAATTGGTAGAGCATGGCATTGAGCAGAGCTTTTTTTTTTTTCGGTAATAGATAAAGATTAACATGAAATAAATGAGTACCAGGACTATTTAGACTTCTAAAGGTAGAAACAAACAGCAATGTCAAATAGGTGGCATACTACGTTTAATCTGCCCCCTTATATTTTCCCGATGACAGTGAACATTGTTGATCTATAAACTCTTTCTTGTTGACATTTGAATCACTGCTCCACTGCCTTAGTAGGATGACAGAGGTGTCACATACATGGCTTATTAGTTGCTACAAAGACTAATGAAGGCATTTGGCTCCACATTTGAACCCTCCAGTCCCCAAATGCCAGTCTAATAGACATAATGAGCCTTTCTGGGAAGATGCCAGATCACAGATATGCCAAGGCAGGACACAACAGAAGAATATCTGGACGTTAGGGTCTGAGAAAGGAGAAAGGAGATTCCTCTGAATATTCACTGGTGAGGTTAAAAGTCTTAATTCTGCAGGTTGAGGTCCAGGCTCTGGAAAGGCAAAATTGATAAAGCATGCATAGCTGCTCACAGAGTGACAAAACAGGAATGTGGGGTAAAAGAGTTTGTGTTTGGCAAATTGAGGTGACTTGTTGTTTTGAAACAGAGTCTCACTCTGTTGCTCAGGCTGGGATGCGGTGGTGCGATGTTGGCTCACAGCAACCTCTGCCTCCCAGGTTCAAGCAATTCTCCTGCCTCAGCCTCCCAAGTAGCTGGGATTACAGGCACACACCACCACACCCAGCTAATTTTTGTATTTTTAGTAGAGATGGGGTTTCACTATGTTGGCCAGGCTGGTCTTGAACTCCTGACCTCAGGTGATCCACCTGCCTTGGCTTCCCAAAGTGTTGGGATTACAGGCATGAGCCACCGCACCTGGCCAAGGTGACTGTTAATAAACAAAGAGGGAGGAGGAAAACTAGTTATTAAATCTAATCATGTTGCAAGGGTGCACATAGTTTTTCATTTTTCAATCAGGGAATTGAACCCTACATACCTAGCTGCAAACTGCATTTAGAAGCAATGCTAGACACAAAGAACCCTATAATGAAACCAACTTACATTATTTCCAGAATGGCTGCAGAATTCTAATCCAAAATATTCCTTTTCAGCAAGATTTAGATGGCTGCAACTCAGGTTAAACAATGCCTTCCCGGATGACTTTTGCTAAACAAAACAAAAAGATGATAGCACAATTTGCATTCCTAACCTGATACTGCAGCACGGAATAAAGGGTAAAAGCCACAAGACTCTCTGCAAGCCCTGTTTCCTTTAAGCACTGTTTAGAGGACCTGCATCCTTTTCAAAGATGTTGACCTTTACAGATAGATCCACTTATCTGTCTCTATGTTGTTTTAGCGACATCCCTAAAAAAGCCTTATAACAAACCACCTTGGAAAAAGAGAGCCTTGCACTTAACTATGGCTACATCTGCAAATTTACCCTTTCAATGGAATTCTTGAATCAGTTCATCCCATGGGCAATTTGAATGATTTCTTCCAAATTGACAGACAGTTTAGTCAAGATGTAAATCCAACCCTATTACTCCCCTGCTTGAAATCCTTCAGTGGCACCCCCTCAGGATAAAGCCTGTACTCCTCAGCACAGGAGACCCAGTTCTCTCTCCCTCCTGTGGCCATGCCTGCCCCTCCAGCTTCTTGCCCACCTCCTCCTGATACTTTCCTCTCTAATAACGGCAGCCTGCTCTTAGTTCCCCATACCTGTCTAGTCATTGCGTGCCTGCATGCCTCTGCTCATGTCATCCTTCTCCACCTATCGCTCTTTCCACATTTCTTTGGTTTGGCTTACTCCTACTCAGCTCAGATGTCATCTCCCCAGAGAAGGTTTCTTCAATCCCTATCAGCCGCAGGCTGAGCCAAGGGCAAGCTCCCCTATGCCTCCAAACACCCTCACTTACCTCAAGCATAGCACTTCTTGCCCTGGATGTCTATCTTCCCCATTAGACTGAATTCCTCCATAGCAGGGACTTTGCTTTATTTTTCTTGTTACTCACCAGTTCTAATTCAGAGCCTGGCACATAGTACTGGGCTCCTGAATGTTTGTTGATCCAACATGAAATTGACCATATGATTATATGAGCCCCTTGAGTAGATTTCATTTTGTAGCTTTGCCCACCAAATCTGCATACAGCATACTCTGTTCACATAAGGCCACAGATTTTTTTTCTTCATAAAGCCCACACACACTGTGAGCACAAAACAGTCCCTTTCTTATGCTTCTCTGAGAACAGGAGCTTTGAAGAGCTCTCTGTGAAAAATTTCTTTGAGCTGAGTATGGCTGGGACTGATTTTCAGCCTGCCTCCACTATTGCTGAACCCAGGGATTGCTGTTGCAGGGAGGACCGTGATGGGAAAATTGAGCCCTGGCTGATAGGCACAAAGACTGGCTGCTGAAAACCCCTAGTTAAAGGCGAGTCACGCGGTGCCTACAGTGCTGCAAAGGAAGCCATGCGCGGGGAAATGTAGTTGGAAATCACCGACCCACAGAATTAACAGCAACCTTGAGAGGTCAGAGAGTCCATCCACCACCAATTCCCCCCTCCCTCAAGGCAGCACCACACTGAACAGAGCCCACATCTGGGATTTAATAGCTTTCAGGAAGGCGGCCTACCTCACCCCCTTCCCCCACCGACCAAAAATACACCCCTCTCCCCATGGACTTCTCTCTACTTGGTTTTACTGCCCAGAGCTCCACCGACTCAAGATTCATTTGGGTTAACCCCAGTCCGATTTTTAAATGAAAATAGGCTGCAAAGGGTGAAACTTATTTCATCCCTTGCACCTGGAGACAGAGCTGCTCTACCAAGGGAAAGGGGGTTTGATTTGATGTGGGAGATCACAATGGAGCTGTAGTCCAAGAAAAGGGGGTCAGTTCCCCTGGGGGGGTGGCACCAAGGGAATGGGGTTGCCAGGGAGGGCCTGTTTATAGGGGAGAGGGGTACATTTTTGCCTGTGTGGCAACCTTGCCTAGGGCAAGTGCTGACACAGACCATTGCAGACACATGAAATTGCTCCTATTTTTAAAATCCTTCATAGACAAGGAGCTGCCACAGGATTTTTATTATGAAAAAAAAAAGAATTTTTAAAGAGAGAGAGATGACAGCAATACTTTTTCCAACACCAAAGAAACACTTCAGTCATGAGGACCAAATTCCGTCATACACTCCAGTTTTTTTTGCAAGTAATTTAAGAAGCTCAAGATTTTCCTTTCTCCTTTTCATATTTTATTCTTATTTTCCATCAGGGCACTTAATCCTCCCTATCAACACTGCCATGTTCCATGTGTTTGTATATTTACATGTTTCTGCAATTACAAAGCATATGTAGCCATTCTTTTAAGGTTTCTAATTAAGGCCTTCGTTTTGCTTCCTTCCGTAAGATCCCATACTATGTTTATAAGAATAATTCCCTGATTCTTCCATCCCTGTAAGTGTTGCCAACTGGCTCTAAAAGCCTTTGGCATTTATGCTTTTGGAGGTCAGACACTCATGTGGCTCAAGCTTTCCACCCCATCTCCGCGAGAGGCATTTTCCTTCAGTCCTCCATAGTGTACGTTGAAATTGGCCAGCTTTGTGGAATGTGTTATGTAATAGGTAAGGTCTTGGTTCTGTCTCAACATGCAGCCTTTAATTTTTTCTACCATTATGATCGAATTTCTCAATTTTGGTGTTATGTTTATCTTTCTTGTAATACTGCCTTATATACAAGCTTCCTGTTTTCTCTTTCTCTTTTCTGTTTTCTCTGGACTTCTGATTCTCTGTACAATTGCTTGGTCTTTTTTAAGCTGGTACTTTTCAATATCCTAATCAAGCTCCTTAGCAGATCTAAATTCTTTACCACCCGTCAGTCCTCCCACTCAAGGAATTGGAACTCCAATCCTGAATCCTGTCTCATCCTGATATCTGCCTTTAAATGTCTATCTATCTATCTATCTATCTATCTATCTATCTATCTATCTATCTCTATAATTTAAGCAAATCATTCATAACTTGGATTTATAATCTTTAATTTATTGGGTCATAACAATTGAACACTGATTCCTGGGGGCTTCAAACTCATCTTCTCATGGAAACAATAATATTCAAAGTGGCTAGCTCTAAAAACAAATCTACCAAATTTTCTGTGCACCAACAATTGTTATATACCAATTTGTTAAAATAAATCGGGATTGTAATCTTGCTCTCTTCACTTACTAGCTGGACGAATTGGGGCAAATCATTTAGCTCACAGATTGATCTACCTCTTCTAGATATCTGAAGATAAAAACCACGTGTTTGAATTCTTGGAATTAAGTACAGTGCCTGGCAAAGTGGACATTCAATAAATGTTTACTGAGTAAGTGGATAAATGGACCCAGACATTTAACTTGATTCATGTACATTAGTATAATAGTTCTCTTAAGAGAGAGACAAACTAGTCATTATGTGACCTTGGGCAATTACTGAACCTTTCTGAGCCTCAGTTTACTAATCTGTAAAATAAAGATAATAGTGATATTATCTCATAGGGTTGTTGTGAGGGTTAAATAAAATAATTCACATCAAGGTCTTAGTACAGTGCCTGGCACATCATATGCACATGCACATATGCATATGCACTTCAGCAATGCACATGTATAGATATATGCATAGTAATAAATCTGGAAGAATATACACCAAATTGGTAACAACAATATTCCTGGAGAGGAGATAGAATAAGGGGGACTTTAACTTTTTACTCTGTACATGTCTGAATTTTTTTTTTTTAATAAGCAAGGATGGTAGAAACTTTCTTAACCAACTTCCACTTAATAATGTGCATATAATGCATTCTATTCCCTCTTTAAAACATTGGCAGATGCGGGCTGGGCACTGTGGCTTATGCCTGTAATCCTAGCACTTTGGGAGGCTGAGGTGGTGGGATCACGAGGTCAGGAGATCGAGACCATCCTGGCTAACACAGTGAAACCCCATCTCTACTAAAAAATACAAAAAATTAGCTGTGCGTGGTGGCGGGTGCCTGTAGTCCCAGCTACTCGGGAGGCTGAGGCAGGAGAATGGTGTGAACCCGGGAGGCGGAGCTTGCAGTGAGCTGAAATCGTGCCACTGCACTCCAGCCTGGGCAACAGAGCAAGACTCCGTCTCAAAAAACCAAAAAAACAAAAAACAAACAAACAAACAAAAAATTGGCAGATGCCCACATTGTGATGAAAACTCATGGCTAGTAGGTGACTCAAATACAATTGTACACTTTGACAGTGAGCAATTGAGTCCCATGCTTACTAATGATTATGTTCTTGAAAATATTTTTGACAAGCTCTACTTATTATTATAATTACACCATTTAATTAAATGGTATGTATATCAAAAATTATTATGAGCACTAATGGCAAGAGTTGTTTCTATGAAACTTAAATTGATATTTTTGTAAAGACTCAATAAGGGGGAGTCCCCAAAAATGTGCTGTCAAATTAGTTTTGGATATGACAGCAATAAAAGATTGACGGAGGAAAGACATCAAAATCTGGAAAGATTCTGTACTCACTGCTTTGAAATCATTGTATTCTTGTTCCACATTAAATAAACCAAGACTGGAAATCATCGATGACAGATTATGGATGTGGTTTATGGAAGAAAGACAAAAGGGAATACAATCAGAAGTCCATACTAAAGAAAAGGTCTTGACCCTATATCAAACAGTTAGGATATGAACAAAATGTATACATTTTGTGTTAAAATAAAAAATTTGAGATGTCTGTATATATATGTATATGATTTGTTATTAGTGTTTGCTTTAGCAGATTTTGTCAATTAACTGATCAACAACCACCTTCAACAACATTTGAAATAAGACATTCTCAGTATCACTAAAATGGCCATACTACCCAAAGCAATTTACAGATTCAATGCAATTCCCATCAAACTACCAATGACATTCTTCACAGAACTAGAAAAAAATTTTTTTTTAATTCACGTTGAACAAAGAAAGAGCCCAAATAGCCAAGGAAATCCTAAGCAAAAAGAACAAAGCTGGAGGCATCACGTTACCTGACTTCAAACTATACTACAGGGCTACAGTAACCAAAACAGCAGGGTACTGGTACAAAAGCAGGCACATAGGCCAATGGAGCAGAATAGAGAGCCCAGAAATAAGGCTGCACAACTACAGCCATCTAATCGTCGACAAAGCTGACAAAAACTAGCAGTGGGGAAAAGACTCCATATTCAATAAATGGTGCCTGAATAACTGGCTAGCTATATGCAGAAGATTGAAGCTGGACCCCTTCCTTACATAATATACAAGAATTAACTCAAGATGGATTAAAGACTTAAATGTAAAACCCAGAACTATAAAAACCCTGGAAGACAACCTAGATAACACCATCCTGGACATAGGAATGGGCAAAGATTTCATGACAAAGACACCAAAAACATTCGCAACAAAAGCAAAAATTGACAAGTGAGATCTAATTAAACTTAAGAGCTTCTGCACAACAGAAGAAACTATCAACAGAGTAAATATACAACCTACAGAATGGGAGATAATATTTGCAAGCTATGCATCTGACAAAAGTCTAGTATCCAGAATCTATAAGAAACTTACACAAATTTACAAGAGAAAAACAAACAACCCCATTAAAAAGTAGGCAAAGAATATGAACAGACATTTTTCAAAAGAAGACATACATGCAGCCAACAAGCATATTAAAAAACTCAGTATCACTGATCATTAGAGAAATGCAAATCAAAACCACAATAAGATACCATTTCACGCAATTCAAATGGTATTAAAAATAATGACTATCATTAAAAAGTCAAAAAATAATAGATGCTGGCAAGGTTGTGGAGAAAAGGAAACACTTATACACTGTTGGTGGGAGTGTAAATTAGTTCAACCATTGTGGAAAGCAGTATGGCAATTCCTCAACAAGCTAAAAGGAGAGCTACCATTGGACCCAGCAATCCCATTATTGTATATACTCAGAGGAATATAAATTATTCTACCATAAAGACATATGCACACAAATGTTCACTGCAGGATTATTCACAATAGCAAAGACATGGAATCAACCTAAATGCCCATCAATGACAGATTGGATAAAGAAAATGTGGTACATATAGACCATGAAATACTGTGCAGCCATAAAAAAGAACAGGATCATGTCTTCTGGAGGAACATGGATGGAGCCGGAGGCCATTATCCTTAGTGAGCTAAAGCGGGAACAAAAAATCAAATAATGCAAGTTCTCAGTTATAAGTGGGAGCTAAATGATGAGAAATTATGAACACAAAGAAGGAAACAACAGACACTGAGGTCTACTTGAGGGTGGAGAGTGGCAGGAGGGAGGGGAGCAGAAAAGATAACTATTGGGTACTGGGCTTAATACCTGGGTGATGAAATAATCTGTACAAGAAAATCCCTTGACACAAATTTACCTATGTAACAAACCTTCACATGTACACCCAAACCTAAAATTAAAAGATTTTTAAAAAGAGAGAAATTTTAATGTATCTTACATATTAATTGTGTGCTTTAAAAAAATACAGACTATACAATTAAGGTTTCAGCAAAAGATAGATTGGAAGGAAATATAGCATATCATTAATAGTAGCATAATGGGTTATTTTTACTTTTTGCTTATACTTGTTATATTTTCCAGAGAAATACAATAGATATTCTAAATGTTAAAAGCATAGTGTCATACAAAATGTCTTATAGATAGAGGCTTCCCCTGTTTCCAATGCTGACTCTGGCATTCAAAATATTTCTTATGACCCCTTCAGGAAATTATTCTCAAAGTCACAGATGATAATCATTCATTCTCCTGACTTTATGGTTATGCCTCATTTTTTATCCCCAAATATGACTGTCTTAGCCAGTTCAGGCTTCCATAACAAAATACCATAGAGTGGGTGGCTCAAACAATAGAAATTTATTTTCTCACATTTCTAGAGGCTGGAGACCTGGGATGAGGGTGCCAGTATGGTTGGACTGTGGTAAAGGCTCTCTTCTTGGTTTGTAAATGGCTGCCTTTTCACTACATTTCTACATGGTGGAGAGAGAGAGAGAGAGAGAGAGAGAGAGAGAGAGAGAGAGAGAGAGAGGGAGGGAGAATCTTCCTCTTCTTATAAAGCTAACAATCTTATCGGATAAGGACCCCATATTTATATTATTTAACCTTAATTACATCCTAAAAGTCCTATCTAAATAAAGTCACACTGAGGGTTAGCGCTTCAACATATAAATTTTGGGAGAATACAAGTCAGTCTATAGCAATGACCCAGCTTGATGGTCCACTTTTGTTACCATATTTGCTTTTTATGACTTTTGGCTCTTCCCAAACACTAAATTCCCTCTCAAATAATGAAGATTTGTGAGGCATTTTGGAAAGAATGTGCCCAGCTACAGAGGGCCAAAGTGGAGTTCCAAGAATGTGCTAAGCCCTTGCAATAAATATGAGGTGGCAGCACAGCATGGTGGCTAAGAATGTTTGCTTTGGAGCCAGACACACCTGGGCCTAGTTCTGACTCCTCTACCACTAGAAGAGTGATCGTGGGTAGGCTACTTAATCTCTCTGAGCCTCAGTTTCCTTAGTTGTAAAATAGAATTGTCAGAAGCCAGAAAGAAAAAGTCACATATTATGTGATTCAATTCCTATGAACTACCCAGAATAGGCAAATCCCTACAGACTGAAAGTAAATTAGTGGTTTCCAGCAGCTGGGTGGGAGTGACTAATAATGAGCATGGAGTTTCTTTTGGAGGTGATGAAAATATTCTGGGATTAGATGGTTGGGATAGTTGCACAACATAATGAAGATACAAAAAAACCACTGAATTGTACACTTTAAAAGGATGAATTTGATTAATTTACTGTTATGTGAACTGTATGTCTATCTCAAAAGGGATCACAGGGAGCTTCTAGTGAGAATATTCATGTAAAGTACTTTACACAGTGTCTGACACATAGGAAGAACTCAATAAGTGTTGACTACTTCTAGGTGACCATATAATTTATGAACCTAACCTGGACACTTTAGAGGATAACAAGAGGCACTTGTAATAAGGATATTATCACAACAGGCATAAACCAGGCCTGTCTTGGACAAATCCTGGTGTGTGGTCACCTGGTGATATGGTTTGGTTCTGTGTCCCCACCCAAATCTCATCTTGAATTATAATAATCCCCATGTGTCAAGGGCGGGACCAGATGAAGGTAATTGGATCATGGGCGAGGTTTCCCCCATACTGTTCTCATGATAGTGAGCGAGTCTCACAAGATCTGATGGTTTTATAAGTGTCTGGCATTTCCCCTGCTTGCACTCATTCTCTCTCCTGTAGCCCTGTGAAGAGGTGCCCGTCCGCCATGATTGTAAGTTTCCTGAGGCCTTCCCAGCCATGTGGAACTGTGAGTCATTAAAGCTCTTTAAACAAATATAAATTGCCCAGTCTCGGGTATTTCTTCATAGCAGTGTGAGAACAGGCTACACCTAGCTATTAGCATTTGCACCATCTGAGGGGTCTATTTTGACAAGGGCAATATTTATTTGAATATTCAAGATCTGCAATATTTAGAATCACACACATAACTATTGGTTTTCTCTCAGATAAACCAGTATCAGCTGATCATCTATCCAGGTGGCAAGTAAATGAATTACCTTTTGGTCATTTTAACCCTCTGATTCCACATTTTCATAGGTAAGTCTCAGCCATAACAGCCACACACAAAAACAGAGACAGAGAACTGTTTCATCAGTCTTAACCTTCTCCTTAATAAACACTTTAAAAGTCAACGCCTCATCTCTCCTTTAGTATGCTTTTTACTCTATTGTTTATTGTATTTTTTGAGCTCTTTTGTTTTCCTGTTTGTAATTTTTATCTGCCCAAACTCTGGGCTTAATTTTCATGTGCCTGCCCTTTCCTTTCCTTTTTGTGTATGCCATTACCCTTTTGTGATCCTTTCTACTGTCCCTTCAATTCACACAGATTATTGAGCACCTGCTCTGTGCCACATACTCTCCTCGGCTCCAGGGACACTGAGATGAACAAGACACAGGCATTACCACCAAGGAACACATAGGCTGGCAGAGAAGACAGGCACATCCATGGTTAATCACAGCAGTTTGAGCTAAGTGATTTTGTGGAGGGATGTATGCAGGGGGTAATGTGAGATCACCTAACCCATAAAGATGGGTGAGGGCGTAGTAGAAAGGATTCCTAACAGATGGGACATCTAAGCTGAGGTGTGAAGCAAGAATTGGAGTTAGCCAGCAGAAAGAAGAAGAGTGTTAGAGGCAGAAGAGATTAGAAAACCTGGTTTGAACAATGAAACTGCAAGCAGTTTGGTGTTGCTAAAGGAGAAAATGAGACCCTGGGGCTGGAAAAGTGGGCAGAAGTCATACCAAGGGGAGTTGTTGTGGCATGTGAAGCCATGTGCCTTGAAGGTGAGGTACAGGGTGGGGTTAGGAGTAGCTGGATGATATTCAGCAGGGACTTGACAAGGTCAGAGTTGTGTCTTAGAGACACCAGCCTAAAAGTAGTTAGGGCACTGCTGCCCAAGCTGTAAAGTGCATATGAATCACCTGGGGATCTTGTTAAACTGCAGGTTCAGATTCTATAGATATGTGGTGAGGCCTGAGAATATACTTTTCTAACAAGCTACCAGGTGAGACCGATGCTGCTGGTCTGTGGGCTACACTTTGAGGAATGATGGTTTAAGGGATAGGTGGAGGAGGGGGTAAAACAGGTGACAGGTAGTCAGGTTGGGGCTGCTATAGTTCAGGTGAGAGAAGATGGTAGCCTGGATTAAGACAGTGGTAGTGAGAATACAAAGAGGTAAAGATAGGAGAGATGGCTCTGTAATAGGTGCAGTTGGACTTGGGGAGGTTAAGAGAGAGAGTGTGTCCTAGAGATTCCTGGTATTCTCTTTGCAGGTCTTACAGGCTTGCTCCCCTTTTGCCTTCTGCTGGGATAAGGGTTTGCGTCCATCATCGCTGAGTTTAGGCTTCATTTTACCGTCTTTCATTCACCTTTATGCATCACTTTGCTCATCCTTGACATTTGTTTCTTTACCAATTGGCCCACAGACCACATGCACAACAAGGGGCTACCCAAGCAGCTTGCCTCACGTACTCTCCATCCCTTGTTACTGAATTCTCCCCACACCAACCTATCTGAGAGTGGGGATGCTCAGAACATTCCTCACCAATGTATGCACATATTTGAACCCCTCCTTCAACACTCTGTAGCCTTTGCACAGGTCTGAAAAGAAAATCATGGCTTCTCATATCAAAAGCTTTCTGCTGGCATTAACTTATGAAATCTCCTTCTGACAACCTATTTTGTTCACCAGTTCCTTTTAAAGTCACCCACCTGGGCCACGCACAGTGGCTCATGTCTGTGATCTTAGAGCTTTGGAAGGCCAAGGCAAGAGAACTGCTTGAGGCCAGGAGTTCAAGAGCAGCCTGGGCAACATACTGAGACCCTGTCTCTATAAAAATTAAACAATTAGCTGGACATGGTGGTGCATCCCTGTAGTCCCAGTGACTCAGGAGGCTGAGGTGGGAGCCCAGGAGTTCAACTGCAATGAAATATGATCACATCACTGTACTCCAGCCTGGCCAACAAAGCAAGATTCTGTCTCAAATAAAAAGAAAAATAAATATAAAAATTTAAGTCCAGCACCTGGCATTTTCTTTTAATTTTTTAATTTTGTTTTTAAATTTTTTATCTATTTATTTACTTATTTTGAGACTGAGTTATAAGACTGGCTAATTTTTGTATTTTTGGTAGAGATGAGCTTTCGCCATGTTGCCCAGGCTGGTCTAGAACTCCTGAGTTCAAGCAATCCACCTGCTTCAGCTTCCCAAAGTGCTGGGACTATAGGCATGAGCCAGTGTGTCTGGCCAACCACCTGGTATTTTTCTTCTGGTCTTTTGGTGAACCTCAGAGCTTCTCCATGTATTATCCCTTTTGTAACTTACCCAATCACCCACTCTGGCACTGGCCCAGAACCAGTTCCATCTATAATAGTATAAGCACATTGTCATTCAGCATATTTGTGGGGACAACTGTGAACTAGTTCCTTCTGGCTAATTTCCATCAGTCTTTTACTCTTCAAATCCTGAACTCCGAATAGCATTTTGGAAGCCAGAACCAAGCAGAACACTCCAGTGAGAGGATTGGACTTGTGTTAATTAGAACAGGAAGTATGGAGATAGTTCTGCATTTTGACACCATTTAGTGCAATTCTAGGCTAAGCATGTTTTCAGTTATGCTGATTTAATTTTAGCCATCTGGTGAAATCTTGGTCTGCACTCCTTCACCTCAACTGAGCTCTGTTTATAAACATCAATAGGTGTGCACCTTATTTACAGAGAGCTTAAACCCCTCTGAAGGTAAGCCTTTTTCTGCAGGCTACATCCAGGAATCTCAGAACTTCTTGAGGAATAAACCCTAGGAGGGATTCTTTTTAAAGACTGTTTTACTTTTCGGTAAAAATGCAAATGTTCTGACATTTTTTAAAAAGGCTCATATTTTACACATTTACCAATATAGGCAGCTGCAACAAGTTTTCTAGGAAATAAGCTGAACATAATTTGAAAGTTTGCACTCAGTAAATCACCTAGGGAACGAGGAAAGGGAGCTCCTTCAGGGCAGAGGCAGAAGAAATTCATTGACCAAACTGTAACCCTTCCTGGGGTTTTAACTCCTGGTAAAAGGAAAACTGCTAAGAGTGGTGAGAGGCTAATTACCAGGTAGCAGCGGTTCCTTCTAAAATGGAGTTCTCTGCAGGCAGTCTAACCTTTTAGCATCTGGTGGAGAGCAAGGTGCAGTTAGACACATCAAAGAACAAAGAATAAGTAGGAAGGAACCAAGGCCCTTTCCCTAGAGCCCACAGGACTCAGCAATAAACCCTGGAGGGAAGCACAGTTTGACTGGGTACTTAAGGTTTCCTGGTGGGGGTAAGCAGAGAGAACAAGCCTTTTAGATGCTTGTGCACGTGTGAAATTCGCACCAAATTACAACTGGTTTTTATTTTATTTCTGAAAACATAAAGCAGTTCAAAGTGCTGCATGTGTGAAAGATGGAAGGCTTAACGTTTCTTAGGATTAACTGCCCAGAAAGATTTCCGGCCCACGTGACTATCCTGGGGGGTCCTGGAGAATCAAGCTGAACAGCTGCCTGACCACCACCCCCTATACCCACAGCCATATTGATGCCGACCAAACCAAGCTAGGAAGAGAACTCTGGAATCAGATAGCTAGTCCGGTACCTGATAGATGATACCTTCTGTCAGACACCTTTTCAAAGCTACAAGGAAGTGATTATATATAATTGCCTGAGGCCTTATGCAGGCCTGACAATGACCTGGACAGGTTGCATCTGATTCACATTCTTTGGTGAAGTAACTGGATGGAGTCTAAGAGACTCTCACTGCTCAGCGTTAACCTTCACACTAAGGGGGGCAGGGGTGAAGAAAAAGATTACCAGTAAGATTATCAGCCTAATAGCAATCTTGTCCCCACTCCTGGGACATTGAAATTATCATGCCTAAATTGGAAAGACTGTTGAAAAGTGACAGTGTAATAATAGCATTCTTAAGACAGTGCTCCCAAGTCTTATAGAAATTACTAGCTACTCTGGGTAATTAAAACAATTATAATTGTTTGTCTCCACATAACACTTTAACATTAAATCCATGTGGTGTGCATGATGCACAACCAAATTCTAAATGGTACTTGGAATTATATTTTAACGTGAAATTGATTCTGTATATACCTAGCAATATGAGATACCCAGGACAAAACAGACCATTAGATATCATATACTCCAAGCCCATCATTTTACAAGTGGGGAGATTTAGATCCAGAGCAGGTAAGAGACTTGCCTAGGATCTTTCAGCAGGTTAATGGCAGACCTGGGAGTGGAACCCAGGTCTTCTGGCCTCCAGCAATGGGCTCATTTCATTATGCCAGGCTCTCCTTAAATGTAAAGAGAAAACTAATATCTAGGTGGATGAATGATAAGAGAGAGATAAACAGCTAGAACTTGTTTTTTTCATTCATTTCTTCCTGTCATAGTCACTCTGTTTACCTCACTTTACATTTTTTAATTTACGTGGGTACATAGTAGTCGTATATATTTATGGGGTACAGGAGATGTTTTGATACAAGCATGCAATGTGAAATAAGCACATCATGGACAATAGGGTATCCATCCCCTCAAGCATTTATCCTTTGAGTTACAAACAATCCAATTACACTCTTTTAGTTATTTTAAAATGTACAATTAAGTTATTATTGACTATAGTCACCTTGTTGTGCTATCAAATAGCAGGTTTTATTCATTCTTCTATTTTTTTTCTACTTATTAAACATCCCCACCTCCCCCCAAGTCTCCAACCCCCCACTACTCTTCCCAGCCTCTGGTAACCATGTTACCTGACTTTATTATCTTTTCTCACCTTTGGACTCTATCCTTGACTCACTTTTCCCACCTTCTGCTTATGACTTCAATGTTTCACCTTCTCCTTTAGCCTCCCTTTTCTCACTTGCTCCCCGAGTCTGTCTCTTTTGTTCCTAGAATCAGTTTTACTCCATTTAGAAACAGTGCTCACTATGTTGCCCAGCAGGGCTGTGAGCAGGTTGGAAGCCATGCTGTTCTGACAGGTTGTGAATTTCACAGAAACCCTATAAAGAAGTCATCAAGGTATAATGCCTTATAAAACATCTACTTACTAAGAGGCCATGAAAGCCAGCATATTAGGGTTACTGTGGGGAATCTGCATTGACTGAACAGAAAACCTTTTTAAATATATTCAGGAAACTATTCCAAACTAAATGGAATGGGGAGGCACATGTGGAATTTAGGGGTCCATTAAAGAAGTAGAATTTCAATGTATAAAATGCACACCAAAATGTTAAAATCTTGGTGGTAGGATTATACTTGAAATTTATTTTCTTCATTTGTTTACCGAATTTTCTCATCTATTTATAATGAACTTAGGTTCTATTGTTTTTGAAGCTGGATATAAAATTTTAAATTAAAAATATACAACCTCTATAGGATTCAAACTGATTAGCAAAAATGAGATGTCATGTGAGCTATCACTCAAGCTGATCTCCCTGTCCAGGAGTATCTTATTTCCCATCCTTTCCACATCTCCACATTAGCCAGGTGTGCTTGCTTGTTGACACCTGTGGACTACACTAAGGGACCAGTTCTGCCCTACAGCAGGAAACATACAAGAGGCCCCTGCCTCAGTCTTGACTTGGCTTCTTGCCAAGCTCCACCTTTGCAGCAGTCACTTAGGACCTGTTATTTCACTCTTCTTTTTCTACCCACACATCTATCCAAGTTCCTAACCCTGATGTTCACCTAGTCTCTTCACTTGGGTTCCTGCTGTTTGATACTAACTTGGACTTACAATGGCAACCAGCTAGATTCCACTTAGGTCTGCTCTCTCCTTGACCGATCACCACATATGTCGTGCACACTGTAGGTGATTCTCAAAGATTTGTTGAACTTAACTCCTGGGACTGCTTACAGCTCAGCAGTGTAACTTAACTCCGGGGCCTGCTTACAGCTTTCTGCCCCTTTTCTTTTAGCCTACACCAGCCTGTAGTCATCCCAGTCCTAAGTGCTAACTCACACTTGTGAGCCTTGGAGTGACTTGAACTTGTAAGCCTAGTGATTGCAGATTCTTCTCAGTCTGGATTAGTCTGGGGCTGGCCCCAGATTTAAGGACCTCTGCCATCCTTTCTCCTCAAGGCTATTTAAATATGGTGGCTCTATTTTTAGGGTATGCAGCATAACTCAAAACAGTTGTCTGGAATTCTCTAATTGTACCCAGGTACAAGTACAGCCAAACCCAGGACATTTTTAATTTCATGCATTTCTTTTAAGTACTACACATCTAAAAGACTAATGTACAAGAGAGAAAGAGAAAGCATGGTTTAACTTTCTAAATGTAAAATTGTGGGAAACCTGAGAAGGGAGTAGTGGTAGGATTTGTAACTTATTAGCAATCTTTAATGGGAAACTACATCCCAAGGGATACTAACCTTTGTGTCTTAAAATTAGTTGTACACTCCCAATGCAAGATCTTCCAATATTTTTCTCCTTTAATTGCTTAGGTGGAATTATTTGTACAGAAGGATCTGGTTAAGCTGACTCATTGCTATTTAAAAATCAAAACCAAAGATATTCTTCCCTTCTCAATGTCGAATTTGACATTTGCTTTTCTCAACTTAGGAGGCTCTAGTCCACATTCCTCCAAATGCAGAAATGAATAAACAGGTTCACGGTGGCTTCCACAGAGAAACCTGAGGAGTCTTTGTAGATTCCTAGGAATAGAGATGACCTCTCATTTGTTATACTTTGGGGAAGTCTGAGGCAGGGCGTTTCTCATTTCTTCTGGCAACCCCATTTTGAATAGTCAGTGAGGGCATACTGTGACCACACAGTTTCACATGTGTGCAGGGCTGGTCCAGGAAAAAAATTATTACTCTAACACATGAAATGTTTGCACCACACCCCTCCCGACTTAACTTCCTAGAATGTTTTATCGACTGACATTCTATCAGCTAACTCATTGGAGCAAGGATTAGCTGCCTAGCAGCTGAGAGCAAGAACAGAATCCACTCTTACATTGATTTAACAGATATTTACTAAGCATCTATTATGTTTCAGAGTAAGCAGTAACTATTCAACAACTATTGCTTGCCTTCTGAAAGTTAAAGGAACTTACTGCATCCTTTTGGCCTCATAACCCCGCCCACTGAGCTCCAAAGAATGACCTTTCTTTCTGGCCTCATGATTCTCAGATGCCACGTATTTTTCTAACCTTGTCCATTTCTCTGAACCGTTTCCATTTTCCATTTGTACATGAAAGCTCTCTCAGAGCTCTTACAAGGCCCACTTCACCAGCAACTGCTGACCCTGTTTTTTACCCAACCACTCCCAACACAAATAAGAGCCGTTTAAGATATAACATGCTGAGATACAGCAAACTAACACAGGAACAGAAAACCAAACACCGCATGTTCTCACTCATAAGTGGGAGCTGAACAATGAGAACACATGGACACAGGGAGAGGAACAACACACACTGGGGCCCGTCAGGGTTGGGGCCGGGGGAGGGAGAGCATCAGGATGAATTGTTAATGCATGTGGGGCTTAACACGTAGGTGATGGGTTGATGGGTGCAGTAAACCACCATGGCACACGTTTACCTATGTCACAAACCTGTCCGTTCTGCACATGTATCCCAGAACTTAAAATAAAATGAAATTTAAAAATACAATAAAATAAATAAAATAAAATGCTGAGATAACTGCAACATGGTGGTTCTTGAAGGACTAGCTTCAAAGAGTGGATGGAGTGGTCAAGTGCATGGGCTCTTAATCCAGCTTGCCCCTGTTCAAATCCTGTTTGCACCACTCACTGTTCTGTGACTTTGGGAAAGTTACTTCACCTCTTTCCAGTTAGCACATCTGTCAAATGGGAATATTGGTAGCACCTACTTCATTGAGGATTTCAATGAGCTGATACATGTAAAATATTTAGACTAGTGTCTGGCACATAATAAACATTCTGTTGATATATATTAGCTATTACCATTACTATTTAGGTTGGAAAAGAGTAATAATTGTAGGCTAGTAGGGAATGGGGTTGATATTTTGGAGCAAGTGCCTAGAACCTATACATATCACATAATGTGGCTATGAGCAGCTGGGAAAGTGTGGCCCTGCCGTTATGAGAAGAACCCCCTCTTTTGATTTCTTATGCAGGTAGTGGATCATGTACAGCAACTGTTTTTATTTATTATTTTTAATGGATGAATAAAAATTATATGTATTTATCATGTACAACATGATGTTTTAAAATATGCAGATTATGCAATGGCTAAATCGAGGTAACATGCGCTTTACCTCACATACTTATCATTGGAACTGTGTTTTCAATGAAGATTCTTTTATTGTTTTCTCTTTTTTTGTTTGTTTTTTTGGCCTCATTCCAAAAGCAATATATGCTTATTTAAAAAGCAGGGAACAAAAGAAACAGAAAAGCAAGAGGAAATAAGGTACTCCTAATCCCACCTATCAAGAGACAGCCAATCTAAGGATCACAGAGTAAAGCTCAATGCATGTGATGTAATAACACCTTTTGGTGACCAACTTTTTTTAAAAAATGTAGTATTATATTGTGAATATCATCATTAGTTACTGTTATATGAAACTACCTTGTTGGACATGTAAGTTGTTTTCTCCCTTGAGCTATTGCAAACAACACTAAAATAAACATCTTAGTACACAAAGATGTACATGTATCTTTACATACAATTTTATTTCCTTAGGATACATTTTTCCAGAAACTGAATTTTTCCCAGCTTATTTGGGGTACATTTTTGGTTGTCTTATTTTTGCTTGAGACTTTGAATTAAATACTAAAACGTCTAATAATTTTTTGTGTAAAACTTTAATTAAATATGGAAATATGAATACAAATTATGGGAAGGAATCGTGGCAGTGGTAGTTCTTGCTTGGTAAAGTAGTGAAAGAATTATATGAACCCAAACTGTGCATCAGAATTCCGGAGGCAGCAAACCATAGGGGAGAGAGTTGGGGATTGGAATGAACGCATCTACTTTTAATTCCTGACTCAAGTACTTACTTGCAGTTGTATGACCTTGAGCTCATATTTAACCTTGCTGAACCTTGATTTCTTTATTTGAAAAATCTTTTTTATGACTTTGTGTTGCAGAATTTTGCTCCTTAGTTCAACTAAAACCAGGTTCTTGTCACATGACCAGGAAAATTTAGGCACGCGGACGCATTGAAGAGTGAGTAGGGCAGGATTTTATTGGGCGAAAAAGGGAAAAAAGAAAAAAAGAAAAACTCAGCAAAGGGAGATGGAGCTCTTGCTAATAGGTCCCTGACCTCACAGATTGAATCCCAGGCCACCACACAGGAACTGGAGGCCAAGCTCCTCCCCCTGCCCATGGCTCCACCCTGTTCTCCCAGTGCGCATGTGGGCATGCTCAGACAAGGCACTGGGCAGGTTCCCCCATCTGCACAAAAGCATCTGATGTAAACACTTGTGGGGTGGGCCAGAGATTCTCTGGGGACCCCTTTTTATCTGCCTGGGCATTTAGCTGTCTCATCAGTTCCTGCTTGTCTCTCCTGTCTCAGCCCTCAGTCTCTCATCGCTCTCTCTCAGTCCCCTCTGCCCTCAAGTTTAAGATTCAATCAGATTAACCTACTCCACAGGCCTTTTCCTGCTTCTCCCTTTGTCTGGACCAACCTTCATCTCTGCTCCCCCACAGCCCCCAACTCCCCAACACATACCTAAATAATTAGTACTGGCTATCTGAGGCTCAGATTAGACATCACCTTCCTTAGAAAAACCTTGCCTGTCCGTCCCCTCCACATACACACTTCAATCTAGGTTAGATGCCCCTCTTTTGCTGTGCTAGAAAAAAAAATTATCCTTTCCACTGTCATTTGTACACATCACACCATAATATACATACCTGCTTATATCTCTGATTCTTCCCCTAGCCCATGATCTCTTTGAGATTATGTACTATTTCTCATTCATCTCTGCATCCTCAATAGCCAACACAGTGTGTGGATTCAGTGAGGACTTGTTAAGTGAGTGATGAATGAATGAAGGAGCATAATCATACCTATTTCACAGACGTATTAAGTAATGATTGTATGAAATAATGTAAGTGGAAATTCCTGGCATGCAGCTAGGTCAGGAAATTAAATCTCATAGCATTAAAGGCAATTGACAGTAACTTTGTCACAGATCTCTTACAATCACTTAAAATGTTCTGAGTGTGAAGTTCTGGAGAATCTTTGTCTTTTTAAAAGTCTGTTGAAAGGTGAATTTCGTCATCATAGAAGGAATCTCAGAGGACAAAGGACCTCTTGTTTAAGACAACTAAGCCCAGCGATTAGTGGTGAGGCGCCATGCCTAAGTGCTTTCAGGGCCTGGGGTCAGCTCACCCAGCCAAACCTCCCCTTTCTGGCCCCACACCTTGGACCCAGAAGAGGAGGAAGTGGGTAAAGAGGCTGAGAAGGAATACAGAAAAAGGGGCTGAAATTAGATGATGTGGGGGTAATAATTGTAGCTTTTGCACAGCAGCTGTGTTTAGAACCAGGCAAGCTATATACATCAGAGAGTTCCGCAGCCCCCAGAAAAATGTTCCTCGGAACGCCTATCACCTTTCATTCTTCCTGAGCTTTGTAGCCTTCAGCAGGTCTTCTCAGTGGTGCCTTGCCCTAGCACCTCATTGGCCAGCTCGGCACTACCTCCTGGGGTGTAAATGAACTGTTAAGGGTGGTTCTCTCAGCAGTAGAACTGGTCTCACGGAATGTTTTTCCAGTTCTGACAGTCTGGCACAAAGCTGCTAAGAGGCACCTAGTATCACAAAAGCTAGGCACTGCTCCCTGCTGCTGGGCTGGCAGTCTCCAGGCTCTTTTAGGAAATGACTGGGCCAGTCCAGCCGCCTCCCAGATGATTTTCCCCCTCAGGCCATGCCCTTTTGACCCCAAGACAATTTGGACTCAGCTCAGTCAGTTTGAAGAATTTCTCCAAGTTGCAACTGACAGCTTCATTGTCCTAAGGCACAAATTAAAGTTAAGCCTTTATTAGAGTAATACATTTGTGTTTGTGACAGGTCAAAACAATGATGCAAATGCAGGGTATTTAAAAGCGGGAGAGAGAAACTCCTATAGATTTCAGAGGAATCATCTCTGGCGAGTCTAATTCGGAGGGAAGATCTGCAGATCGTTCTGGCTGCAGGGCAGTGAACCAACTTCTGCTACTCCTCCCCAGCACCAGGCAGCAGGCAGGCCTGCCCTGCGATGAAAGGTGAAGAGGCGGCAAGGCCCCGACTAACTGAAATTTTCCACAGAGATTCCCACGAGTGCAGACTTGAACAAACAGCCAAACGCCACCCACCTATAGCTCCAAAGCCAGTTCCCCAATCTCCTCCGCCATGGCCTCAAATATTCTTGCATTCGGGTTCCCTCCTCCTTTCAGCTGTGGGGATGGGAAGCCAAGGGGCAGGTAGGAGTGGGAGTGGGAAGGCTGGAGGCCCTGCCTTTGCTCTGAACTGGAGCAGGAAAGCAGCCTGGAAGCCATGTGACAGCAGGAGATGTGGGGCTCCCAGAGGGTGGGGCAGGCAGCACCCAAACCATGCTTGACCCACTGCTCGGCCTGGCCTGGGGCCAGAGGAAGCACAAGCACTTTTTTTCAGTTCAATTTATTCTCCAAAGCAACAAACCTCAGGATATGAACGACAGAGGAAGTTAAGTTTAAACAAAGGCATTCACCAAGCAGTATGGGTCCCCTGCAATGACAAACGAATCCCTGGCAAAGGGACAGCCAACATTGGCTAGATTGGAACGTTATGATTCCAGGATGATCTTTCTGACCTGGGTTTAGAAGCTCCTTCACTTAGCTTTCTTTGTACAGGCACGGGGTGGTGGTGAGCTGATCTGCTCAGTCTGTTGGTCAGTCTATCAACAAACATCGATTGATCCCACCTAGCATGGGGCAGGCTGTTTAGGCAGGCTGCTTGTGATGTATCTGCTAGAGGATACATCATAAAGTTCTGGAAAACCAGGAAGTTTCACTGCATATACAGAAATCACGCTTGAGTCAGAAGCCTACCATCTAATCAATGTCCAGACAGGATTTTGAAGCCAGACAAAGTGGGGCTTGAATCCCAGCTTACCTGTTAACTTAAATAGCCATATGACTTTGGGTAAGTCAACCTCTCTGTGCCTCAGTTCACATACTCATAAAATAGAGATAAACATAATATTTTAGGCCTAGTCAGCTTGGAGTATTACTGCTTGGACATAAGAAGCAGGACATGTGTTCACCATCTAAAATTGGAGCGAATTCCATGAGGCATGAGTGTAGCAAACACTTATATAGCACTTTCTAGTACTAGTCTGAGTGTTTTACATATATTAATTCATTTAACCTTTGTTAGGACCCTATAGAGCAGGTACTAATATTATCCCCATTTTATAGATTAAAAAAAAAAAACCCAAGGCACAGAGAAGTTATATAAAAACCCTAGTCAGTGACACTTATTTGATGTGCGTGAGACTTATGTAAGGTAATGCATGGGAAATACATCTAGAAAATTGTTGATAAATGCTATTTGTGATTATTATTCAGTAATATTATTGTTATTATTATTAACTGTATTACCCTAACTGTGAATAATGACCATGGAACAATTTAGAATGTAGTAAAATGCAAAGGGTTTGGCTATTTCCATCTGCTTCCTTAAAGGAAGCCCTACATTATTTTAGGTAACTCTAGGGAGTTCTTATGGACCCTTCCAGGATTAATGACTCCAAAGGGAAGAGCAAATCTCTTGGGGCTGCTGAGTAAACAGAGGCCAAAGCATGCAAAAAGGCAGGGTAAATTAACCCTACAGGAAGCGCAGAAATGGGGGAGCACAGCTCTATTACCTGGAGGTGGGTTGCAAAATCAAGCATCATCAAAAGAAAGTCCAGTTGAAAGTGAAAGACTGTTCTTTGTTGGTTTGCAAAGTACAGAAATAAGGAGGTCTGTAAGCCAGGGAGAGGGGAATTAACAAATTTGAGCACCCGCTTTGTGTCAGGAACCTTATCCCTGATATCTCATTTATCATGACAATGACCTCATGAGGTAGATGCTAGGATCATCTCCACTTTAGTGATAAGGGCACATCCTCAGAGAGCTGAAATGACCCACCTGAAGTCTCACACCTTCAAATTGTTGGGGTTTGGTCTAGAATTCAGGTCTGCCCTACTCCAGATGTATTTTTCCTTCCATAATCCCATCTATAAATCTCAAACAAAACCAATCATTATCCCTTCTAAACTTGCTCCTTCTATTCTGTTCTCTATCTTGGTGAATGGGGCCATCATCCCACCAGCCACTTAAGCTAGAAACTTGAAGGTCATTTAGATCCTTTCTCACATATCTCCCATATCCAAAAGGGTGGCATCAAATGGTTCTAGAAATTCTACCTCATTAGCATGTCTTTTATTCATCCTTCCTGTCTGTCTTCACCATTGATGAAGTTCAGAACCCTAGTAGGCTGCAATATCGATGTTTGGGCATATGTGTTTGGATATAGTTTGACCCTCTAAAATTGGATCCACTAAACTTGATGGTAACATTCAGATTCTACCTGGCATCTCTAGCACTTAGAACATATTTTTATTAAATATAGTCTGAATGAATAAATGCATAAATTAATGCATGATGAGCAGAGGCTAATGTCCCCACTTTTAAACCCTTCAGTGGTCTCTGCCACCTTCAGGATAAAGACCACACTTCTCACACTTCTTCACATATAGAATACATTGCCTGAAAGGTCTAGCTGCCAACCTCTTCTTCAACTTTGACCTCCAGTCACTGCCATTTTCCTTTCAATACTCCATTCTTCACTTAGATTGACCCTTTTGTTCTGTGAAAGGACCACGTTCTCTTGCATATTGGCCTTCGTTCTTCCCTTTGTGTAGATCACCATACTTCCCCCACAATCTACCTCTCGATCTTCACCTTCTTAACTCCTACTCAGCAACTTAAATGGTTTGTTCTTCTGGAAGTTTTTCCTGGCACCCCAAGTCTAGGGTTTACAGTTGACAGAACTAAGGCTCAAATAGCCTAAGTGACTTACCCACGGCTCCACAGCTTGTCAGTGGCAGAGTCAAATCTATCCTGGTTTATCAGACTCCAAATATACATTACCTAATTTGTATTACTCCTCGCAACAACTCAGCAAGCTAAGGGGATAAGTGATTAGTCCAAGATTACATAGCTAAAGTGGTGGGTTTTTTGGTAGTTTTTGTAGTCCCAAATCCAGGTACCTTCTATTACACCAAAGCAATTTCATATCATTGAAGTTGGAAGAACTTTGCCTTATGAAGTGACAGAATCAGTTATCTATTTCACTGTTGACTAAACTACAAAAGATCCTTCATCATCGCAAATTTAAAAACCAACCCCTGGGCAAACATCCCAAGGGTAAATTCCACCACTAATAAATTTAAAAATCACTGTGCTTTGCTTTCCTACTTAACTTGAACAGTGTTCGGTCCTGGCACTGCCTCTCCGTCTCTTTCCAAAAATGAGGCCTAGTGGCCTTTATCATGGGCTCCCAAGGGAATCAGGTGAGCTAACTTACTATATTCTGTTACTGGGTACCCACTGCATGGCCAGTACAATCACTTAGCAATCAGGTAAATGTGAAAGTAGAGATGTTTTAACATCTCGTTTTGACTTTAGTCTCCAGAAACCATCAAAGTGAAACATCATTTTGGAAATTCAGAAATAACAGCTTTTACAAAGACAGAAATGCAGCAGGCAAAAAGGGATATCAGATAGAACTGTGTCAAATACGGTGATGGGATGACCATTTTGTACAACTCTCTATGTAACCTGAGATGAGCAAACAAGAGGTTGCTCTCCAAAGGCACTCATCACTACTACTGTGTGTGAGAGTGTGTGCACACATGCATGTGCATGTGTGTATATTGAAGAGATTGATAGTCAAGCTAGAAACTTGACCCTCTATTGTTTCTAATATCTCACAAAGCTTTAACTTTGGTCTTATCTTCCTTTTTTCCTTCAAGAAAAGTTCTAGTCTCCATGTTGAAGAAGCAAAACCAAATATACAATAAAACCTGCAATTAATTTGTAAATCATGACCTTATTCAATTTTTAGTCTCACTCACCCACTCCCATCATCATTCTAGAGAGCCTTCCTTGACAGTCTAAAGATAAGCTGTCCGTTGTAAGATCAGCCCTAAGAATAATGCTAATATTTGACAATGATCAGTTTATGAAATAAATATGAGGGCTTGAAAAGTAAGATGACATTTTCACTAAATTCATTTTCTTCATTGGATTGTACTTTAGTAGGCACATTCTAGCAATTGTGAAGTCCCATAACCTATCCTGCACCCCTAAACACTATTGGAAGTTCATGAAAGAAAAGGTTGACTAATATTTTCAGAGAATTTATCTATAAAATCAACACCAAGTGACTCAGAGCACAAATATGCAAAGAAACCTCAGGAAAACAAGATGTATTTGGGAGCAGCCACTCTTTCTAATAAACTAACTGAAAGTATTAACAAGTTAAAAACAGTAGGATGATCAGAAAGCGGAGTTGTCAATCATGCAATGACAGAAAAAGGAATAACCAAGGCCAAAATTGGTAGCATCCAGGCAGTATGTCCAGGCCAGAGTGTGCTCTTGCTCACGAACTTTACCTACCAATATAGCAGAGTCTACTGTTCCCAGAACTGGGCCTGGGACATATTAGGTCCTCAATAATAATTTGTTAACTAAATGAGTTAATTAATGAATACGTGACTAAAAGGTCTCAATGCCATGGCCTCTGTGGACACAGATGCATTACCAAACCATCGAATATTAGGATCATATATCTAATTCTTCCAGATCTGGCTCTTCTGACATCATTTGGCATATAAATGATGAGAGGACCCCAGTGTCCCCAATCCCACTGTAAATGGTGACACTAGCATTCTAATTTTAAATGTCAGTCTCTGACTCCAGTTCTTGTGGAGTAGTGACAAAACAGGCTTCTTAGTCAGGAGGCCTGAGTTAGACCTTGGACACTGGCAAATTCAGGAAGATAATAGTACTGGGGGTGGAGAAAGGGTTCTGGATGTCAATGAGCTTTCTCCAGGTGACATTATTTTATCTGATCATGTGTCCTTTTTATATTTCTACCACTGCACTTTCTGTAAAATCAACACCAATACCCAAGAGTCCACTATGTTCCCTTATGCAACCAATTATTTTCTTGAATCTTATCTTGAAGGACAATTTTCCCTGGTTATGATCCATGCCTCTTGAGATTTCAGTTTAGTATCAAAAGGTCCTCCATGTGGCCTTCCTCAGCTATCAATGGGTTCTCTTCATTATGGTTCTAAGCATTTCTTCATCAAATTTGGAATGTTAGTACTAATAAAATAGAGCATTCTTTAGGTTGCTTTTTTAAGTGTTTGAATAGGTGAAAAGATTCACACCATTGTCTCCCTGACCTTGAGGGAACACTGTCCCACATAATTCTTCAACCATGATTAAGAAAAGAAGGGTCTACTAACTGGTTCACAATAGTCATCAAAAGCTCACTGTGTGCCAAGTTCTATGCCGTGTGAGGTCATCAGAAAATAAATAATGTGCATCGGCAATACTGAAGGCTACTGACAGATGAGTCTTCTGTTTACAATTGTATATGAAGGAGAGGGGAGAGTTCTGGATTGGAAGTCCAGCTCTGCAATTATATGCTGTGTGATTGTGCACACGTCACTTAAGTTCCCTGAGCCTCCATCTTTTAACTTACAAAATGGGAAAAGATCTTTTCCCTACCTTCACTCACAAGGCTGAATGGAGGATCAAATGAACTAATGGATGTGAAAGTGCTTTGTAAATTTTAAAGTGCTATCCACAGATGACTCACTACTGCTATCATCATCATCATCACCACCATTATCATCATCATCACTATCATCATCATCATCATCATCATCAATCTATTATTGTTAAGCAGAGAAGATACTATTGGATGATTGAATGCTAACTTAAGCTTCTAACTCCTCTGGACAAAGCCACTCACAGTACTGCAGCCAATGCTATTGCCTCTCTGGGTAACACCACGGTTGCTACTTACAAAGCATTCTTCCACAGAGCAAAAGGGATCACATGCTTTGACACCTGAATTGCTGGGTATCAAATCTCTCCCATTATCTTTCCAAGGAACACAGTGTGTTGCAGCTGGAAAGACACAGTTTGACTTGAAGCCAAATCAAGTCTTCTAGTTGCTGGAAGTGGCTCTTCCGTAGGTGAATTTTGTGAAGATATGGTACTGTGTTCCTTACCCACCCTCCATCCCATTTAAATGGATCTGAATTAGACTGCACATTCAACAAACTCTTCTGTCACTTTTTGTCAAAGATTTCTCTTTGAGTTCCTTGAAATATCTATTAAAAACTTAGCCTAAAGCAATATCTTTTGAATACCCAGCTCACTAATTCAGGTACTGCAGCACTGTGAGCATACACCACCAGTCTGCAAATGGATAAACTACTCAAAAGATATTTTCCACCCCTTAAATATAGTTCCAAGAAAGAATAGGAAATGCCTCATACCTCTAATGGAAGCTATTTGCTACAAAAACAAATCATTCAGGTCCGTGGAACTAGAAATGCCTTTTGCGCATAAAACTGAAAGGAAGAGACAGCAAAACAGCAGATGAAGACATGAAGTCATCACTCACAAAGCACATGATTCAAATAAAAATAAAATACTCATTGGAAAAATGGGCTACCCACACACACAACATCATGGCTGAGCCACAGCAGTTGTCAGTTTATGTATAAAAGAAAAAAAACAACATTTTGTATGAATTTCAGAGAAAATAAACTATTTGTCTCTTGTTAGTGGCTAATGTAAATATCAAAGCAAATAGCATTTTTGGTTCCAATAAAAATGTAGAACTTTTCAAAATGCTCATACATAAATCCTGACATCAAAATGTACATATCTTAAGATGTTGGAACATGAGCACCAAATGATGTGCTTAATACATTTGTTCTTTCTTGAAGAGATGAGGTATAATTGTATGCAATCATCTTGTAGCTAGGAATTTATTAAGAACTCTGAACTATAAGTACTAAATCAAACTAAATAGTCTCTTATCCTATTTTTCTCTCTCATACTTGTCATTCCTTCCTGAAGTTCTCATTACAACTACATAATTCTACCCCTTATAACCCATAGGTTTTCTTCAGAAAAGGAGGATAGCTTCCCCCACTCCTTTCCCTCAGAACAACAGTTTTCTCCCCACAAATGCTCATGGGGTGAGACCCACAGACATAATTTCAATGAACAATAATACCTTATTGGGTAAAAGAACTAGTTTATTGCTGCTTTACTTTTTGCAAATAGTTATCCTGTCTTTAAAATTTGCTATTGTTGTCCCTTGAGAAAAGACAACTTGTTCTAAGAGAAAGGTTAATGGAAAAATATGAACTACATTGTGATGTTAAATACAGATTATTTTTCCAAAGCTAAAAATCACAGTCCTCCTTCATTCAGTCCTAAAGAAGACATAACATTGCTCTCTAATGGGCTGTTCACAAATGACTATTATTGAATGAATAATAAAGGAATAATAGCAATGTGATTTCCACTTACATCAACCACAAAAATCTTCTGGGAATCATCCAAAAACTGCACTTTTAAATGTAGCATTCTCAGCGAGGCCGTTGGGCTGCAAGCAGGCTCAGAGTGCTGTGGGTGCTTTCTCCAGGAATTTCACTCCCAGCTGGATGTGGTGCACTCGGGTCCCCCCACCCCCAGCCAGGCATTCCCACTGTCAGCGGGGCACACTTCCGTTTGCTTGAAGTAATGCACACCCAAGGGCATTTGTGCTGCCAAGTGCAGGGGATCAATAGCATCTGGGCAGTCTCCTGTTTGGTCAATATCAAATCTAACTGAACTTCCTCCAGCCTTCTTAAACTCAGCTCCTTTCTTCAAAGAAAAATATAAAGAAAGCAAGCATTTGTGGTCCCTGGGGATTTTCTTTATTTCACAAGGGCACAATTTGAAAACCCTAGATCAAGCTTTAATAAACTGAGAATAGCCATTCTCAAAAGTAAAAAGATTCAAGTTAATCTCAAATTGTACTAGAAATTTCATGGCCAAGCTAGGAAGGATCTATCTATCTATCTATCTATCTATCTATCTATCTATCTATCTATGCTTATATATATCTATATATAATTATATAGATATAATATATCCATATATAATTATATAGATATAATATATCCATATATAATTATATAGATATAATATATCCATACATAATTATATAGATAAAACATATCCATATAATTGCTATTATATAGAAACATATATAATATAAAATTATGCATAATTTTAATTATCTGAATTCACATGATTTAGAAATAAAAACTATATAAAAAGGTATATGGAAAACTTCACTTCCACTCCTGTTCCCTCTTTTCTGTGTTCCCAATACACCCCTATTGGTAACCAATTTTTTTTCTTTCTATTCCCATAGAATGTATGTGCTTACATCTATAAAGAAACGAAACAAGGAATACAACTGAGGTCGAACCCCATCTCAGCTGTAAATAACATTCATGTATTCTTGGATAAATGAACTAATTAGGATAAAGAACGTTCTAATAAAACAGTCATCAAAGAATTACATTAATATCATTTTCATTATATAACAATAATTACGATAATATTTATTCTGGACTGAGATAACACTTAAGGCAAGAACTAAGAAAACTTACCTCCATTTATATTTTTTGTTGACAAGAAGATAATGGGTGAATGATTAAAAGATGCCAAGCACAGTAGATTACATTACGATAGGATTCTTGGCTGAAAGTGGTATGAAAATATAGAAGAAGAAAAGCCAATTTAAAATGTTCAACTACTAAAGAACTAGCTCGTTTATTTTTATAAATGAATAAAGGGTGTCAAATTGTTGTGATATTTAAATTGTACCGGATATGTTTAAAATAGTGATGTAACAGTTTTTATTTTAAAATACCAATATTTATATGACACCAGCAAACACATACTTTGTCAAGTATTTAACTTCCCATGAAAAATTTTAGATGTCAACTTAGATGGGTGAGGGGACACATGATTTTTCAAAATACTTTTGGGGGTCACAGGAGCAGAATACTTTGTGGACCACTGCTTTAAAACACTATTTCTCTAAGTACGGTTGAGGGACCAACTTACAGAATCACCTGGGAAGGGTGGCTGACTTTTTAAAAATGCCGATACCTGAACCCCATCCCCAAATTGGGTTGTTAGGTTTGGGGTGGACCCCAAATAGATCAATTTTCAACATGCACTCCAAGTGGCTCTCATGCAAACCATTTAAGAAGCACTACTTAAAAAATAAAAACTAGCATTTTACAGTATTATAGCCATGGCTGAAGAGGGAAACAACCTCACATACATATCTGGACTGAGGATAGAATTGAAATAAAAGCTAAACAAGAGCCGGAGCTCTCAAAATAGCAGCACCCGTGGAGGAGCCTAGAAATAGGAAAAGGTCACCAGAGAAGGAAGGCACTTTTCCTGGAATTCCTAGTACAATCAAAGAATAGAACGGGAATGGAAGGGCTTGGGCAGGCTAAGCCCACTGTGGGCTTTCCACTGTGGTTGCACTTTGGGAGAAAACAGAAGAAAGTCCTTTTCCATCTTGAACCAGCCTGAGGAAAGCCCGTGTTTAGGAGGGTCGACCGTCACACCAAAACAAAACATGCCCTAACAGAAGCTGATTGCGAAGCAGGTGACAGAGAACACTTTGGGAAGCACTGCTGGAGGCTGGCAGAGGGGTACTTGCCATGAAAATGCCCTTGAGAGCCTCTGAGAACACTGTTGGGATGGTTGAGGCACCTGTTCCCTTTTGGTCCCACCGGTGGCCTAAAATGTGGTCTCGGAGTACTTGTCGTCTGCCTGCTCACTGGGTGGAGCTTGCCAGCATCTGTTCTTTCTTCCTAGGATCACAGAAGAACTGCAGCTTCCTGGGGAGCAGTTTCACTTCCACAGGCATCGCTTCATACTCCTCGCTGTCAATGCTAAAAGAGCTCCCTGCTCCCTTGGGGACAAGCAAAGTGTACTGGCTGGCTTGGAGACACTCCATGCCCTCAGTGTCCAGCTTGGCTTTTCTCACCTTTAGGCTTCCTATAGTTATAAAGCCTCCTTTGCTGACGGTGTCGGCTTCAATGCAGATGTTCATAAAATCTTTGCATGTTCGGTCAAGCTGATTGTTCCGTGTCGTGATGGACAGTTCAATAGTGGACAACTGCACATCTTTCCAGACCTCTCGGCTCACCTCTTGGGAAAGGGCATCCTGTGGTTGTGCCCAGTAAGATGCAAGCCTCCGTAATATTCTCCTGTACAAAGAAGGCCTTCATACAGGGGTCTCCTCTGGTTCATTGGCAGGTCTCTCTGTAGGTCCTGTATACAAGATAGAGGTTTCATGAGTCTGAGGCCACTCCTTAAGAGTGCTGAAAAAGTGGGCTGCTTTGATTTTTAGAGGCCCAAGATATCAGTACCTGCTAACTTTGATGCCAGCATCTCTGAGGGATCCCCACCAAAGGCCAGTCATTGCAAACACAGGCTGTTCCTTTTCACCCTTGATCTGCAAGACGTCAAATGGAACTGTCTCTCCGTTCACAATGGCAAGTGTAGCATCAGTAATATGTTGGACTTTGTTTCCACTTTCAGTAAAGAGGTTATGATTCAAACTACTGGTCTGTCCCAGTGGGATAAATCCAATGGGAATCTTACTGAAGGTAGCCTCATCTGTTCATCGAAGAACTCCAGTAACAACCTCCTGCAGTGTCCCATCTCCTCCTGTAACAATGATCACATATGTGTTTTCTATCAGTTCCAGGAATTTCTTGGCTTGTCCCTCATAATCTTTCTTGACACTAGTCACACCTATGCTGGGATAAATGTAAAATCGGGGCAGCATTTTTTTCAAATAGAATCCTGGCTTTGCCTTTGCAAGCTGCAGGATTGAGAAAAACAGTTTCCTTCTTCACTTGTGCATTGGGAGGAATGAGTTGATTGCCAAACACCTGAGCTTCTTCACAGGCTGCTCTCCTTAGTAGGTTATCACAGTGTTTTCCATAGAGCCACTGGCCTCCCCAGGTCAGCAGGAAGAGCCCAGCTGTAGTTTTCTTCCAATGATTTTGAAGTGTTTTAAAGAACACCGTCATCTTCTAGAGATTTGCATGGCTGGTCCCGCTCAATAACCACTTTTATTAGCGTTTTGTTGTAGTTGTTCAGCCTTCAGTGTTTCCTTATGCAAATTTTATACAAGCAAATACAAATATATATATATCCTATGTAGGTAGCATACTAGTATTACACTGTTTTGTGCATTCTTTTTCCTCATTTATCATGGAGATCTGCCCTTACCTGTGCATGGAGAACTTCCTCATTTCTTTTCACAGCTGCATAATTTTGCACTGTGTAGACAAACCAAAGTTCACTCAGCCAGTCTGAAATTAATATTTCAGCCTCAACAAGACTGAAATGAATATCTTCATACATATGTCAATTTATATGTGTGCAGATATATCTGTAGGATAGATTTCCAGAAGTAGAGTTGCTGGTCAAGGATAATGAATTGGTAGTCATGATAGCTATATTTCCTTCCATAAGGGTTATGATGGGTTGAATTGTGACCCATAAAATTCTTACATTGAAGTCCTGAGCCCTAGTAACTCAGAATGTGACTGCATTAGGAGAGAGGGTCTTTAAAGAAGTAATTAAGTTGAAATGAGGTCATTAGGGTGGGTCGTAATCCAGTTTGACTGGTGTCCTTATTAAAAGAGAGTAGGACACAGACATGTAAAGAGGGAAGACAACATGAAGACACATAGAGGAGAAGATGTACATCTATGAGCCATGGAGAGAGGTGTCAGAAGAAACCAGTCCTGCCAACACCTTGATCTCAGACTTCTAGCCTGCAGAATGGTGAGAAAATAACTTTCTGTTGTTTAAGCCACCCGGTCTGTGATATTTCATATGGCAGCCCTACCAAACTAATAAAGGTTGTGCTACATTGCAGTCCCATTAGTAATGTATGAGAGTGACTGTTTTCTATACAGGCTTGACAGTGGAGTATCGAACTTTTGGATGTTTACCAAACTGATAGGTGAGAAAAAAAATCTTGGTGTACTTTTCATATTATGAGAGAAGTCAAGCATCTTTTCATATGTTTAAGGGCCATTACTTTTTTTTTTTTGAGATGGAGTCTCGCTCTGTCTCCCAGGCTGGAGTGCAGTGGTGCAATCTTGGTTCCCTGCAGCCTCCACCTCCCGGGTTCAAGTGATTCTCCTGCCTCAGCCTCCCGAGTAGCTGGGAATACAGCCGTGTGCCACTGCACTCCACTAGTTTTTTTTTGTTTGTTTGTTTTTTGTATTTTTAGTAGAGATGGGGGTTTCACCATTTTGGCCAGGCTGGTCTGGAACTCCTGACCTCACGTGATCCGCCCGCCTCAGCCTCTCAAAGTTCTGGGATTACAGGTGTGAGCCACCGTGCCTGGCCCCAGTGCCATTACATTTATATTAATTTCTTTTTTGTGTGGATTTCTTTTACTGTGAAAGATGTGTTCATTTACTTTGACATTCCATTTTATTTTTCTTATTTAAAAGATTTTGTATAGCCCAGCATGAGTGACGCAGAAGACGGGTGATTTCTGCATTTCCATCTGAGGCACCGGGTTCATCTCACTAGGGAGTGCCAGACAGTGGGCGCAGGTCAGTGGGTGTGTGCACCATGCATGAGCCGAAGCAGGGCGAGGCATTGCCTCACTCGGGAAGCGCAAGGGATCAGGGAGTTCCCTTTCCTAGTCAAAGAAAGTGGTGACAGACGGCACCTGGAAAATCAGGTCACTCCCACCCGAATACTGCGCTTTTCTGATGGGCTTAAAAAATGGCGCACCAGGAGATTATATCCCGCACATGGCTCGGAGGGTCCTACGCCCACGGAGTCTCGCTGATTGCTAGCACAGCAGTCTGAGATCACATTGCAAGGCGGCAGCCAGGTTGGGGGAGGGGCGCCCGCCATTGCCCAGGCTTGCTTAGGTAAACAAAGCAGCCGGGAAGCTCGAACTGGGTGGAGCCCACCACAGCTCAAGGAGGCCTGCCTGCCTCTGTAGGCTCCACCTCTGGGGGCAGGGCACAGACAAACAAAAAGACAGCAGTAACCTCTGCAGACTTAAATGTCCATGTATGACAGCTTTGAAGAGAGCAGTGGTTCTCCCAGCACACAGCTGGAGATCTGAGATCGGGCAGACTGCCTCCTCAAGTGGGTCCTTGACCCCTGAGCACCCTAACTGGGAGGCACCCCCCAGCAGGGGCAGACTGACACCTCACACAGCAGGGTACTCCAACAGACCTGCAGCTGAGGGTCCTGTCTGTTAGAAGGAAAACTAACAAACAGAAAGGACATCCACACCAAAAACCCATCTGTACATCACCATCATCAAAGACCAAAAGTAGATAAAACCACAAAGATGGGGAAGAAACAGAGCAGAAAAACTGGAAACTCTAAAAAGCAGAGCGCCTCTCCTCCTCCAAAGGAATGCAGTTCCTCACTAGCAATGGAACAAAGCTGGATGGAGAATGACTTTGACGAGCTGAGAGAAGAAGGCTTCAGATGATCAAATTACTCCAAGCTACAGAAGGACATTCAAACCAAAGGCAAAGAAGTTGAAAACTTTGAAAAAAATTTAGAAGAATGTATAACTAGAATAACCAATACAGAGAAGTGCTTAAAGGAGCTGATGCAGCTGAAAACCAAGGCTCAAGAACTACGTGAAGAATGCAGAAGCCTCAGGAGCTGATGCAATGAACTGGAAGAAAGGGTATCAGCGATGGAAGATGAAATGAATGAAATGAAGCGAGAAGGGAAGTTTAGAGAAAAAAGAATAAAAAGAAACGAGAAAAGCCTCCAAGAAATATGGGACTATGTGAAAAGACCAAATCTACGTCTGATTGGTGTACCTGAAAGTGACGGGGAGAAGGGAAAACACCCTGCAGGATATTATCTAGGAGAACTTCCCCAATCTAGCAAGGCAGGACAACATTCAGATTCAGGAAACACAGAGAACACCACAAAGATACTCCTCGAGAAGAGCAACACCAAGACACATAATTGTCAGATTCACCAAAGTTGAAATGAAGGAAAAAATGTTAAGGGCAGCCAGAGAGAAAGGTCGGGTTACCCTCAAAGGGAAGCCCATCAGACTAACAGCAGATCTGTCGGCAGAAACTCTGCAAGCCAGAAGAGAGTGGGGGCCAATATTCAACATACTTAAAGAAAAGAGTTTTCAACCCAGAATTTCATATCCAGCCAAACTAAGCTTCATAAGTGAAGGAGAAATAAAACACTTTACAGACAAGCAAATGCTGAGAGATTTTGTCACCACCAGGCCAGCCCTAAAAAAGCTCCTGGTACTGGAACAACCAGTACCAGCCGCTGCAAAATCATGCCAAAATGTAAAGACCATCGAGACAAGGAAGAAACTGCATCAACTAACAAGCAAAATAACCAGCTAACATCATAATGACAGGATCAAATTCACACATAACAATATTAACTTAAATGTAAATGGACTAAATTCTCCAATTAAAAGACACAGACTGGCAAATTGGATAAAGAGTCAAGACCCATCAGTCTGCTGTATTCAGGAAACCCATCTCACGTGCAGAGACACACATACGCTCAAAATAAAAGGATGGAGGAAGATCTACCAAGCCAATGGAAAACAAAAAAAGGCAGGGGTTGCAATCCTAGTCTCTGATAAAACAGACTTTAAACCAACAAAGATCAAAAGAGACAACGAAGGCCATTACATAATGGTAAAGGGATCAATTCAACAAGAAGAGCTAACTGTCCTAAATATATATGCACCCAATACAGGAGCACCCAGATTCATAAAGCAAGTCCTGAGTGACCTACAAAGAGACTTAGACTCCCACACAATAATAACGGGAGACTTTAACACCCCACTGTCAACATTAGACAGATCAACGAGATAGAAAGTTAACAAGGATACCCAGGAACTGAACTCAGCTCTGCACCAAGCGGACCTAGTAGACATCTACAGAACTCTCCACCCCAAATCAACAGAATATACATTTTTTTCAGCACCACACCACACCTATTCCAAAATTGACCACATACTTGGAAGTAAAGCTCTCCTCAGCAAATGTAAAAGAACAGAAATTATAACAAACTATCTCTCAGACCACAGTGCAATCAAACTAGAACTCAGGATTAAGAATCTCACTCAAAGCTGCTCAACTACATGGAAACTGAACAACCTGCTCCTGAATGACCACTGGGTACATAACGAAATGAAGGCAGTAATAAAGATGTTCTTTGAAACCAACGAGAACAAAGACACAACATACCAGAATCTCTGCGACGCATTCAAAGCAGTGTGTAGAGGGAAATTTATAGCACTAAATGCCCACAAGAGAAAGCAGGAAAGATCCAAAATTGACACCCAAACATCACAATTAAAAGAACTAGAGAAGCAAGAGCAAACACATTCAAAAGCTAGCAGAAGGCAAGAAATAACTAAGATCAGAGCAGAACTGAAGGAAATAGAGACACAAAAAACCCTTCAAAAAATTAACGAATCCAGGAGCTGGTTTTTTGAAAAGATCAACAAAATTGATAGACCACTAGCAAGAGTAATAAAGAAAAAAAGAGAGAAGAATCAAATAGACGCAATAAAAAATGATAAAGGGGATATCACCACCGATCCCACAGAAATACAAACTACCATCAGAGAATACTACAAACACCTCTATGCAAATAAACTTGAAAATCTAGAACAAATGGATAAATTCCTCAACACATACACTCTCCCAAGACTAAACCAGGAAGAAGTTGAATCTCTGAATAGACCAATAACAGGAGCTGAAATTGTGGCAATAATCAATAGCTTACCAACCAAAAAGAGTCCAGGACCAGATGGATTCACAGCTGAATTCTACCAGAGGTACAAGGAGGAACTGGTACCATTCCTTCTGAAACTATTCCAATCAATAGAAAAAGAGGGAATCCTCCCTAACTCATTTCATGAGGCCAGCATCATCCTGATACCAAAGCCGGGCAGAGACACAACCAAAAAAGAGAATTTTAGACCAATATCCTTGATGAACATTGATGCAAAAGTCCTCAATAAAATACTGGCAAAACGAATCCAGCAGCACATCAAAAAGCTTATCCACCATGATCAAGTGGGCTTCATCCCTGGGATGCAAGGCTGGTTCAATATACGCAAATCAATAAATGTAATCCAGCATATAAACAGAACCAAAGACAAAAACCACATGATTATCTCAATAGATGCAGAAAAGGCCTTTGACAAAATTCAACAACTCTTCATGCTAAAAACTCTCAGTAAATTAGGTATTGATGGGACGTATGTCAAACTAATAAGAGCTATCTATGACAAACCCACAGCCAATATCATACTGAATGGGCAAAACCTGGAAGCATTCCCTTTGAAAAGTGGCACAAGACAGGGATGCCCTCTCTCACCACTCCTATTCAACATAGTGTTGGAAGTTCTGGCCAGGGCAATTAGGCAGGAGAAGGAAATAAAGGCTATTCAATTAGGAAAAGAGGAAGTCAAATTGTCCCTGTTTGCAGACGACATGATTGTATATCTAGAAAACCCCATTGTCTCAGCCCAAAATCTCCTTAAGCTGATAAGCAACTTCAGCAAAGTCTCAGGATACAAAATCAATGTGCAAAAATCACAAGCATTCTTATACACCAACAACAGACAAACAGAGAGCCAAATCATGAGTGAACTCCCATTCACAATTGCTTCAAAGAGAATAAAATACCTAGGAATCCAACTTACAAGGGATGTGAAGGACCTCTTCAAGGAGAACTACAAACCACTGCTCAAGGAAATAAAAGAGGATACAAACAAATGGAAGAACATTCCATGCTCATGGATAGGAAGAATCAATATCGTGAAAATGGCCATACTGCCGATGGTAATTTGCAGATTCAATGCCATCCCCATCAAGCTACCAATGACTTTCTTCACAGAATTGGAAAAAACTACTTTAAAGTTCATATGGAACCAAAAAAGAGCCCACATCGCGAAGTCAATCCTGAGCCAAAAGAACAAAGCTGGAGGCATCACACTACCTGACTTCAAACTATACTACAAGGCTACAGTAACCAAAACAGCATGGTACTGGTACCAAAACAGAGATATAGATCAATGGAACAGAACAGAGCCCTCAGAAATAACGCCGCATATCTACAACTATCTGATCTTTGACAAACCTGAGAAAAACAAGCAATGGGGAAAGGATTCCCTATTTAATAAATGGTGCTGGGAAAACTGGCTAGCCATATGTAGAAAGCTGAAACTGGATCCCTTCCTTACACCTTATACAAAAATCAATTCAAGATGGATTAAAGACTTAAATGTTAGACCTAAAACCATAAAAACCCTAGAAGAAAACCCAGGCATTACCATTCAGGACGTAGGCATGGGCAAGGACTTCATGTCCAAAACACCAAAAGCAATGGCAACAAAAGACAAAATTGACAAATGGGATCTAATTAAACTCAAGAGCTTCTGCACAGCAAAAGAAACCACCATCAGAGTGAACAGGCAACCTACAAAATGGGAGAAAATTTTTGCAACCTACTCATCTGACAAAGGGCTAATATCCAGAATCTACAATGAACTCAAACAAATTTACAAGAAAAAAACAAACAACCCCATCAAAAAGTGGGCAAAGGACATGAACAGACACTTCTCAGAAGAAGACATTTATGCAGCCAAAAAACACATGAAAAAATGCTCACCATCACTGGCCATCAGAGAAATGCAAATCAAAACCACAATGAGATACCATCTCACACCAGTTAGAATGGTAATCATTAAAAAGTCAGGAAACAACAGGTGCTGGAGAGGATGTGGAGAAATAGGAACACTTTTACACTGTTGGTGGGACTGTAAACTAGTTCAACCATTGTGGAAGTCAGTGTGGCAATTCCTCAGGGATCTAGAACTAGAAATATCATTTGACCCAGCCATCTCATTACTGGGTATATACCCAAAGACTATAAATCATGCTGCTATAAAGACACATGCACACGTATGTTTATTGCAGCATTATTCACAATATCAAAGACTTGGAACCAACCCAAATGTCCAACAATGATGGACTGGATTAAGAAAATGTGGCACATATACACCATGGAATACTATGCAGCCATAAAAAATGATGAGTTCATGTCCTTTGTAGGGACATGGATGAAATTGGAAATCATCATTCTCAGTAAACTCTCACAAGAAGAAAAAACCAAACACCGCATATTCTCACTCATAGGTGGGAATTGAACAATGAGAACACATGGACATAGAAAGTGGAATATCACACTCTGGGGACTGTTGTGGAGTGGGGGGAGGTGGGAAGGATAGCATCGGGAGATATACCTAATGCTAGATGACGAGTTGGTGAGTGCAGCACACCAGCATGGCACATGTATACATATGTAACTAACCTGCACAATGTGCACATGTACCCTAAAACTTAAACTATAATAATAATAAATAAATAAATAAATAAATAAATAAAATCAATTGTCCATAAAAAAAAAGATTTTGTATAAAGTTTAAGGAGTACAAGTGCAATTTTGTTACCTGGATATATATTGAGTACTGGTGAAGTCTATGCTTTTATTATGTCCATCACCCAAATAATGTACCCATTAAGAAATTAATTGTACTGGTTAAGTAATCTGTCACCATCTACCCCCTTCCCATCCTCTCACCTTTCTGAGTCTCCAGTATCTACCATTCCACCCTTTATGTCTGCATGTATACATTATTTAGCTTATAAGTGAGAACATGTGGTATTTGACTTTCTGTTTCTGGGTTGTTTCACTTAAGATAATGGTTTCCAGTTCCATCCATGTTGCTGTAAGAGACACATTTCATTCTATTTTGTGGCCGAATAGTACTCCACTGTGTACACATACCACATTTTCTTTATCCAGTCATCTGTTGATGAACATTTAGGTTGATTCCATATCTTTGCTATTGTGAATAGTGCTGCCATAAACATATGAGTGCAGATATCTTTTTTAATATAATGATTTCTTTTCCTTGGGGGTACTCAGTAGTGGGATTGCTGGATTGAAGGGTAGTTCTATTTTTAGTTCTTTGAAAAATTTTCGTACTGTTTTCCATAGTGGTGGTACTAATTTACATTCCCACCAACAATGGACGAGCACTCCCTTTTCTCTGCATCCTCACTGACAACTGTTATTTTTTTGACTTTTTAATGATAGCTATTCTCATTAGTATAAGATGATATTTCTTTGTGGTTTTAACTTGCATTTCTATGATGATTAGTGATGCTGAGCATTTTTTTCATATGCTTGTTGGCCATTTATATGTTTTCTTTTGAAAAATGTCTATTCACATCCTTTCCCCACTTTTTAATGTGTTTTTTTTTTGTGAAATTGTCTGAGTTCCTTGTAAATTCCATATATTAGTCCCATGTTGGATGCATAGTTTGCAAATATTTTCTCCCATTCTGTAGGTTGTCTGTTCGTGCTGTCGATTATTTCTTTTTGGTCTCCCTTAAAAAATGGTTTATTGTCTTTTCTCACAGATTTCTAGAAACTCTTTAAAAACTAGGGAAATTAGTCTAGTCCTTTGTCTGTGATATATAAGTTACAAATATTTTCCCTATTTCTCCTTTGTCTTTTGACATTGCTTATGGTCTCATGGGATGTGTGTGTTTGTGTGCGCTCACATGTGTTTGCCATGAGTTTTTCTTTTTTTGTGTAGCACAATTTGTCTACCATTTTTAAAAATGGCCTCTGGATTTTGAGTCATAGTTAGGAAGACATTCACTTTAAGGCTTTTTTTAGTGCTTTTATGGATTTTTTTTTTTTAAATTTAAATCTTTTATCTATTTGGGTTTTATCCTGACGTATGGCATGAGGTAGAGATTCAATTTAATCTTTTTTAAATGGCTTCCCACTTGTCCTAATGTTGATCAGAAAGCTTATTTCTACCTCCATTGATTTGAGAAGTTGCTTTTATCATATATTAAATCATCTTATGCACTTGGGTCTATTTTGGGATTTTTATTCTCTTCCAGTCATGCACAAATACCACACTGTTTTAATTTTTGAGGCGCTAGAGTATGTTTTAGTATCCAGTAAGGCTGCTCCACACCCCATTACTCTTTCGTTTTCCAGAATTTTCCTGACTATTCTTGTTTGCTTATTTTTCTGCATACACTTATTCAGTTCCAGGAAACAAATGTTGGTGTATTTATTGAGATATGTTAAAATTATGAATTTGCTCAGGGATAATTGATATCTTCTTGACGGTGCCTATTTACGGGACATGCTATGTATATTTATCTGTTCAGGTGTACTTTGTTGTTGTTGTTGTTGTTGCTGTTGAGACGGAGTCTTGCTCTGTCACCTAGGTTGGAGTCCAGTGGCATGATCTCGGCTCACTGCAACCTCTGCCTCCTGGGTTCAAGCGATTCTTCTGCCTCAGCCTCCCAAGTAGCTGGGGCTACAGGCATGTGCCACCACACCTGGTTAATTTTTGTATTTTTAGTTGAAATGGGATTTCATCATATTGACCAGGCTGGTCTCGAACTCCTGACCTCATGATCCTCCTGCCTTGGCCTCCCACAGTGCTGGGATTACAGGCATGAGCCACCACGCCCAGCCTCGGGTGTACCTTTATGTCCTCCTCTGGAATGTTGTTGTATTTAATACACATTTTTATACATACACAAAAACAAAGGGTATAGATAGTACAATAAACTCACATACACTCATCGTTCAAAATTTTTATGTCAAAGCCCTAACACCCACTACCTCAAAACATGGCCGTATTTGGAGATAGGCTTTTTTAAAAGGCAATTATGTTAAGATGAGGCCCTTAGGGTGGGCCTTGATCTAATCTGACTGGTCTTCTTGTAAGAAGAGACTATTGGGACAGAGAAACATGTGCACAGAGGAAAGACCACTGAGGACTCAGCAAGAAGGTGGCCTTCCATAAACCAAAGAGAGAGGCTTCAGGAGAAACCAAACTTGCTGACATCTTGATCTCACACTTCCAGTCTCCAGGACTGTGAGAAATAAACTTGTTTTTTAAGCCACGCAGTCTGTGGTATTTTGTTACAGCATCTGGCTATAGTTTAGATATGGTTTGTTTGTCCCTATGAAAACTCATGTTGAAATTTGATCCCCAATATGGCAGTATTGAGAGGTGGGGCCTAGTGGGGTGTGTTTGTGTTATGGGGGCAGATTCCTCATGAATGGCTTGGTGCTATATTTGGGGTAATGAGTGCTTGCTGTAATGATACTGGATTCGTTTTTGTGGGAAGGGATTCATTCCTGAGAGAGTGGGTTGTTATAAAGCTAGGATGCCCTTCGGTTTTCCCCTCTCTTTGTATGTGCCCACTTCCCCCTTTGACCTTCTCTGCCACCTTGTAACATACATAAAAGCCCTTGCCAGAGATCAGAGTCATGCCCTGAACTTCTCAGCCTGCAGAACGTGAACTAAGTAAATTTCTTTTCTTTATAAATTGCCCAGTCTGAGGTATTCCTTTATAGCAACACAAAATAAACTAAGACACACCCCTAGAAAGCTAATACAAATAATATTAAGATTTTTCTATTTCATTCTCTATCTTTTCCTCTCTCTCTACCTCCCACAAATGACTTTAAAGCAAATTCCAAGCATTATTTCTTTTCACTCCCTAAATATCTTTAGTATGTGTTTCATTAAAATGTGGACATTTTCTTCTATAACCCCAAAGCCATTATCCCATCTAAGAAAATTATTAAACACTCTCTTATTATCATATACAGTTGACCCTTAAACATGGGTGTGAACTGCATGAGTCCACTTATACATCATTTTCTTCTGTCTCTGCCACCCCTGAGACAGCAAGAGTAACTCCTCTCCCTCCCCCTCAGCCTACTCAACATGAAAACAATGAGGATTAAGACTTTTATGATGATCCACTTCCACTTAATCAATAGCAAATATATTTTCTCTTTCTTATGATTTTCTTATAACATTTTTCTCTAGCTTACTTAATTGTAAGAATATAATACATATAGCATACAAAATATGTGTTAATCAACTGTTATGTTATTGATAAAGCTTCCAGTCAACAGTAGACTATTAGTAGTTACGTTTTGGAGGAGTCAGTGTTGTATGCTAGTTTTCAACTGTGCGAGGGTCGGCACCACTAACCCTTGCATTATTCAGGAGTCAACTGTAATACATACTAAAAGTTTCCCAATTGTCTCAAAAAATCTTTTTTTTTTTTTTTTTTTTTTTTTTTTTACTGTTAATTGGTTTGCATCAGGATCCAAACAAGGTCCACACATTACATTTGGTTGTTATATCCATTGATTCTTTTTGAATCTAAAGCAATGTCCTTTCCCCCTTTTTATCCCTTCAATAAATCAATGAAGAACCTGGGTCAATTGTCCTTTGGGATGTTTCATGTTCTAGATTTGTCTGCTTGCTTCATTGTGTCATTTAATTTGCTCTTCTATTCCTCATATTTCTCGATGAGATTCACTTATTTGTTGAAGATATTTCATGGTTGATGCTGGGTACTTCATATTGGATCAGAAGGCATATGTCTGGTTGTTTCATTTTTAGTGATTCTAAGACTGATCAATGTGTTTAGGTGATGAATATCAAAGTGTTTGAAAGTATTCCTCATAAAAGTGTGTAGATTTCTTATATATTCACTCCTATGTATGTAATATTCTTGGTTGCTTTTTAAAATGTGATCTTCCCTGCCATTATATCTTCTAATTGACAGTTGTTTGCATATGTGAAGGGAATTTATTTTTATACATTAATTTTATATTTTACTAATGTACTAAGTTTTGTTAAATGTTTGTAGTAGTTGTTTACTTGATTTTTTGGTTTTCAGGTAGAAGACGATTCTATTATATGTGAGTAGAAATGTTTTTATTGCTTTCTTTCCAATACTTATAATAATTATTTTATTCTGTTGTCTAGTTAGGGTAGCTAATACCTTCAATGCATTGTTACATAATAGTGGCAAGAGTGAGCATCCTTTTTTCCCTCTTGATTTTAATGGGAAGGCTCCCAGTACTTCCACATTGAGTAAAACAGTGGCTTTTGAATGAAACTTTTTAAAAAGCACATTTAAACTTGATTAGGCAAAAAGCCCAAATACCACCATTTGTCTATATTGAACCAACTTATTCTATGTCACTAAATAAATAGGCTGGTAAAATTAGACTAATTAAATGTTGTCATCTGATGGACAAGGGTGCATACCTTTGCTAATGTTTTGACTGCTTACAGCACAATCTCCACAACTTCCACTGGACAGGCAACTGCAAGGCTGGTAGAAAAAGCAGTAGCTCTGGTGACCAGAGTTTATTTGGAATCTAACCAACATTGTGACTTGGAGCAGGTCACTTCCGCTCCTTGCGCCTCAGTTCTTGACCTATAAAGTAAGGTGGCAATTTTTTTTTGAGGTTGCTCTGTTGCCTCTGTCGCCCATGCTGGAGCTCAGTGGCAAAATCATAGCTAACAGCAACCTTGAACTCCTAGGCACAAGTGATCCTTCTGCTGTGACTCCCCAAAGTGCTTGGAGTACAGGCACGAGCCACCACAGCTGGCTGACAATTCTACTTAATAGGGTTGTTGTGAGAAAGAAAAGATGTACATTGGTGAAATCATATATTTCAGTGCCTGGCACACAGTACACACTCAACAAATGTTTGCTGAATAGGTGAATATTAAGAAAATACATATGTATAAATCACTTTTTTGCGAAAGTTTAAAATAGTAAATGAGTAAATGAAGAATGGATTATCCCTTTCCTCTCTTTTTCCACCTAGACTTTATTCCTTCAGATTTACTGGCAAAATTTTTACTAAATAGACTGTGATCCAAAACAGGAACCTGTCCTAAAGGGAATTTTCATATTCTTCTTTAAAGTAAAAATCCAAAGTTGAGCTCACCCTTGGAAAAATTAGCCTGGCCAGTCTGTCTTCAATTAGTCTCTCCACACATAGGGAAGTGGGGCAGGAGAGATGGGCAGGAGGCCAGAATAGCGGCACAAGGAGACTGGGAAATGGATTCCAGGGTTTGTGAGCCGGATAGAAATAGAAGAGTGAGTCTACATAGATTTTACCATTATCCTTTAAAAATAAATAAAACAAACCTAAATAAAAACTAAAAAGCACCACACAAGTGGTTTTACCTAAGTTTCAAAGAGTAGTCTTTGACCACTGTGGTGTAACTTGGAAGTCATAAGTTAAAAATACTGATAAAAATTATGGCCCCAGTTCCTGGCATCTCTTCATTAGTGCCTTATTCCTTTTGGGGTTAGTCTGTTCACTTATAGGGTCCTTTATTAAACTGCCAACAGTCTTGGATGTTAGTCAACCTTATTAATATAATGTCAGAGCTTAAAGGGCCTTTCTTATGTGTATTTTTTAAATTTCCTGTACCCCCATGAAAATTGCTTTTTTACTAATTATGTACAAAATAGGACAAATGCAGTGGCTCATACCTATAATCCCAGCACTTTGGAAGGCTGAAGCAGGATGATTGCTTAAGCCCAGGAGTTTGAGGCCAGTCTGGGAAACATAGTGAGACCCCATCTCCACAAAAAATTAAAAAACTTAGCTGGGTGCAGTGGCACGTGCATGTGATCTCAGCTACATAGTAGGCTGTGGTGATAAGGATCCCTTGAGCCTGGGAGGTCGAGGCTGCAGTGAGCTGTGATTGCACCACTGCACCCCAGCCTGGGTGACATAGCAAGACCCTGTCTCAAAAAACAAAAATAAAGTCCATTTTCAAAAAGTTTCATAACCCCAAAACATAAAGAATTAAGGTCACCTGAAATTAATGACACCAACCTGACATCTTGGTCATATATATATATATATATCCCATTATACACAGTCATGCACCACATAATGATGTTTTGGTTGATGACAGACCACATATACAACAGTCATCCCATAAAATTATAATATGGTATTTTTACTGTGCCTTTCTATGTTTTGATATGTTTAGATGCACAAAAACTTACCATTGTGTTACAGTTACCTATAGTATTCAGTACAGTAACATGCTGTAAAGGTTTGTAGCCTAGGGACAATAAGCTATACCATATAGCCTGGGTGTGTAGTAGGTTATATGATCTAGGTTTGTGTAAGTATACTCTATGATATTTGCACAATGACAAAATTGCCTAACTTTGTATTTCTCAGAGTGTATCCCCATCATTAACTGACACATGACGGTATATGTATATGTATTACATGTATGCCATTGTATATATATATAACTATTGGTAACCATCATATATATGCAAGTATGTAATATTATATTTATATAATGGTAACCATTATATATACATATATTATGTATTATATGCTGTTTTATTATAAATGCCTATCTGCTATTCCCCTTAAACCTCTCCAAGTCATATTAATAACGTTATGTGTCTCCTTTCAAACTCCATTCCATTCACAGAACCCTACTGCCTCTGTGGCAGTACCTCCCATTGTAAAAGGACAGGCAGAGAGCATGAGTAACTTGGGATTCAGTACTACCACTCCTACTTCTACTGGACCAGATCAGATTTTATTTTATTCTTTTTAAATATTAGACCTTCATGGAAAACACTTTTAAGAAAGGATTTTTTTTTAAAGTTTGAAAACCACTGATCACCTGTGGTCAGTTCAACCTTCCACATTTTAGAGACGAAGAAACTGAGGTGGAGAGACTTGCTCGAGGTCATTTAGCTAGATAATAGAAGATTTTGCCTTTTGGCCACAGTTTACTATCTTCTTACAATTCATCATCGTTTCTTGTTTATCCAAGGATTATGTGTGTTTTTCAAAACATTGCTGGTCTATAAAAAATGTAAAGATAACATAATAATTAATGGTAAAAGACTGATTCTTTCTCTATAAGATCAGATAAAAAGACAGGTTGTCTGATCTCACCTCTCCTATGCAATTTAATACAGTAGGTCTCAGCTCATGCAGTAAGGCAAGAAAAAAAATAAAAGCATACAGAATGGAAAGGAGGAAGTAAAATTAACCAATTTGCCAATGGTATGATTGTATGCATAAAAATGCTAAGGAATATACAAAAAGCTATGAAAAGTAATAATTGAGTTTAGCAAAGCCAAAAGATAAAAGTCATTCTAAAATATCTATTATAGTACAGGAGTTCTGGCACGACAGGAGGTAGAGAAATTCTCTCCTCAAAAAGCAACTATAAAGCTAAACAAGATAGTGAAAAACAACCATTTCAACATTCTGGAATTCAAACAAAGGTACAAAGCAAACTGAGAAGTATTTATTTGTGAAAACTACTGAACTTTGTACAAGAGCAGCATGTTTCTGGTAGTTTTGCCTGGGGATAGTTCTAGACACCACCTCCCAGCTTTGTATGTGGTATAATGAAACCAGGGTGAGGAAGGCTGTGCAAACCAGCGGTTGTGATGCCTCAGTGGGAGGGGCTCACTTGATTGGCAGCATACATAGTTACAGTGGCAAACTAGGTAACAAGTGAATAGGAAGAGCTAATGGCTCCATTAGCCTGAGGTTGTGTGCCTATTTTGGGCAAGCAAGATACCAGTGGACTAGCTAGGAATGTAACAAGGTTTTTGGGGAGGTGACAGACATAGGATGCTGATATGTTTTTCACATATCCTGGCTTAATAAGAAGATGTGCACATGTGCAGCAGAGATTGGAGTAGACTTAAGCCACCCACACATACCTGGTTGATGGAGACAGTAAACACCCCCAGAGAAATCATGAAAAAGCCTGGCAAAAAGCAAAAATTTTGGAAGACTTCAAAACAGTCTGAAGTTTAAATGTTTTCCCAGTACACACACAGATACATCAGCAGAGAGAGAAAATCTTTCTGGCATAAGATGTTTGAACGCAACTACTAACCAATATTTGGTCTATCAGAAGCTATGAAGGCCCAGTGATCACCCTTAAAAATCCAGATTTTAAAATAAAAACAAAGGGAAAAAAACTAAATAAAGACACCAGTGGCTGTACATCATTGGGGTAACAGATTGTAAAGATTAAGCCCAGTCAACAAAGAAACAAAACAAACAAAACAAAACAGAACAACAATACCCTTGGGGTGGTCAGAATTCAGAAGTGCTATATTATATTATCCAAAATATCCAATATTCAATAACAAAACTATAAGACATGCATAAAAAGAAGAAAGTGTGACCTATACTTGACAGGGGAGGAATCAGTTAATAGAAACTGTTTATGAATATTCCCAGATATTAAATTTAGCAGAGAATACTTAAAAGCAGCCATCATGAATATGTTTAAAGAACTGAAGCAAATAACTTATGTTTAAAAAATTAAAGGAAAGTATGATGGCAATGACGCAGAAAATAGAGAATCTCAATAAGGACATATAATTTATACAAAAGTACCACATGCAAATTTGGGAAATGAAAAGTAAAATAATTGTAATGAAAAGTTCACTTTAGGGGCTCATTGTAGGTTTGAGCTGGCAGAAGAAAGAATCAGTGAACCTGAAGATAGAACAATAGAGAAGATGCAATCTGAAGAACAGAAAGAAAAAGGAATAAAGAAAAATGAACGGAGCCTTAGAGACTTGTGAAAACCATAAAATCTACTAACATATGTGTAATGGAAGTCCTAGAGGAGAGGAGAAAGGAACAGAAAACATTTTAAGAAACAATGGCTGCAATTTTCCCAAATTTGATTTAAAAATTAATCTATACATCCAAGAAACTCATTGACCCCTCCAACCCCCAGCAGGATAAACACAAAGAGATCCACACCTAAAAATATCCTGAGCCAACTATAAAAAAACAGAAACATATAAAATATTGAAATGAAAGCAGCAAGAAAAACATCAGGTACATAAGAACAACAATATGATTAATGGTTGACTTCATATCAGAAATGATACAGACCAGGCAGTAATGAGATGACATATTCAAAACGGGTGAATAGAGGAGAGAGAGAGAGAGAGAGAGAGAGACTCTCAACCACCTATTCTGTGTCTAAGAAAACTATCCTTAGGAAATGAAGGTAGAACAAAGGCATTCTCAAATAAACAAGGACCGGGAGAATTTGTTGGTCACTAGCCTGCCTGAAAGGAAATTCTAAAGGAAATCTTCAGGCTGAAAGAAAATGACAGCGGATGATAACTTGAATTTCCAGGAAGAAATAAAGAGTTATGGAAATGGTATACCTGTTGGTAAATACAAAAGTTTCTATAAATATATTACTTCTAATTTCCTCTCAATTTTTAAAAAAGACATGCAATTTTATAAACTAATAAATATAACACTATATCATTGGGTTTACAACATATATCGATATACTATATGATGGTAGTAGCAAAAGGCAGGAGGAAGAAAAAGGGACATACTTGAGTAAAATTTTATACTAAATTTAAATTAGCATTATTCTCAGTCAACTGTAATAAGCTAAGATGCATATTGTAAATTCAAGAGCATTAACACATGGACACAGGAAGGGGAACATCACACTCTGGGGACTGTTGTGGGGTGGGGGGAGGGGGGAGGGATAGCATTGGGAGATATACCTAATGCTAGATGACGAGTTAGTGGGTGCAGCGCACCAGCATGGCACATGTATACATATGTAACTAACCTGCACAATGTGCACATGTACCCTAAAACTTAAAGTATAGTAAAAAAAAAAGTATAGCACATACAATGATGTATCATACATAATACTTGATAATGATAATAAATGCCTATGTTACTCGTTTAAAAAAAAAAGAAAATAATATAGTAAATAACAAAGCAATAGATAAATTAAAATTATACACTAAAAATATTTATTTCACCTAGAAAAGCAAGTGAAGAGCAACATATGCATAAACAAAATGAAACAGATGAAAAACGTGACAAAATTGCAGACATAAATCTAACCATATCAATGTGTATTAAATGTGCATGAAATAAACATCCCTTTCAGAAGTCAGAGATTATCAGCCAAGACAAACAAAAGCAAGCTCCAACTATATCCTGTCTAGAACAGATACCACTTAGAGTCAAATAAATACATAGGTTGAATGTTTATAAAATGATGGAAAAAATTATCCCACATAAAAACCATAAAAATGATATTGGTTTTGTTAATATCATAAGAGACTTTAAGACAAGAAATGTTACTGGAAACAAAGAGAGACCATTTATATGATTAAAAGGTAGATCCATCAGGAAGATGTAAGGAGTATGAACATATATGCACTTAGCAACAGGACCTCAAAATACATGAGGCAAAACCTGACAGAATTAAAAGGAGGAATAGGTAAACAGCAATAATAGTTAGATATTTCAATATCCCACTGCCCATAACTTATAGAAAATAAGCAAAGATACACAGACTTGTACATCACTATTAACCAACTTGCCCTAATTACCATTTTTAGAATGCTCCACCCATTGACTATGGAATACACATTCTTTTAAATGCATATAGAACATATTCTAGGATATACCATGCACTGGGCCAGAAAACAAGTCTCAATAAAATGGAAAAGATTGCAGTTATTTAAATATGTTCTTTGAGTGCAAAATAATTAATTTAGAGATCCACATCAGAAAGCAACCTGGGAAAAGCCCATATGTTTGAAAATTAAATAAAACACTTCTATGGATCAAAGGGAAAAATTAAGTCTCAATAAAAGAAGTCTCAATAAAAGAAGTCTCAATAAAATTGGAAAGATGTAATTATTTAAATATGTTCTATGAGCACAACATAATTAATTTAGTGATCTACATCAGAAAGTACCCTGGGAAAAGCCCAAATATTTGAAAATTAATAAAACACTTCTATGGACCAAAGGGAAAAATCAGAAGAGCAATTAAAATATTTTGATTTTGGAGACAACAGCAGGAGTTGATTGAAGTTAAAAGACTGACAAGGCAGGACTAGAAAAGTGGACCACTGAGAGGAGGAGTCAGAGGACCTGACCACTGATTGCTAATCCAAGGCTGCATGCCCAGGGAAGAGGAATGGTGTGAAAGAGTCAGTGAAAACCCCAGCCAGACATACTGAATCATTGAGAAACAAAGAAGAGGGAGGTGTCCATCCCTCCTTGGTGATCAGAGAGCTGGAGGGCAATGACTTCATCAACTTTTCTTCTTTCCATCACAGTCCCAGGGTCAGACATAGAATAAAAAGTCGTGTGTCATGTATAATTGCTCTTCATTATGGATATAGGTGCCCATAAGAGGAAGAGAAGGTTTGGCGACTAGAGCTCCCGAAATGTCACTCAATACTCCTGCATTTTAACAGCCTCTATGTCTCTCTTCAGAATACTGAGGTTTCCACAAACTTTATAAGCATGATTTTCCAGGATCATCACCCTATGGACATATGTAGACAGAAGGAGAGGCGAGATGGATGAACTAAAAGCTCATCTCTGGATTCTCAACATCTTGCACAGTGCCTTGAATACAATTAGCATGTGTTGGATAATTGATTAATAAAAATAACTAGGATTCTAAAAAATATATTTTGATTTGAATAAAAATTATTTAATATATTCAAATATTTAATATATGAGATGCAGTTAAAGCAGTGCTTCGAAGGAAATTTATGGCTTTAAACATTTGTATCAGAAAAGAAGAAAGATCTCAAATCGATAGCCTAAGCTTCAACCTTAAGAAACTGGAAAATGCCGAGCAAACTAAAAACCAAAGCAATCAAGAGGACACAAATAATAAAGATTATAGCAGGAATAAATGAAATAGAAAAAGAAAACAGAAAAACAACAGGGAAAATCTAGGAAACTAAAAGTTGGTTCTTTGACAAGATTGGCAAAATCGACAAATCCTTGCTAAACTGATGAAGAAAAAAAAGAGAAGATCAGGAATAAAAGGGGCTATCACTACAGATTTTACAGAAATTAAAAAGATTATAGGTAGTATTGTAAGCCAGTTTATATCAATGAATTGGACAATTTAGATGAAATGAGAAAATTCTGAAAAGAGACGTAAATTACCAACACTGACTTAAGAAGAAATTTAAAATTTGAATAGACCCATAACTACTGGAAAATTGAATTAGAAACTAAATATTTTTCCATGAAGAAAAGCCCAGGCTAGGCAAATTAACTCAAGATAAAAAATCAATCCTTCATAAATGCCTTCAGAAAATTGAGATGAGAATATATTCTAATTCTTTCTAAGAAGCCAGTATAACCCTGATACAAAAAGCAAAGACACCACAAGAAAAGAAACCCTAGAGCAGTATCCTTCTGAAGAACATCAAACTCCATTCAACAATATAAAAAATGAATTATACGACATGACCAAGTGATATTTATCCTAATAATGAAAAGCTGGTTTAACAACTAGAAAATAGATTAATGTAACACAGGTGGTAGGCAGAATAATGGTTCCCCAAAGCTATCCATGTCTTAATCCCCAGAACTTGTGAATATGTTATACTACATGCCGAAGGGAAATTAGGTTGCAGATGGAATTAATGTTGTTAATCTGCTGATCATAAAATAGGAAATTATGCTAGATTATCCAGGTAGGCCCAATGTAATCATAAGAATCCTTAGAAGTGGGAGAAGGAGGACAGAGAGGAAGTAGAATGATGGCCACATGAGAAGAACTGGACCTGTCACTATTGACATTGAAAATAGAGGAAGAGGGTCATGAACTAAGAAACATGGATGGCCTCTGGAAGGTGTAAAAGGCAATGAAATGGATTATTCCATAAAGCCTACAGAAAGGAACACAGCTCTGCTAACATCTTGATTTTAGCCTAGTGAGATCCTTATTAAACTTCTAATGTACCACACTGTAAGATAACAAATTCGTGCTGTTTCAAGCCACTAAGTTTGTTGTTAGTTGTTACATCAGCAGTAGAAAACTAATATAGATTTTGATACTTAGAAGTGGGATGCTGTCGTAACAAATACCTTAAAATGTGGAAGTGGCTTTGGAATTGAACAGTGGGCAGAGGCTGAAAGAATTTGAAAAGCTTGATTTTAAAAACTTAGATTGCCTTGACCATACTGTTAATAGAAATATGACATCAAAGATTCTGCTGATGAAGGTTCAGAAAAAAGTGAGGATTGTGGTAAAGAAAACATATATCACCTTAGTGACTACATAAATCATTGTAAATACACTTTTATTAGAAATATAGATGTTTCATGGACACATAGAGGGGACTAATACACACTGGGGGCTATTGGAGGGTGGAGAGTGGGAGGAGGGAGAGGGTCAGGAAGAATAACTAATGGCTACTAGGCTTACTACCTGGGTAATGAAACACGCCCCATGACACAAGTTTACCTATATAACAAACCTATACGTGTACCTGTGAACTTCAAATAAAAGTTTAAAAAATGAAAAAGAAAATAAATATGGATGTTTAAGGTGACACTAGTGAGGACTCAAAATGAAATGAGGAAAATGTTCCTGGAAACTGGGAGAAACAGGGTCCTGTTATACAGTGGAAGAAAACTCAGCAGAATTCTGCGAATTTGGACATTGCGCTGAGGTTTCCAAACCCAGTGTCGAAGGTACAGCCTGTCTTCTTGCTGGTTATAACAAAATATGAGAGGAAAAAGATAAACTGAGGGGGAAATTGTTACAATAGAACCAGGACTTGGTGATTTGGGAAATTCCCAGCCTATCCAGATTGCAAAAGATAATACAATTAAGAGATTTACGTATAGGAAAGTGTGTTCTAGAACAAAAGCTGAGGCTGTGGCTGGACAAATTTTTGCTCATACTGCAAAAAGATCAACAGATCAGTGTGTTCCACCACACTGAAGGCTCTTTGAGGAAATTAGAGTGTGACTCATAGATACCCTCAGCCATTTCTGCAAAAGCCAAAAATAGAGATAAGATAAATTAGAAAAGATCTGTGAAGGAGCCTCTTGCTTAGTGGAGTAAATCCCCATGACAAACATAGGAGACGCACAAGGTTTTTGAGAATTTTATACAAGGATAAACGCTGCCAGCTTGTACTGAAAAGGACAGAGTATGAAATTAAAAAAAGGGCTATCAGAGCCCCAAAATTCTACATGCAAGAAACAGGCTAATGAAAGTAACCACCTGCAAACGTGCTGCACTTCATGAAAAAGAAAAGATGACTCAGAGTGTGGATGCGTGAACCCAGAACTGCTTGTCCACTGGGTGAAGCCACTGGCTACAGAGGATTATTTGCAGGTCTTTAAAGCAAATCACATGTGCCTTTATTGATTTTGAAAATGCTTGAGACCAGTGACTCCTTTTTTAACTAAATTTTTTCCCTTTTTGAACAGGAATGTATATGACAGTTATTCCATACCATCATAATATTTTGGGAGCCAGCGTTTCACAGGTCCATAGATTGAAGAGGAATTGTGTCCTAGGATGGATTATACCCAGAACCTCATCTATACTTGATGTAGATTGTTAAGGTGATGAGATTTGGGACTTTTGAGCTGATAAGATTTAGATGTTCTTTAACTCTGAGTTAATAGTGCAATGGGATGAGACATTTGAAGACTTTGGGATGGGGTGAATGTATTTTACATATAAGATAAACATTTACCTTTCAGGGGGTCAGATGGCATGCTGTGGTAGGCAGAATAATGGTTCCCCCCAAAAATCCATATTTTTATTTCCAAAACCTGTGAATTTTTTACATCACATGTCAAAGGGAAATTGAGGTTGCAGATGTAATTAAGATTGCTACTCAGATGACCATAAAATCAAGGGATTTTGCTGGACTATCCAGGAAGGCCCAATGTAATCACAAGCATCCTTAAAAGTGGAAGAGGGAGACAAAAGAGAAAGGAGTCAGAATGATGCCATGTGAGATGGATTGGACCTACCTTTGCTGGCTTTGAAAGATGGAGGGTGAAGGACATGGACCAGGAAATGCAGGCAGCCTCTGGAAGGCATAAAAGGCAAGGAAATAGATTCTCCCATAGAGCCTTGAGAAAGGAATCCAGTTTTGCTAACATCATAATTTTAGTCCAATGAAACCTATGTTGGGCTTCTAATATACAGAACTGTAAAACAATAAATTTGTGCTGTTTCAAGCTACACGTTTGTAATAGTTGTTACAGCAGCAATATAAAATTTATATGCCATAAAAATAGGATAAAAGACTAGTAAACCACATGATTATCCTAATAGATGCAGAAAAATCCAATGCTCATTCATGATTAAAACTTAAAAATACTAGGAATATAAAGGAAAGGTGGTTTCTCAACCTGATAAGAGGCATTTATGAAATACATACAACTAGTAACAGTCTTAATTGTGAAATAGTGAATTCTTTCCTCCCTAAAGTCAAGAAGAAGGAAAGAACGTCTATTCTCACCATTTCTATTCTACATTGTACTTCAGGTTCTAGCCAGCACTATAAGGCAAAAAGAAAATATAAATAATAAATGAAAGGAATTAAAGGAATCTAGATAGGAAAGAAAGAAATACAATTGTCTTTGTGCATAGATGACATAATTATTCATTAGAAAATCCTTAGGAATTAACAATAAAAGTACTAGAGCTAATAAATTTATCAAGTTTATAGGATATAAGAACATTATACAAAAATAAATTTGGTTTCTATATACTAACAGTGAAAAATCTGAAAATGAAATTAAAAAAACAATTTCATTAAAAATAGCATTGGAGCACGGAGTCTCATGGTTGTAACCCCAGAGCTTTGGGAAGCTGAGGCAAAAGGATTGCTTGAGGCCAGGAGTTCAAGACCCAGAACTGCCTCGGAAACGTAGCAAAACTGTGTCTCTACAAAAAATAAAAAATTAACTGGGCATGGTGGTGCACACCTGTAGTCCTAGCTATTTGGGAGGTTAAGGTGGGAGGATCACTTGAGCTCAGGAGGTTGACGTTGCAGTAGCTATGACAGCATCATTGCACTCCAGCCTGGGTGACAGAGAAAGACCCTGTCTCAAGAAAAAAAAAATGCATCAAAACTTAGAAATATATATATATTTTTAAGACAGAGTCCTGCTCTATTGCCCAGGTTGGAGGGCAGTGGCATGATCTCGGCTCACTGCAACCTCTGCCTCACGGGTTCAAGCAATTCTCCTACCTCAGCCTCCAGAGCAGCTGGGATTACAGGTATGCACCACCATGCCCAGCTAATTTTTGTATTTTTAGTAGAGACAGGGTTTTGCCATGTTGGCCAGGCTGGTCTCGAACTCCTGACCTCAAGTGATCTGCCTGCCTCGGCCTCCCAAAGTGTTGGGATTACAGGTGTGAGCCACCATGCCTGGCCAATTTAGGAATAAATTTGACAAATGAAGTACATTATTTCTACAGTTAAAACTACAGGATAGTACAAAATAATTTGAAATCAGATCTCAATAAATGGATAGACATTCTATGTTCATGGCTTGGAAGACTCAGCATTGCCAGATGGCAATTCTCCACAAATGGATCTATGGATCCATGGGATCAATGAAATCCCAGCAGACCTTTCCTAAAAATTGACAAGCTGATCCTTACATTTTTATGGAAATACAAAGGATCTAGAATAGGCAAAATAATTTTGAAAAAGAAGAACAAATCTGCAGGACTTACATTACCTGATTTCAAAATTTACTATAAAGATACAGTAATCAAGACAGTATAGTACAGTATTCATCTATGGGTAGACATAGATTAAGGGAACAGAATGGATAATTCCAAAATAAACTCTTACAAATGTGGTCAATTGATTTTTTTGACAAGGTACCAAAAGAATTCATTGGGGAAAGGATAATCTTTTCAATAAATAGTGCTGAAATAACTGACTATCCATATAGAAAACAAATTAACTTTGAACCTTACTTCACACTGTATGTAAAATGTAATAAACACTAATACCATAAAACTTATGTCATGCAAAAATTAATAAAAACTAATATCATGAGGAGAATCTTCCTGAATTTTCTTTTTTCTTTTTTTTTTATTATACTTTAAGTTTTAGGGTACATGTGCACATTGTGCAGGTTAGTTACATATGTATACATGTGCCATGCTGGTGCGCTGCACCCACTAACTCGTCATCTAGCATTAGGTATATCTCCCGATGCTATCCCTCCCCCCTCCCCCCACCCCACAACAGTCCCCAGAGTGTGATAGTCCCCTTCCTGTGTCCATGTGATCTCATTGTTCAATTCCCACCTATGAGTGAGAATATGCGGTGTTTGGTTTTTTGTTCTTGCGATAGTTTACTGAGAATGATGATTTCCAATTTCATCCATGTCCCTACAAAGGACATGAACTCATCATTTTTTATGGCTGCATAGTATTCCATGGTGTATATGTGCCACATTTTCTTAATCCAGTCTATCATTGTTGGACATTTGGGTTGGTTCCAAGTCTTTGCTATTGTGAATAATGCCACAGTAAACATACGTGTGCATGTGTCTTTATAGCAGCATAATTTAGAGTCCTTTGGGTATATACCCAGTAATGGGATGGCTGGGTCAAATGGTATTTCTAGTTCTAGATCCCTGAGGAATTGCCACACTGACTTCCACAATGGTTGAACTAGTTTACAGTCCCACCAACAGTGTAAAAGTGTTCCTATTTCTCCACATCCTCTCCAGCACCTGTTGTTTCCTGACTTTTTAATGACTGCCATTCTAACTGGTGTGAGATTGTATCTCATTGTGGTTTTGATTTGCATTTCTCTGATGGCCAGTGATGATGAGCGTTTTTTCATGTGTTTTTTGGCTGCATAAATGTCTTCTTTTGAGAAGTGTCTGTTCATGTCCTTCGCCCACTTTTTGATGGGGTTGTTTGTTTTTTTCTTGTAAATTTGTTTGAGTTCATTGTAGATTCTGGATATTAGCCCTTTGTCAGATGAGTAGGTTGCAAAAATTTTCTCCCATTTTGTAGGTTGCCTGTTCACTCTGATGATAGTTTCTTTTGCTGTGCAGAAGCTCTTTACTTTAATTAGATCCCATTTGTCAATTTTGTCTTTTGCTGCCATTGCTTTTGGTGTTTTAGACATGAAGTCCTTGCCCATGCCTATGTCCTGAATGGTAATGCCTAGGTTTTCTTCTAGGGTTTTTATGGTTTTAGGTCTAATGTTTAAGTCTTTAATCCATCTTGAATTGATTTTTGTATAAGGTGTAAGGAAGGGATCCAGTTTCAGCTTTCTACATATGGCTAGCCAGTTTTCCCAGCACCATTTATTAAATAGGGAATCCTTTCCCCATTGCTTGTTTTTCTCAGGTTTGTCAAAGATCAGATAGTTGTAGATATGCGGCGTTATTTCTGAGGGCTCTGTTCTGTTCCATTGATCTATATCTCTGTTTTGGTACCAGTACCATGCTGTTTTGGTTACTGTAGCCTTGTAGTATAGTTTGAAGTCAGGTAGTGTGATGCCTCCAGCTTTGTTCTTTTGGCTTAGGATTGACTTGGCGATGCGGGCTCTTTTTTGGTTCCATATGAACTTTAAAGTAGTTTTTTCCAATTCTGTGAAGAAAGTCATTGGTAGCTTGATGGGGATGGCATTGAATCTGTAAATTACCTTGGGCAGTATGGCCATTTTCACGATATTGATTCTTCCTACCCATGAGCATGGAATGTTCTTCCATTTCTTTGTATCCTCTTGTATTTCTTTGAGCAGTGGTTTGTAGTTCTCCTTGAAGAGGTCCTTCACATCCCTTGTAAGTTGGATTCCTAGGTATTTTATTCTCTTTGAAGCAATTGTGAATGGGAGTTCACTCATGATTTGGCTCTCTGTTTGTCTGCTGGTGGTGTATAAGAATGCTTGTGATTTTTGCACATTGATTTTGTATCCTGAGACTTTGCTGAAGTTGCTTATCAGCTTAAGGAGATTTTGGGCTGAGACAATGGGGTTTTCTAGATATACAATCATGTCATCTGCAAACAGGGACAATTTGACTTCCTCTTTTCCTAATTGAATAGCCTTTATTTCCTTCTCCTGCCTAATTGCCCTGGCCAGAACTTCCAACACTATGTTGAATAGGAGTGGTGAGAGAGGGCATCCCTGTCTTGTGCCACTTTTCAAAGGGAATGCTTCCAGGTTTTGCCCATTCAGTATGATATTGGCTGTGGGTTTGTCATAGATAGCTCTTATTATTTTGAAATACGTCCCATCAATACCTAATTTATTGAGAGTTTTTAGCATGAAGGGTTGTTGAATTTTGTCAAAGGCCTTTTCTGCATCTATTGAGATAATCATGTGGTTTTTGTCTTTGGTTCTGTTTATATGCTGGATTACATTTATTGATTTGCGTATATTGAACCAGCCTTGCATCCCAGGGATGAAGCCCACTTGATCATGGTGGATAAGCTTTTGGATGTGCTGCTGGATTCGTTTTGCCAGTATTTTATTGAGGATTTTTGCATCAATGTTCATCAAGGATATTGGTCTAAAATGCTCTTTTTTTGTTGTGTCTCTGCCTGGCTTTGGTATCAGAATGAGGCTGGCCTCATAAAATGAGTTAGGGAGGATTCCCTCTTTTTCTGTTGATTGGAATAGTTTCAGAAGGAATGGTACCAGTTCCTCCTTGTACCTCTGGTAGAATTCGGCTGTGAATCCATCTGGTCCTGGACTCTTTTTGGTTGGTAAGCTGTTGATTATTGCCACAATTTCAGCTCCTGTTATTGGTCTATTAAGAGATTCAACTTCTTGCTGGTTTAGTCTTGGGAGAATGTATGTGTCGAGGAATTTATCCATTTCTTCTAGATTTTCTAGTTTATTTGTGTAGAGGTGTTTGTAGTATTCTCTGATGGTAGTTTGTATTTCTGCGGGATCGGTGGTGATATCCCCTTTGTCACTTTTTATTGTGTCTATTTGATTCATCTCTCTTTTTTTCTTTATTAGTCTTGCTAGCGGTCTATCAATTTTGTTGATCCTTTCAAGAAACCAGCTCCTGGATTCATTAATTTTTTGAAGGGTTTTTTGTGTCTCTATTTCCTTCAGTTCTGCTCTGATTTTAGTTATTTCTTGCCTTCTGCTAGCTTTTGAATGTGTTTGCTCTTGCTTTTCTAGTTCTTTTAATTGTGATGTTTGGGTGTCAATTTTGGATCTTTCCTGCTTTCTCTTGTGGGCATTTAGTGCTATAAATTTCCCTCTACACACTGCTTTGAATGCGTCCCAGAGATTCTGGTATGTTTGAACCCATCTGTACATCACCATCATCAAAGACCAAAAACATTTTGGTCAAAACATTTTGACCAAAAACATCAAAGACCGAACATTTAAAGAACTAATACCTTTGTTCTCGTTGGTTTCAAAGAACGTCTTTATTTCTGCCTTCATTTCGTTATGTACCCAGTAGTCATTCAGGAGCAGGTTGTTCAGTTTCCATGTAGTTGAGCGGCTTTGAGTGAGATTCGTAATCCTGAGTTCTAGTTTGATTGCACTGTGGTCTGAGAGATAGTTTGTTATAATTTCTGTTCTTTTACATTTGCTGAGGAGAGCTTTACTTCCAAGTATGTGGTCAATTTTGGAATAGGTGTGGTGTGGTGCTGAAAAAAATGTATATTCTGTTGATTTGGGGTGGAGAGTTCTGTAGATGTCTATTAGGTCCGCTTGGTGCAGTGCTGAGTTCAATTCCTGGGTATCCTTGTTGACTTTCTGTCTCGTTGATCTGTCTAATGTTGACAGTGGGGTGTTAAAATCTCCCATTATTAATCTGTGGGAGTCTAAGTCTCTTTGCAGGTCACTCAGGACTTGCTTTATGAATCTGGGTGCTCCTGTATTGGGTGCATATATATTTAGGATAGTTAGCTCTACTTGTTGAATTGATCCCTTTACCATTATGTAATGGCCTTCTTTGTCTCTTTTGATCTTTGTTGGTTTAAAGTCTGTTTTATCAGAGACTAGGATTGCAACCCCTGCCTTTTTTTGTTTTCCATTGGCTTGGTAGATCTTCCTCCATCCTTTTATTTTGAGCGTATGTGTGTCTCCGCACGTGAGATGGGTTTCCTGAATACAGCAGACTGATGGGTCTTGACTCTTTATCCAATTTGCCAGTCTGTGTCTTTTAATTGGAGAATTTAGTCCATTTACATTTAAAGTTAATATTGTTATGTGTGAATTTGATCCTGTCATTATGATGTTAGCTGGTTATTTTGCTCGTTAGTTGATGCAGTTTCTTCCTTGTCTCGATGGTCTTTACATTTTGGCATGATTTTGCAGCCGCTGTTACCAGTTGTTCCTTTCCATGTTTAGTGCTTCCTTGAGGAGCTCTTTTAGGGCAGGCCTGGTGGTGACAAAATCTCTCAGCATTTGCTTTTCTGTAAAGTATTTTATTTCTCCTTCACTTATGAAGCTTAGTTTGGCTGGATATGAAGTTCTGGGTTGAAAATTCTTTTCTTTAAGTATGTTGAATATTGGCCCCCACTCTCTTCTGGCTTGTAGGGTTTCTGCCAAGAGATCCGCTGTTAGTCTGATGGGCTTCCCTTTGAGGGTAACCCGACCTTTCTCTCTGGCTGCCCTTAACATTTTTTCCTTCATTTCAACTTTGGTGAATCTGACAATTATGTGTCTTGGAGTTGCTCTTCTCGAGTAGTATCTTTGTCGTGTTCTCTGTATTTCCTGAATCTGAACGTTGGCCTGCCTTGCTAGATTGGGGAAGTTCTCCTGGATAATATCCTGCAGAGTGTTTTCCAACTTGGTTCCATTCTCCCCATCACTTTCAGGTACACCAATCAGACGTAGATTTGTTCTTTTCACATAGTCCCATATTTCTTGGAGGCTTTGCTCATTTCTTTTTATTCTTTTTTCTCTTAACTTCCCTTCTCGCTTCATTTCATTCATTTCATCTTCCATTGCTGATACCCTTTCTTCCAGTTGATCACATCGGCTCCTGAGGCTTCTGCATTCTTCACGTAGTTCTTGAGCCTTGGTTTTCAGCTGCATCAGCTCCTTTAAGCACTTCTCTGTATTGGTTATTCTAGTTATACATTCTTCTAAATTTTTTTCAAAGTTTTCAACTTCTTTGCCTTTGGTTTCAATGTCCTCCTGTAGCTCAGAGTAATTTGATCATCTGAAGTCTTCTTCTCTCAGCTCGTCAAAGTCATTCTCCATCCAGCTTTGTTCCGTTGCTGGTGAGGAACTGCGTTCCTTTGGAGGAGGAGAGGCGCTCTGCTTTTTAGAGTTTCCAGTTTTTCTGTTCTGTTTTTTCCCCATCTTTGTGGTTTTATCTACTTTTGGTCTTTGATGATGGTGATGTACAGATGGGTTTTTGGTGTGGATGTCCTTTCTGTTTGTTAGTTTTCCTTCTAACAGACAGGACCCTCAGCTGCAGGTCTGTTGGAATACCCTGCCGTGTGAGGTGTCAGTGTGCCCCTGCTGTGGGGTGCCTCCCAGTTAAGCTGCTCAGGGGTCAGGGGTCAGGGACCCACTTGAGGAGGCAGCCTGCCCGTTCTCAGATCTCCAGCTTCGTGCTGGGAGAACCACTGCTCTCTTCAAAGCTGTCAGACAGGGACATTTAAGTCTGCAGAGGTTACTGCTGTCTTTTTGTTTGTCTGTGCCCTGCCCCCAGAGGTGGAGCCTACAGAAGCAGGCAGGCCTTCTTGAGCTGTGGTGGGCTCCACCCAGTTGGAGCTTCCCGGCTGCTTTGTTTACCTAATCAAGCCTGGGCAATGGCGGGCGCCCCTCCCCCAGCCTCGCTGCCGCCTTGCAGTTTGATCTCAGACTGCTGTGCTAGCAATCAACGAGAGTCCGTGGGCGTAGGACCCTCCGAGCCAGGTGCGGGTTATAATCTCGTGGTGCGCCGTTTTTTAAGCCCGTCGGAAAAGCACAGTATTCGGGTGGGAGTGACCCGATTTTCCAGGTGCCGCCCGTCACCCCTTTCTTTGACTCAGAAAGGGAACTCCCTGACCCCTTCCGCTTCCCAAGTGAGGCAATGCCTTGCCCTGCTTCGGCTCGTGCACGGTGCGCGCACCCACTGACCTGCGCCCACTGTCTGGCACTCCCTAGTGAGATGAACCCGGTACCTCAGATGGAAATGCAGAAATCACCCGTCTTCTGCGTCGCTCACGCTGGGAGCTGTAGACCAGAGCTGTTCCTATTCCGCCAACTTGGCTCCTCCTCTCTGCCCTGAATTTTCTACAGTCAAAAATTCTTAGGTAAGTCTGATATGGTTTGGCTCTGTGTTCCCACCCAAATCTCATCTTGAATTGTACTCCCATAATTCCCACGTGTTGTGGGAGTGACCTGGTGGGAGATAATTGAATCATGGGGGTGGTTCCCTCGTACTGTTCTTGTGGTAGTGAATAAGTCTTACGAGATCTGAGGGTTTTATCAGGGGTTTCTGCTTTTGCATGTTCCTCATCCTCTCTTTGCCTGCTGCCATCCACATAAGACGTGACTTTCTCCTCCTTGCCTTCCACCGTGATTGTGAGGCTTCCCCAGCCATGTGAAACTGTAAGTCCAACTATACTGCTTTCTTTTGTAAATTGCCCACTCTTGGGTATGTCTTTACCAGCAGCATGAAAATGGAGTAATACAGTAAATTGGTGCTAGTACAGTAGGGCATTGCTGAAAAGATACCCGAAAATGTGGAAGCAGCTTTGGAACTGGGTAACAGGCAGAGGTTGGAACAGTTTGGAGAGCTCAGAAGAAGACAGGAAAATGTGGGAAAGTTTGGAACTTCCTAGAGATTTGTTGAATGGCTTTGCCCAAAATGATGATAGCAATATGGACAATAAAGTCCAGGCTGAAGTGGTCTTAGATGGAAATGAGGAACTTGTTGGGAACTGGAACAAAGGTGACTCTTGTTTTGTTTTAGCAAAAATTTGGTGGCATTTTTGCCCCTGCCCTAGAGATTTGTGGAAGCTTGACCATGAGGGAGATTACTTAGGGCATCTAGCAGAAGAAATTTCTAAGCAGCAAAACATTCAATAAATGACTTGGGTGCTGTTAAAAGCATTCAGTTTTAAAAGGGAGCACAAAAGTTTGAAAAACAGAGCACAAAATTTGAAAAATTTGCAGCCTGACAATGTGATAGAAAAGAAAATCCCGTTTTCTGAGGAGAAATTCAAGCCAGCTGCAAAAATTTGCATAAGTAATGAGGAGCCAAATGTTAATTCCCCAAGACAATGGGGAAAATGTCTTTAAGGCATGTCAAAGGTCTTCATGGCAGCCCCTCCCATCACAGGCCCAGAGACCTAGGAGGAAAAAGTGGTTTGCTGGGCGAGGCCCAGAGTCCCTCAGCTGTGTGTGGCCTAGGGACTTGATGCCCTGCATCCAGCTGCTCCAGCCATGGCTGAAAGGGGCCAATGTAGACCTCAGGCCCTGGCTTCAGATGGTGCAAGCCCCAAGCCTTGGCAGCTTCCACATGGTGTTGAGCCTGCTGATGCGCAGAAGTCACGAATTGAGGTTTGGGAACCTCCACCTAGATTTCAGAAGATGTATGGAAGTGCCTGGATGCCCAGGCAGAAGTTTGCTGTAGGGGCAGGGCTCTCATGGAGAACCTCTGCTAAGGCAGTGCAGAAGGGATATGTGGGGTCAGAGCCCCCACACAGAGTCCCTCCTGGGGCATCACCTAGTGGAGCTGTGAGAACAAGGCCACTGTCCTCCAGATCCCAGAATGTTAGATCCACTGACAGCTTGCACCATGTGTCTGGAAAAGCTGCAGACACTCAACGCCAGCCCATGAAAGCAGCCAGAAGGGAGACTGTACCCTGCAAAGCCACAGGGGCAGAGCTGCCCAAGACCACAGGAACCCACCTCTTGCATCAGCGTGACCCAGACATGAGACATGGAGTCAAAGGAGATCATTTTGGAGCTTTAAGATTTGACTGCCCCACTGGATTTGGAACTTGCATGGGCCTTGTAACCCTCCTTTTTTGGCCAATTTCTCCCATTTGGAACGGTTATATTTACCAAATGTCCGTACCCCCATTGTATCTAGGAAATAACTAGCTTGCTTTGGTTTTATGGGCTCATAGGTGGAAGGGACTTGCCTTGTCTCAGATGAGACTTTGGACTGTAGACTTTTGAATTAATGCTGAAATGAGTTGAGACTTTGGGGGACTGTTGGGAAGGCATGATTAGTTTTGGAATGTGAGGACATGACATTTGGCAGGGGCCAGGGGCAAAATGATATGGTTTGGCTCTGTGTTCCCACCTAAACATCATCTTCAACTGTACTCCCATAATTCCCACGTGCTGTGGGAGGGACCTGGTGGGAGACAATTGAATCATGGGGGCAGTTTCCCCCATACTGTTCTCATGGTAGTGAATAAGTTTCATGAGGTCTGAGGGCTTTATCAGGGGTTTCCACTTTTGTGTCTTCCTCATTCTCTCTTTGCCTGCTGCCATCCATGTATGACATGACTTGCTCCTCCTTGCCCTCATGATTGTGAGGCCTCCACAGCCATGTGGAACTATAAGTCCAATTAAACCTCTTTCTTTTGTAAATTGCCCAGTCTCGGGTATGTCTTTATCAGCAGCATGAAAACAGTCTAATACAAGGTCACAAAAGCATGAATTATTAAAGGAAAACTATGAAAAATGTAAGACAACTGCAAAACTTTTTCAAAAAATACCATTCAAAAAGGAAAAGACAAGCATCAGACTGGGAGAAAATATTTGCAACAGATATCTCACAAAGGGCTTGTATCCAGAATATATCAAAAACTCTTACAATGGAATGACAAGAAGACAATTCAATAAAATACAGGTAAAATATTTGAACATGGAATTTAAAATAAATATACAAATGACCATAACCACATTAAAAGATGTTGAACGTCATCTAATTATCAGGAAAATGCAAACGAAAACCACTACAATATGGTATTTTAGATCCACTAGCATGTGTAAAACTAAACATTGGCCTTACTAAGTGCCATCAAAGATGTAGAGCAGCTGGAAGTCTCACACATTTCTCATACAATTCATACATTGGAATATTAAGTGAAACAACCACTTTCAAAAAATTCAGCAGCTTTTATAAGGTTAAACATATATGCAATCCAGAAATTCTAATTCTAGGTATTTACACAAGGTAAATAATTTCCACACAGAGATAGTACATGGAGGTATATAGTAGCTTTAGTGAAAATAGCTCCAAACTGGGGGAAAAAACCCCTGAATGTTCATTAACAGATGAATGGATAAAAAACTGTGGTATGTCCATACAAGAGAATACTACTCAGCAGGGTAAAGGAATCAACTGCTGATATAAGCAATAGTATGGATGATTCTTAAAAATGTCATTCTGATTTTAAAAAGCTAACAAAACAGAGAAAATACTGTATGATTTCATTTACAACAAAATTCTACAACATTATTTTAATCTCTAGTAACAGAAAATAAAATATTCATTGTCTGGGGCCAGCATTGGGGAGTACTGAACACAAAGAGGGAGGCACAAGGGAACTTTTTGAGGTGATGAAAATATTCTATATATTGATTGTGTTGGTGCCTATATATTTGTCAAAAGACATCAAACTGCACGCTTAGAATTGGTCTATTTTTCCGCATGTATATTTTACCTCAAAAAGGCTGATTTTTTAAAAATTGCTGGAATAAAAGAAGCCAAATGTTTGATTTGTTCAGCACTCTTTTTACCATTCTACTTTCATTTCTCTTATTTCCCTCTACTTGAAAGCAGTAGTCAAGAGATTTTGAATTTTAGTTAAAATTACATCAAGTCAGAGGCCTATGGAAAACATATGAAAAAGTAGAGAACTATTTTCCAGCCAAATTCATTGTGGTTATGTACTAGCCCAGGAATCAAGAAATGTGATGAATCAGTTAAGATGTCTTAGGTTGCAAGCAACAGAAAGCCCAACAGAAACTGCCTTAGGCAACAAGGGGAAATTATTAGCTCCTTTATCAGGAAAAGTCCAGAGGTATATAGACATCAAACAATATTTGACCAAGTGTTTTGGGCAGCAAAGATCTAGTTTCTCTCTTAATATATCTTATCTTTTCTTTATCCATGGTGTTGGTGTCACTTCTAGCAGACTCTCCTATTATATTCCCAAGGTGGCTGTCAGCAGCCCCTGGGGATACAGCCTTTGTCATTCACACACAAAAGGGAAGAGTTCTTTTCCTCTAATATTTTAAACAAAAGTTTTGTGTCTTTATCCCTTATTGTTCTGAATTGGGTCATGTGTTCATCTCTGAATCAATTACTGAAGTTACAGGGATGGAATATACTGATTAATTTGAACCTATCCATGGCGACCCCAAATATATAGGTAGGTCCCATTTGGTAGAGGGTAGGGAGTAATAGATGCTAGGAAGGCAACAAATGAATATCCACAGTCACTGAGTTCTAGTCCTGATAATGTTGCTTACCAACTAGGTGGCTTTTGATGGATTGCTCTCTAAGCCTGTTCTCTCACCTGTAAAATAGGGACAATGAGTTCTGAGTAGAAAACATTGTCAGTGCTCTACCTAGATCTCCTCAGATACCAATTACTGCTTTATGCACCCACCTTCCCAGCTTCTGTTTGTTTTGCTTTTTTTAAAAAAAAAAACAAAACACAACATTTTTTTTAGAGCAGTTTTAGTCTCACAGCAAAATTGAGGGGAAGGTACAGAGATTTCCCACACATACTCTACCTCAGTGGTCCCCAACTCCTCAGGCTGTGTACTGGTACAGGTCTGTGGCCTGTTGGGAACCAGGCCACACAGCAGGAGGTGAGTAGCAGGGTGAGCGAGCATTACCACCTGATCTGCCTCCTATCAGTTCAGCGGCAGCATTAGACTCTCATAGGAGTGCAAACCTTATTGTGAACTGCACATGCAACGGATCTAGGTTGTATGCTCCTCATGAGAATCTAACGCCTGATGATCTGAGATGGAAGAGTTTCATCCTGAAACCATCCTCAACCTGCTCCCCATCCATGGAAAAATTGTCTTCCATGAAACCAGTCCCTGATGCCAAAAAGGTTGGGAACTGCTGCTCTACCCTCCACACACATAGCTTCCCTCATTATCAACATCCCCCATTATCAACATCTCAAATGCACATCTGAGTGGTACATTTATTGTAAGTAATAAACCTGCATTATAATTACCCCAAGTCCCTAGTTTACACCAGGGTTCACGGTTTTATGGGTTTGGACAAATGGATAATGATATGTATCCATTTTTATAGTATCATTCAAAATCCTCTGTGCTTCACCTATTCATCCCTCACCAACACCTGGCAACCAATGATGTTTTTACTGTCTCCATAGTTTTGCCTTTTCCAGAATGTCATAAAATTGGAAGCATACAGTATGTAGAAATTTCAGATTGGCTATTTCACTTAGTAATGTGCATTTAAAGTTCTTTCATGTATTTTCATGGCTTGATAGCTCATTTCTTTTTAGCACTGCATAATATTCCATTATCTAAATCTAACACCATTTATTTATCCATTTATCTATTGAAGGACACTTTCCTTGCTTCCAGGTTTTGACAATTATGCATAAAGCTGCTGCAAACATTCCTGTGTAGGGTTTTGTGTGGACATACATTTTTAACTTCTTTGGGTGGGTAAATACCAGAGTGGCTGGGCATGTGGTTCATACCTGTAATCCCAACACTTTGGGAGGCTGACGCAAGAGGATTACTTGAGCCTAGGAGTTTGAGATCAAAGTGGACAACATAGTGAGACTCCATCTCTGCGAAAATTAAAAATTAGCTGGTCATGGTAGTGCATGCCTGTGGTCCTAGCTACTTGGGAGGCTGAGGTGGGGGGATCACTTGAGCTCAGGAGTTTGAGGATGCAATGAGCCCTGACTGTGCCACTGCCCTCCATCCTGAGTGACAGAGTGAGTCCTTGTCTCAAAAAAAATAAAAAATAAAACAAACAAAAAAACCAAAGAGCATAATTGCTGGATCACATGGTGAGAATATATTTAGTTTTGTAAGAAACTGCCGAACTGTCTTCTTATGTGTTTCGTTTTTAATGGCCAACACTTGCAAATATTTTAAAAGGACTGCCCTTGAGTGTTTGGAGCCAGTTTTCTCAAAAGCCCAGGAAACCAGAAGAACCCTGGAGTTTACATCCTTGCAGGGCAGCCTTCAGCCAATTACTGAGAGGTGCAGGAGTATAAAAGTCCAGCTGTGATGTGTAATTTTACATGCCAGAACTCCCCTGAAAGATAAGGTTAAGTCTAGGACTTAGTCTGAATTTACACCCTTTCTTTGCTTCTTCCTTTTTGTATTCTGCTTTCCCTACTTCCTTATTCAGTTCTTCCAGGAGCAATTGCTTAATAAACCATGTGCATGTGGCTCTTCATCTCAGGGTCTGCTAGTAGGGAATTCACCCTAAAATACCCTGGTTGCTTACCTCACAGGTAGTTATCAATATAACTGAAGAAAATGAAAGTGGCATGTTGCTAGGTCATGAGTCCTCCCATGATCATCCTTTCTGTTTCCCTCTTCGAGGATGAATTCCACATAGGACTGACTTTCAAGGTCCATATGGAACCACCTGGCTAGAGGTGAATCTCTGCCCCTGTTCAGAGTTGGAGAAACTGCAACTTATTTATTTATTTATTTATTTTTTTGAGACAGAGTCTCACTCTGTCGCCCAGGCTGGAGAGCAATGGCACAATCTTGGCTCACTTCAGCCTCCGCCTCCCGGGTTCAAGTGATTCTCCTGCCTCAGCCTCCTGAGTAGCTGGGATTATAGGTGCCTGCCACCATGGCTGGCTAAATTTTTTTTTTTTTTGTATTTTTAGTAGAGACGGGGTTTCACCACGTTGGCCAGGCTGATTTGGAACTCCTGACCTCGAGTGACCTGCCCACCTCAGCCTCCCAAAGTGCTAGGATTACAGGCGTGAGCCACCATGCCCAGCCTGCCACTCTTTTTAATCCACTATTTCTTTCCATTCATGAGCACCCCAGGAATGCCAATACTCATAACTACTACATATTGAACTCCTACCATATCAGAAGTTTTGAATATGTTATTACACTTAGTCTTCACAACAGCTTCCTGATGTAGGAATTCATATTATCATCCCTATATTACAAATGAGGAAATGGAGGTCCAGAAAAAATTAAGTATTGGCAAATGGCAGTGCTGGGATTCTAAGTTGGGTCACATATGCATGACTCAAGAGCCCAGCTGTTGACCACTAAATTATATTGACTCTCACTTTTTAGCATCTCTCAGGGAACTGAGGGATCCCGATTTCCCCCCGTCTTCTCCTGTGTGTGCACCAGAATTTCCTCACTTGAAATACGTCTCTATTAGATCCCAACATTTGCCCCTGAACTGAAGTCTCTTAATTGCTGTGTATTTATCTTTGATCTTTGCTTTGGGACTTCTATATAGTACAGTTTATCTTTAAATGATTGTCTGGGACTTCCAGAAAAAGAAGAGAGAGAAGATGAGCTTTTGTAGAGTGTTCTCTATGTGCTAGGCATTTTACTAATCAGTTAATTAATCAGTTCATTTAATTTCCACACAAACCAATGATAGGGGTACTATTTTTATCAGATAATGAATAATGATTTTTTTGCAGGTGGAAAAACTGAAGCTTAGCGAGGTCTTACCCAACAGGTCACTCAATCAATAGCTAGCAAACCTGGAATTTGGGTCCTGTAGACTCCAAAGTTTGTATTTGTTCTTTTCCATCAAGCTGCCTGTTAGCTTTAATTATCCAAGTCTCAAATTTGACTTTCTGGCCACAGAGCTAAATATGTTGCTTCTGTTCTTGCTGACACACTATTATTGAAGAGAGTGTTTGCTCAATCGTGGCACATATTTGTTTTGTACCAGGTGCTCAGTCTGATTTTTGCAAGTTGTCTAATTTGCCCAGAGCTGTTTGAGAAGGTGGGAAAGGAGCTATGAAACCAGTCACTCTGCCTGGTGTCTCTGCTCCCTGCACAGCCAATCCCTCATTACATACCTGACCTTCTTAGGAAGGATTTTAGGACGCAAGATAAATGACAAGGTAGGTGGGTGATCAGAGAAGGCATAACTCTTTTCCCAGGCTGAAGTTTTTATTCTCACAGCAACACCATGTGTCGCTCAACTTTCTGTGGGGTTTTTAGATAGGTAAGAGGCACTAAGATTTTCTTAGGTGCTTATTATGTGCCAGCCTTTCTTTTTATTTTATTTTATTTTAAGTTCCAGCGTACATGTGCAAGATGTGCAGGTTTGTTACATAGGCAAACGTGTACCGTGGTGGTTTGCCACACAGATAAACCCACCACCTAGGTATTAAGCTCAGCAGACAGCCTTTCTTATATGCTGCTTATCCATCGTTTGATCAAAATTATCTGTTGAATCCTGTTAATCAGGGCATTGTTATAGACACTGGGGATGCAGCAGTGAACAAAACAGAAAATATACCTACTGTCTGAGAGCTTACATTCTAGTGGGAACCAAATAGAATCCTGCTCCTCTTCCTCCAGCTCCAGTCCCAGCTTCAACCTCTGCATCTGTTATTTATTTACTATATTGGGGTTCCAAGTGAGACTTTATTTGAAAAAAAAATCCTGCTCCCAAGAAAATAATGAAAATTGAGAAAGACCACTCTAAACAAATGAGATAAATAGATCTAAACTAGATCCATAATTCAAACATAATCGTTTGGATCTTTAAATACCTCTTTTGTTGCATACTAAATAAATGCTTTTTTGAGGGGAGACCATCATTCTAAATATTAATTACATCTGAGTAAAGACTTTGGGCTCAGACAGCAAGAGACTTGAACTCTTTTATTGTCAGGACTGCAATAAAGCCCCAAATAAATAAAAATGTTCTACTTTAAAATTACCAAGTGAGAGTTATTTACAGCAAGATTACTTTCTCATTTAATTTTTATTGCAACTGCATAAAGTAGGTACTATGATTATCTGATCCTGCAGATAAGGAAACTAAAAGTCAGGAGCAGAAGTAGCAGGGCTTGAGTGGTGTGTGTCTGTATCTCATTCATGCAGCCAGTATTTGGAAAAACTGGGATTCAAATCTTTATCTGTTTAATTCTAAAGCCCTGGCATATTTTTTTACTTGAGCAGATACTCTCTTTTAAGTCTCAACATGTCTGTGTTTTTGCTCCCAACACTGCTACTAATTAATGGCAATATTTAAGATACTTCACTGATACTTTAGCTAAAGAGCAAGAGCAGTGTGGATTCACTGCATGTGTCTGGGCTGGGCTGCTCATGGAGTCATTTGACTTGTGGCTCCTGGGATTGACCATGCCAGGGAGGGCCTATATTTGAAGGAAGTCAGTCTTGCCTCCTGTCAGATTCCAGGGATTGAATTTCAAAAAGCTGTGAAGGAAGTGATAGCAATTTATTAGTTCCTTTTCACAGCTTGAAAATTGTCTGTGGTCCCTGTAGAGGCAATCCAGGTTCACAGAGGTACAGTGAAACTTTGTAGGAGAAGGGGTGTTGGCGGGCACATTGCACTGCCGAGAAAAGCCAACCAAACAGTATATATCCAACTGACTGTGTACCAAGATTTCTACTTTGAATCATGAAGAATAGTACATTGTCTCTTATTTGCCCTCCAACCCTGGCTTCCTCAAACCCCAATCCCAAAGTCAGTATGCGGCTACAATATTCTGCAAGTCATGGATGCCCTCAATTGGCAAAACATAGTTAGGTCTTTGAGAGCAGATACATTGGAATCCACCAGATGGTGACATTTCCAAACAAGGTGATGTGGAGCATGACTTTGAACTGTCTGGGAGGTCCGAAGTGTTTACTGATGCCAAACTAAAAGAACATTTCAGATGTTGGTTCAACAGTCAAAGGGCACCTCTAAAACCCATGTAGATGATGGGTCTATGCAGATGAAAAGAACAATCTGGTACAGGCTGTTTAACAGCAGAAATCAATCATTCGTTCTCTAGACAAGGAACTCTTTAGCTGGCCAAGGACTAAACCCACACTCCCTGAGGGCCCCCAGTACTTTATGTCTTGGAGAAAGAGATACATGACTAAAAACTAGGGCTGATGTCAGAGATTGCAGCAAGAAAGCAAGTTCCAACATCTATCCTAAGATCAGCCCAGATGAGGCCCCATGTCCCGCATGATCTATATCAGTGGTTGGCAAACTTTCAGAAAAGGCAGGCCACAGCTTTATTTAGCCCCTCTAATTTAAGGTTGTGCATGCCAGGAATAATTTGAGCATTTGAGGTCTCTCAACTCAACCCTTCACATATGTACAGGAAATATGATTTCTTAAGTATTCAAGGACTTTCTTTTAAAATTCAACTGCAAAGGCGATCTGGCCAATTTTGTGTGATCCCTGCCTTGACTTTTTCTTGCAGAATATCCTCATGGATGCCTTCAACTGCCTTGACGAAATGTAGCCCCCAGCATTCACCTTCCCCCTGGCTTATGCCACACTGCCCTGCAATTTCCCAGGGATTAGAGGATTTATTTTCAAAGGCCAAGCCCCTGGTATTCTCTTTTCCATGGCCCCCAAGTCCCTTGTCTATCAATTGTAGGGCACATCCAGTCCTTCCCTGTAGGCAGCCTCAATTCCCGCTAGGAATGTTGTGCAGCAAGCTGAACACCTCAGCCCTAGCAGAGACCACTGAAGCACCTGGGTTCTCTCACCCTCCTCCTTGTTGTTTTAGCACTCTTCCCTAGGCTAATTTACTCAATCTCCATGCCACTGCTTAAATGTCACTGCTGCGTAAATGTCTTGCCTGATTCGCTGAACTAGATTTCCCTTTTATCCAGTCTCCTAATCCCCCTTGTAGCACTAATCACAATTCTAAACTTAAAATTGTTTAAATATGGTTTCATGTCCTCTGTACAGGACTTTAAGATCCATGAGGATAGGGGAAATGTCTATTTTATTCGCCATTGTATCTCCAGTAGGTAATCAAATTAATAATTACAATATTTACTAATAACAAGCACTTGCCTGTGCCAGGCATTGTTCTATGTGTTTATGTGTATTAATTTATTTAACCTTCCTATGAGGTTAAATCCTATGAGGTGTCCAGTATTACTATCACTTCTTGAAAGGCAAGGAAATTAAAACAGAGAGAGGTTAAATAGCTTGCCTAAGGTCACATAACTAGGAGGTGATTGAACTGGGATTTGTACTAAAGTAATAGGTCTTCAAATCCATATCTTTAGTCACTATACTCTAGTGTTTCTCCCTGGGATTAATACATGAATGTGAATGAGGGAAATAAAATGACCACCTCTAACATGTTCCCCAGCTATGATCAGAAGTACTGCTCTTCTTTGACCTCAGAATGGCCTTTGGTTTGGAAGCTGGAAGTCATACCAAGGAAGTACATATTGACTGGCAATCTCAGTTCAGAAGGGCCCACCAAGTAGAACTGCTTTCTGACAGGCTAGTGAGAGAACACCTTGGGCTCATCTTTCTTTATATCACACATTGAAAACCACATCCTTAAAAGTCAAACAAGGATTAAGGCAAGATCTGATCTATAAGACAAGACAGAAAAGGCTGAACTATACTGCATTATTTGGGATTAAGCTCAGTTATGAGCAACAGAAAATCCACAAATAACAAGTTTTCATCTCTTTCATGTTCAATAATTTCCAAGGCCATCAGTCCAGGACTGGGACATGGTGTTTCACAGTGACAGGGGCTGTGGATAAAGACACAGGCCAGGGAGCAGGGAAAAAAAGACTGGAGCTCAGTCAGAGATCTGAACTAGTTCTACAGAATGAAAAGTCAGCAACAAAGAGATAGTAACCAAAACCCTGGGAGCTGGAGACCAAGTCCCTTCTCTCTTGTTGCTCTGCCACATATAGCTTTCATTCTCAACGTCATCTTGTGGTCCAAGATGACATGTAGAGCTCCAGCAATTTTTTCTTCTATTCTGGTCAGCAGGAATGAGGAAGGAAAGAAGAATGGCATGCCCTTCTATCTTTAAGTACACTTCCCAAAAGTTGTGTACACCAGTTTTACTTATAGCCCATTTGTCAGAACTTAATCACCGGGCCAAATGTACCTGCAAGGAAAGCTGTGAAATGTAGTCTTTATTCAAGGTGGCCACATCCCTTGCTTAAAATTGAAGTTTTATTATTAAGGAATAAGGGGAGATCTGATACTGTGCAACAACTAGTGATCTCAGCCATAAATATAATAGATTCTACACAATACAAGGAAAGCTCCAAGGAATACAAAGGGGCAAAAGACATATCTGGTTAAGGAATCAAGGAGAAACTCCATAGAGGAGTATATGATGAAAATGGGCTTTGAAGCATGTAAAGAATTTTGCTGGGGCAGATGAGTTGTAAGAAGGGCATTTTAGATAGACATAAGAGCAAGAACAAAGGTATAGAGATTGAAGTAAACAGAACGAATTGTCTTGTTTGACTGGAGAGCTTAAGATTCAAATTGAGGAGCAGTGGGAGGCAAGGTTGTAATGGAAGGATGGAGTCACTTGGGGAAGGGTTTGAATGTCAGAGCAAAAAGTTTTTGTTTAATTTTCTGGGCAAGGAGGAATAACTAAAGGGTTTTGTTCAAAGTAGTTATGTACTTTGAAATCTACTGTAGCAACAGTGTTACAACTTTTGAGCAGACGAGGAATGAGATCTGAAAACTATTATACAGCAAAAATATGTAGTTTACAGTAGAGGGAGCAGAGAGACACAGTGAGGCTGTTGTAACAGCCAAATGATAACACAGGCCTGAATCAAGCAGTGACAGTGAGGGTGAAGAGAAAGAGACAAATACAAGACGCATTGGAGAGACAGAATCTACTGAAATTCACTATTGATTGTGGAGTGGAGAATGAGTCAGATGATCCTGAGATTTTTAATCTAAGTGGCTGGAAGGAAAATGGACTGTTCATCACAACAGGGAACACAAGAAAAGAAAAGTTAGGAGTGGGCATAGAAGGGAGATGGAGAGTTCTGTTTGAAGTCTGAGTTCAAAGCACCTTTAGGATATCTAAATGGAGATACATATCAGAAAGTAAGATATGAGAATCCGGAACATACAACAGAGAGTTGGACTACAGATACATTGAGCATAGAAGCAATAACAGAAGCCCTTGGACAGATGAGATTTCAGAATTTGAAAGTATAAAGAGAGAAAAAAAATAGACCAATGTCATGAGGTTTTCAAAGGAAGAGAGTTTCAAGTAGGAGGGGAAGAATGGTCAATAACATCAACTGCAATAGGGAACTCAAGAAAGATGAAGACTGAGAAAGAACATCAGAGGTAACTAGTGAAACTGAACTGAACTATCTTGGGTGGTAAGGCATTGTAGGAAGTGTTGGGGAGGTGTGGGTGGCTAGCAAAGCCAGGCAAAAAGCAGAAAGACCCAGATTGCAAGGTATGAAGTGCTGGTGAATGATAGGGAAGTTGAGGTGCTGGTTGTAGACCACACTTTGAGTTTTTGGTGCGTGAGTAGGGGTGGGCAACAGATATGCTCACATTCAAGACAGCATAGGATGTCAGTACTGGAAGGGTCCTTAGAAATTGCATCTAATTTTCAACTGAACAGTATTAAGAACAAAATCTATATCCACAAAGAGAAACCTAAACACTTTGGCCCTTAGCTGTTACTAACCAAGGACAAGCCTTTCTTTGGCCCCATAGGAACTCATGTGAACAGGACTTTCAAAACACTCTTCAATCTCATGTACCAATACAGGGAGTGTTTCCAAAGATTCAAAGTTTGACACCAGGGAACAAATTATCAGTCTTCGCTGAGGAGATACAATATCCCCTCTGGGGACACTGACAGAGAGAGATGTTCCAGTTACAGAAAACAGCATCCAGAATCCCAAGACAGACAGGATTGTTGGTGTCTACTAGGCCTTGCAAACTGGAAAGTGGGCCTAATCCACTGGCTTCTTTAGCTTACCAGGAGGCTCCCTCAGATCAGTCCTCAGATATCAGGGATGTAGTCAAGGATGGAGACCTCTGTGGATTTCCAGAAAGCACTTTCGGTTTCTTGGCAGAGGACATAAAGACCAGGCACAAGCTTTGTTCTTTATACATGTTCCTTTCTGACCACCTCCAAAGGAAAAAATCAGGCTCCAAGGCTCTGCAGATCATGGTAGAAGGCCACATATTACAGGAGGAAATAAAGACCACACATAAGAAAAAAGCAATGTAATTTTTAAAAAATTAAAAAATGTTCCACCTACTTGATTTTTTAAAAGTTAGAAGTGGAAACATAAAACCACTACTATTCAATAAATTCAACAAACACAAAAATACCTTAGGTCCTCTCAAACAGAAACTCAGTAACCAATAAGCAATAACTCCTCATTTCCCTCTCATCTCACCTCCTGGTAACCTCTAATCTACTTTCTATTTCTATGAATTGACCTATACTAGATATTTCACACACATGGCATTATATAATCTATGGCATTTTGTATCTGGCTTCTTTCTCTTAGCATAATATTTTCAAGGTTCATCTAAGGCGAAGAAGGTGAAATGGGGCATGGGGTTTGGTGATCACAGAGTGAGGAAAAGGATTAGCCAGACCCTAGGGAAGATGGAAACAGATTGATGAAGACAGAGATTTTAAATTATGAGCAGGGACAGGGAAAGAGGAGACAAGGAAATTCCATCTTAGAGTTGTGAGAGGGTTTAGGTCTATGGAGAGGGTGGACAAAGATAAAGTGCCGGTCCCAGACTTAGCAAAGATGTATCACAGTAATCACTTTGCCTCTGAAATGCTCACTTGCTCTGCAACAATCCAGGAACCACAACTTTCCCACTGGAACATAGTTGTGTATTTATTTTCAAACTGAAAGATTATTTTTGAAGTAAGAGTTTATTTACCCATGAAATCCTGAAGGCTTTACACATTTATGAAGGAATGTCTTGGTTTGTAGAGATATCCTTTAGAATCTTCAGGGTGTCAGCCTTTTAGCTTTAAGTTTAAGCTGTTTATTACTGAAAAGTTTATTTCCTAAAACAACAATGAGACATCACTGCACATCTGTTAGAATGGCTAAAACCCAAAACATTGATAACACCAAATGCTGATTGGAATGTGGAGCAACAGGGACCCTCATTCGTTGCCGGTGGGAATGAAAAATGGTACAGCCACTTCAGAAGACAGTTTGGCATTTTTTTAAAAAGCTAAACACATTATTACCACACAATCCAGCAATCACACTTTTTGGTATTTATCCCAATTGGTTGAAAAACTATATCCACACAAAAACCTACACATGAATATTTACAGAAGCTTTATTCATAATTGCCAAAACTTGGAAGCAACCAAAATATCCTTCAATAGGTAAATGGATAAACAAACTGTGGTGCATTGATACAATTAAATATTATTAAATGATAGAAAGAAATGAATTATCAAGCTACAAAAGACATGGAGGAACCTTAAATGCATAGTGCTAAGCAAAAGAAGCCAGTCTGAAAAGGCTATATACTGTATGATTCCAACTTCGTTACATTCTGGAAAAGGCAAAACTGTGGAGACAGTAAAAGGTCAGTGGTTGCCAGGGGTCCTGGGAGAGGGAAGGAAGAGTGAGCAGGTGAAGTACAGGGGAAATTTAGGGCAGTGAAGCTATTCCATATGATACTGTACCTGACATTATGCATATGTCATATGTATAATACTGTACATGACATTATGCATTATGCATATGTCATATGTATGATACGCATATATTAGCATTATGCATATGTCATATTTGTGATACTGTACATGACATTATGCATTATGCATATGTCATGACATTTAGGGCAGTGAAGCTATTCCATATGATACTGTACATGCCATTATGCGTATGTCATAACCGGTAGAACTGCACAACACAAAGAGTGAACCATAAAGTGAACTATGGACTCAGGTTAATAATAATGTATTAATATTGGTTCATAAATTGTAACAAATTTACCACACTAATACAAGACGTTAATAAAAGGGGAAACTGTGCGCCTGGTCAGAAGGTGGAGGGGTAGGGAAAGGGAATATAACGGAACTCTTTGTACTTTCTGCTCATTTTTTCTGTAAACCTAACTACTCTAAAAATAAAGTCTATTAATTAAAAGAGAAGGGCAGATAAAAAGGCAATAAAAAGGCCATGTACCCCCTAAAAATTTATTTCCCCTTTAATTATCTTGTGGTTGTTGCTATTTATTATCCCTATAAGGATACAACCTAGACTAAAAATCTGGATTTGATTTGTAATAAGAAAAACACACTCAAAACAAAGACATAAATTTTTATTTCCAGTTCAAACTTTAAAAATTATGAACCCAGGTAGCTTAAATCTCTCCAAGAACAAAGATCATCTCAAATCCTTGGAATGTCACTAAGCCTTGTATCACTTAGCTTGTCAATTCTTCTATCAGGTAGCCAGATGTTTCCGTTTGAATGGAATCTTTGCAATAACCCTTCTTTGTGGGGATTTATTCTATTAACTGGAAGCTTGTCCCTAGAGCAATGACACTCTTTTATACTTGCTAACTCTATTCGTTTCCAAAACAAATAGAGGTTTAGGGGTGCCAAAACAAATTACCACAAACTGATTGGCTTAAAACAACAGAAATGTATTCTCTCACAATTCTGGACACTAGATATCTAAAAGCAAGGTATCGTCAGCAGGACCACGCTCCCTTTGTGACTCTGGGTAGAATATTTCCTTGTTTCTTTGCAGCTTCTGGTTGTGGCCATCAATTCTTGGCATTTCTTGGCTTGAGCTACATCACCTAAATCTCAGCCTCTGCCATGGCATTTTCCCTGTGTGTCTCACTTTGTCTCTTCTCCTCTTATAAGGAAATCAGTCATGTTGGATTATGGGCCTGCTTTACCCTGTTATGACCTCATTTTAATATGATTACATCTACAACAAACATATTTCCAAATAAGGTCACATTCTGAGGTACTGGCGGTTAGGGCTTCAATATATTTTTTAGGGGGACACAATTTAATCACACTAACAGAATAATGAGGTCCCATTGTAAGCATGTTTTGACCTTGGTTCTGAAGTAAGGGCTTCTCAAAAAATGACAGCTTTTACTTAGGATAGCTGTGGGACTCCAGAAAGACCAAAAGTCCCACTCTTTCTACCATGCCTAATCATGTTTCCTCAGTTAGCAGGCTGAACAATTATTACAGTGTTCTCTACCTAGGCCAGGAGCTCTGAAGAGGTTGCCATTACCAGCCTCACTGGGCAGGAGTGTGCAGTTCCTTGAAGTCCTTGAGCCTGCCAGCCCATACCACATTCCTAGCACCAACCAAAAATAGGTCTCTAACCCCCTAAATGTTTCACAGCTTTGGTTCTGAAGTTCTTACTCTAACTGTTCTTGCCCACTTACTTCTGACTCTTTCTGCTTCTGATCTCATTATTCCTTTTACTGATGGTGGTTTTACCTGTCCCTTGGACCAGATGTTCAGCACCGTTTCTCCAGCCTTCACCAATGTGTTTCTTCCTGGGCTCCAAATTGAACTCTGCTGAAGACCTTTTTGTAGTCATACATCGTGGGTAAATACTCACATGTTCATTTGTATGCAAGCACAGCCATCCACAGAAAGCACTCCCAGCAGGTCATACCACTCTCGTGAACGAGAGCCAAATATCAAGTCATGATTTCTAAGATTCTAGGCCATCCCTAAAGGTACCAGGAAAATTTTGACCTTTTGCACTGGGAATGTACTTCTGCATTTATTTTCAAACCTTAAAGTGTATTTTTTTAAAGGTTTATCATGTGACCCAGCAATCCCATTATTGGGTATATACCCAAATGAATATAAATTATTCTATCATAAAGACACATGCACACATATGTTCATTGCAGCACTATTCACAATAGCAAAGACATGAAATCAACCCAAATGCCCATTAATGATAGACTGGATAAAAAAAAATGTGGTACATATACACCATGGAATACTACGCAGCCAAAAAAAGGAACAAGATCATATCCTTTGCAGGGACATGGATGGAGCTGGAAGCCATTATTCTCAGCAAACTAATGCAGGAATGGAAAACCAAACACTGCATGTTCTCATTTATAAGTGGGAGCTGAACAATGAGAACACATGGACACAGGGAGGGGAACAACACACACTGGGGCCTGTCAGAGGGTGGGGTGGGGGGAGGGAGAGTATTAGGAAAAATAGCTAATGGATGCTAGGCTTAATACCTAGGTGATAGGCTCTTAGGTGCAGCAAACCACCATGGCACACATTTACCTATGCAACAAACCTGCACATCCTGCACATGTACCCGAGAACTTAAAAATTAAAATTAATTAAAAAAAGAAAGAATGGTTTATTTGCCCATGGAATTCTGAAGGTTTCACATATTTATGAAGGAATATCTTCGGTTGTAGGATCTTAGCAGTGTCAAGCTTCTGCCCTCACAGCTTCCCTGGAACAACCCTAGGAAAGATCCCCAATAGCCTCCTAATCACTGCGTTAAATAAGTTTTGTTTTTCAGGCCTCATCCTACTTGACTTCTCAATGCCGTTCAACACTATTGACCACTCTTCATTTCTCAAAAATCTGCCCTCTCTTGACTTTGAGAAATAACATCTGCTACCTTCTCCAACTTCAATAAACCACTTCTTCACAGTCTCCTCTGATCTCTCTTCTTCTGGCCATCCTTTAAGCATTAGGAATTTCTCAGGCTCTCTCCTTGGCTTTTGGTCCTCATGCTACACAGTCTCTGTGGGTGATTCCACTTACTACCATGGCTTCAGTTATATGTTACTGATTTCCAGATCTGCATCTCCAGCCTCGGCTTCTTTTCTGAGCTCCAGACCTGTCTATCCAGTTACTAACTGGGCAATCCTGCTGGGGTAATCTATGGGCTCCTCAAACTCAAGATGTCCAAACAAATCTCACTGATTGCCTCTATTGCTTATGTCAATGAAAATCCCATCAGTCTAGATTTGTCTTCCTTTGTTTCTGCTCACATCTAGTCTACAAGTTCTGCCTCTCTTAACTGACCATTTCTCTTTGTACTCACCACCTTTACCCTTGTCTGAGTCTTCATTATACTTTGTCTGGAACATTTTAATAGCCTCCTGTGTGATTTGCCTCCCACACCAAACCATTCTCCACCTGGCACCCAGAGTGAAAATGTCATAGCACGAAACTGGCTGTTTCATCGGCTCTCCACTGCCTACAGGGTAAAGTTCAGTTTCCTTAGCAAAGCATTCAAGAGATGGCCTTTTGGACTTTGAACCTCATCTTTTGGTTTGTTCCACCACTTCCCCAGAGCTTCAGTCATATCAGACTACTTATAGGACCCCAATATGCATAATGGTTGCATGCCTTTACTTAAACTTTTCTCTCTGCCTGGAATATCCTCCTTCTCAACTCACAATTACTTAGGAAAAGGCTAAGGGCCAGATCTTCTGTTTGAAGATGAGGTAAGAGAGGCAAACCTATGCACCTATGCGAGAGCTTACTTACTCTTGGGGGAAGTTCCAGCAGACACGCTGTTGGTAAATTGCACCTTTTACATCTGGGCTCTGGAGCCCTATGGCGTGGTGACCCTGGATCCCTTCCAGGAGCTGCAGGGCAAAGACAACTTCTGTGGTAAACTCTTCTGGATGTGTGTCAGTTCCGGGTGAGGCTGCAAGGCTGCCAAATTCTCAGGCTGGATCTCCTGCTGGCAGGCTGACAGTTTCTCCATGCCCTGGGTGCCAGCGTTGTGAAGGCTTCTGCTGCGGGGTTGCAGTTCCCCATAGTTCCACAGACAGCTAGACCTTCCCTTATCTTAGGGCCTGATTCAAAACCGATGGGTGGATGGGACCATTCTCATCCCTACTGGCTCCTAGGCACAGTACTCCACCTGCAAAAGTGCTGTTGTTTCTCTAAATAACTTATAGGATAACTTCTCTCTCTCCCTCTCTCTCAGCATTTATTCAATCAACCAGTATTTATTGACTAACACCTATACAGTAGGCATTCTACTAAATACTGAGGACATAGCAATGTACAAAACAAGCAAAAAAACACTGCCTTCTTTTAGCCTACAGTCCAGTATGGGAGACAGACATTAAATAGAAAGACCTACGAATATTTAATTAATGACAGTTAAGAAGGAAAAAGTGCAATAAAGGAAAAAGGCAGGGGTTCTATGAAAGAACTGGGTCTTTACAGCCTGATTTGTGGAAGAAATTACATTCCTCAAATGAGCACAAAGTAATGGTTTTTCTTGACCTTTTAAGTTTTTCTCCTCTATTTGTATGATTTTTTTAACATATTAAAGCTATTTTTTTTGAGATGGAGTTTTACTCTTGTTGCCCAGGCTGGAGTTCAATGGCGCAATCTCAGCTCACTGCAAACTCCACCTCCCGGGTTCAAGTGATTCTCCTGCTTCAGCCTCCCGAGTAGCTGAGATTAAAGGCACCTGCCACCATGCCCAGCTAATTTTTTGTATTTTTAGTAAAGACTGTGTTTCACCATGTTGGCCAGGCTGGTCTCGAACTCCTGACCTCAAGTGTTCCACCTGCCTCGGCCTCCCAAAGTGCAGGGATTACAGGCGTGAAGTTATTCTTTTTCCCTTTATTTTATTAAGTATTTTAAGGACTCCTTCCTCACCCTGCTTAGACTCCAACACCCCACACCAGGCTGCCCCTCCATGGACACCATTCTCACTCAGGAATGGACAAACTCTTTACCCTGTTCATGCTCTGGCCCCACACCATGCTGAGCTACTCCCATGTGTGGACAGTCTGACCACCCTGCTCAGACTCTGACCCCCCGTACCTGCTTGGCATCTGTATTAGTTCATTCTCACACTTCTAATAAAGACATACCCGAGACTGGGCAATTTATAAAGGAAAGAGGTTTAATTGACTCACAGTTCAGGTTGGCTGGAGAGGCCTCAGGAAACTTACAATCATGCTGGAAGGGGAAGCAAACACATCGTTCTTCACATGGCAGCAGGAGAGAGAAGAATGAGAGTCAAGCGAAGGGGGAAGCCCCTTATAAAATCATCAGATCTTGTAAGCACTCACTATCATGAGAATAGCATGAGGGTAACCACCCCCATGATTCAATTACCTCCCACCGGGTCCCTCCCATGACACATGGGGATTATGGGAACTACAATTCAAGATGAGATTTGGGTGGGGACACAACCAAAACATATGAGCATCTGACTCTGCACACCATGCTGGGGCTCTGCAGGGACACCATTCTCACTGTGCTCAATCTCTGACTCCTTCCTCCAAACTGCCTTTCCATATACCTTGCTCCAGACCTCATGATGGCCTGGGGACTGAATTGTTCAGGAAGAGAAGGAAAAGGAAAGGAAGAGGAACAAGTAGAATTCTACCCATTTAACAGGCTCCAACCACTCTGCTGCCTTTAGTATCTGAGGCCACCATACCTCTCACCAGGATTACCTGAGTTACTTCAAAAAGCTCCACCTTTTAAAAGGGTCTTTTAAAATGTCATCTCTTTATGAAGCATTTTCTTCTCAATCCATCCACATGGCATGGACTACACTGGAGGCAAGAAAGATGAAGAGAAACTGATGGATATAGAATACACGATGGAGGTAAAACTGACAGGACCAGTTGATGGATTGTGTGTGAGAGGGAAAGAGAAGAATCAAGAATGACAGGTCTTGGCTTTAGCAACTGGGTGGTGCCGGTAACTGAGACAGGGAAGATTGGGAGAGAGACAGGTTGGGGTGGAAGGGGGAAATCTAGAATTCTATTTTAGCGAGGATGAATTTTGAGTTCTATCAATCAGATATCCAAATTGAGAATGTTAAGTAGGCAACTGGATATAGATCTTTGAAATTTACTCCATTTTAAAATTTATGTCATACCTGCCTTGCTAATCCTCAATCCTGGACAAACAACAGTTATGTCTCTTTTTTAAAATCTGTTCCCTTTACAGGGTTCATGAATCCTCTGAATTTGTGTAAGAATTTTGTGTAAGAACCCTCTGAATTTGTGTAAGAATTTTCCATATATGCATGTGTGTACAATTATATGGATAGACAATTCATCATAGTTATCACATTTGCAAAAAATCCAGGATGTAAAAAAGAGTTTGAGAACAATTGCATTCAACGGCACTGACAAATATTAAAAACAAGCCAGAACAATAATTAGTCTCATTGTAAATTCATGTTATTCAAGCTTGGCTGGTTTCTTAATGTTATTTAGTGATTTTTTTTTTAACTATTTACTCCTGTTAAAAGTTCAGGTGTTGGAGATATTTGAGGATAAAAATATAGGTTTTTTTGAAACAGTGTCTCACTCTGTCACCCAAGCTGGAGTGCAGTAGCACAATCATGTCACAGTGCAACCTCTGCCTCTTGGGCACAAGCAATCCTCCCACCTTGGCCTCCCAAAGGGCTAGAGTTAGAGGCATGAACCACTGTGCCACCCACACAGTTATATTGAGGTTGATTCTTTGACTTATAGATGTTTCTCAAGGTATGCTGAATATTCAGCTAGAGAGGGTAGAGCAGAAAAAGCATGGAATCAACTGACCTAAATTCTGGTTCCATATCTGCCTAAAACTCAGGGTGTTTGTTTGGGCAAGTCATCTAACTACCTCTAAGCCTCACTGTCCTCATCTGCAAATAGAGATAATAATACCTCACAAGGTACTTAAAGGTCAAAATTGTAACCAATATTTATGAAAGCATTTTGTGCATATCTAAACTTCACACCACATGCTGGAAATGAGAAACGTCTTAATTTTCGATGGTGTGGTTTGAGGAACTGCTAGACTGTGTTACCTGGGCAGTTTTTAGAATCTCCTAATGCACTGCCCACCTCACTCATCAAAATCAAAATTTTCCCTTTTACAACAGGTTAAGAAGGGTCACCAGAGTGAAGGCCTGGAAGCAATAGAAAGTGGACTGAAAATTCATAACTAGCAATTGATTCAATGTGTTTTGGTGTAAACACACTCCTGGAAGTATTTTCGATCTTTAGCTGTAAATCTCTAGGCACTAAGCTGGGCCAAACAGGGAGGGGTTCTCCTTGGGTAGAATGATGAAACCCAGGATGTGTCTTTTTGACCCTCTCATGCCCTCCCCACCCCCACACTCCATCCCTGCCCTCAGTGTCCCCTACTGACAGAATCAGAATATATCTCACCCTCCAGAAATGTGGGAACGTGGAATGGCCTGAGGGCAGAAAGAGGCAGAGAGAAGGCAAGCAATCACTCCTGCCAATTTCCCCTCCCTTTACCTCTTGCCCCAAAGAAGTCATGTTTTTACCTGGTTCTCTCTCTGTCTGTCAACTTCCTTTCTGCCAGGGAGCTTTGCAGTTTCTTAAGGAACTTTTGAAGACGCATAATCTTTCTAGGCCCAAATGAAGGAATTTTTCATGGTGTTATTCTAGGTAATGTGACAAGCAGTATGTGGAAGCCGGGCTTTCTCAGCACATTGAAAATTCAGCCTGATATTTGCTGTCTTTCTTTCCTGCTTCAACGATGAGTCTTGGTGACAGAAAAGAGAACTACAAGTCTGGAAAGTCCTAGCCAAACATTCTCTTCCCAGAACTATGTCACCAAGTTAGTTGGCTTAGCTAATGAATAAATACCGAAGCACCACTGGCTTCTTGTTGAGTCCTTGCAGTTGATAATTATTCAAAAATAGCTAATATTAGATAATGCCATGTATCAAATGTCATTGAGATTATGGTGTATTGCAGTGGTGCTCAATGCAGGGTGCACAATGGAGTCTACTTGGAGGGTAAATTATTGGAATCAAGTGACACCCAACCCCAGCAAGTATGATTCATTTGGTCAGGGTTGGGGGGTAAGTGAGGTGGGCAGTGCATTAGTAGATTCTAAAAACTGCCCAGGTAAAACAGTCTAGCAGTTCCTCAAACTATTAAATATAGAGTTATCATATGACCTGGCAATGCCAGTCCTAGGTATATACCCAAGAGAAGTGAAAACATATGTTCACACACAATATTGTACACAAGTGGTTTATAGCAATGTTATTCAAAGCAACCAAAAGACAAAAGCAGCCCAAAATCTATTAATGGCTGAATGGATAAGCAAAATATGTACATACATACAAAGGAGTATTATTTGGCAATAAAAAGGAATGAAATACTGATACATACTGCAACTTGGATGAACCTTGAAGACATTATGCTAAATGAAAGAAGCATAATGAAAAAGTCCGGATATTATATGATTCCATTAATATGAAAGCCCAGAATAGGGAAATCCACAGGGACAGCCAGGAGATTAGTGTTTGCTTAGGGCTGACTGTGGAGGATGGCGGATATCAGCGTGATAGCTAGTGGGTATGATATTCCTTTTTGAGGTGATGAAACATTCTAAAATTAACTGCAGTGAAGAATGCACCTAACTGTGAATATATTAAAGCCATTGAATTGTACTCCCAAATTGTACGGTGTGGATTATATCCCAATAGAGTTGATTTAAAGAGAGAAAAAAATACTCCCCAGATGATTTTAATGTGCAGCTGAGTTTGAGAACCACTGATGTAGTTGAAAGAACATGCACTTGAAGTTAGACAGATTGGAACAAAATGACTGTGTCATTAGGTGACCCAGCTGTGGCTTTCTGAGCCTCATTTTCCTCATCTGGAGAATGAGGATAATAATTACTGTCTCATAGGCTTTAGAAAGAGGATTTGGTGTGGAAAACAAATGAAAGTATGTGTAGAGTCTGACATTTAGCAAGCCGGCACTCTGTTAAAGGAAGCCATTGCCATTATTGTTTTTCTTTTCTGCCTGAAGGCTCACAGGGCCAGCATTAGAAATATTCGTCCTCACTGCACTGACCGGGGAGAAGGTGATCTGGAGTGGAGGGGACCAGGCCAAATGCATTACCTGAATGCAGACTCAATAAATGTCCTCTGTGCTCATAACAATTTTTTTGGCCCCATCACAAAGCCTACATTATTCCCATGAGTAAGACTGCAGCATCATTGTTCACTAAGGAAATGTAATTTTTTTTTTTTTTTTTGCCATTAAAACTTATGAAGACCAAACACGGGTCCACAGTGGGATCTTACTGGTATACCCTTGCCTTTCATAACATATTTGTCATCAAATTCTATCAAATCTACTGCTATAATATGCCTCTCAAATCCAGCCACTTGTATCCATTTCCACTGCCACTACCCTAGACCAGGCATCTAGCATCTCTTACCTAATAATTCTGATTCTCTTTAACTGCCTCTACCCTTTTTCCCCTCCAAATCCTTCTCCGCACTGCAGCCAGAGTGATTTTTGTAAAATGCCAATTTGATCAAATCTCTAATTTAAAGACCTTCAAATGGCTTAAAATCTTTCAATGATCCCCTATAGCTCTAAAAGTCCAACTTCTGTCTAACCCTCCAGGCTTATCTCTTACTACTCTCTGTCTCCTAAACATCTTTTGAAATTGGCCATTTCTTTGTTGCTCTACACCGTGAGTCCAATCTGCCACCATACTCAATCAGGACTCTTGAACAGCTTGCAAACAGTTTTTCCTAGCTTCAGCCATGCCCCCTTTGAATGCACCTTCCACATAGCAGCCAGGGTGACTCCTTTGCTTAAATCCTTTTTATGCCTCCCAATTTGCCTAAAAACAAAGATCAAGCTTCTTATGAGGGCTATAAGACCTTCCATGATTTGACCCTGCTGACTTATCCCCCTTCATGCTTACTTACTCAGTTTTCCATACACACTACTTCTTCCTATCCACGGACCTTTGCAAACATTCTTGCTTTCTGGAATTTCCTGCCTCTGGCCTTGCACGTCCAAGTCTACTACATCCTTCAAGGCCTAGTTCAAATAACACTGTATTCAGGAACTCTCCCCGAACTCCCCCGAGGAACAGTTCTTCCTGGCTTTCAGACATCTCATTTTGCATTATCTTTGTCTCATCACTTTCTCATTTAGTTTCTCATCATGTCTAGTGTGGATCTCTCTGCCTCAAATCTAAGATTGTTGAGGTTTAACCACAAATTTTGTTTGAGGCACAAATAACTGAGTCTTAAACAGAAAAAAAAAAAAAAAAAACCAGAGGATCTGGGCAATACCTGAAGGTATTGATTGGGGGGATGTGGCTATGCAAGTGTGAGGGGTAACAAGCTTAAATATATAAACTCCTTGGATTACTAAAATAGATTAGAATCATCCCTGCTAGGTGGTCCAATGTGTGAATTTAGATCGGGGGGAGTTAAATCAAAATGAGAGAAGTTGTCGTAGAGTTGAAAAATAAAATCAAGATCCTTGGCAAGGAACTAGATCTAACTAGAAACGTGTTAGAAAGATGTGCGCAGCGTATACCTCTGAATGTGCATATGTATACATAAATGTGCACATGCATACTTTTTTATAGATATGAGTGATTACATATATGCATGAGTTTAAGTGTGTGAATGCATGGCTGTGCACAGACATGTATGTATCTGGGTATGCTTATGAATATTTCAAATGTGGTTTTATATGTGTGTATAGTTGCGGAGTAGGGAGGGTCTTAGCTTGAGCCTCAGCTCTGTCAATTGTTGACATTCACACATGCCTGGGCATGGCTGAGAAACTGGTGGGGCAGGCCCGTCAGAAATATATTTGTATTGAAGGACTAAGGATCCTCCTGGGAGATAATTTATCCTGGAAAAAGAAAGAGGTATACAAACTTGGCCCAGTAAGAAAGCTTTAGTAACTAGAGGGGAGGGACATTTCTGAGTAGAGCACAGTGGCTGTCACTCGAGTTTGTCTCCAGACTTAGCACCACAGATTCAATGTCTGAGCCTTATGGGTATGTAAGAAGTTGTAGTCAATAAAAACAAAAAGAGCTGTTTTACAAAAATATTTTGTCATTATGCACATGCATGACTGCTTTGGGACTGTACTAATTCATTCATTTTTTTCAGTCAACAAATATATTTATCTAACACCTGCTCTGTACCAGATACTGTGCTAAAAACGCTGGGGATGAAGCAGCAAACAAAGTGACAGAGCTTACATTTGAGTGTAGCCCCCAAAAGAGAGGCATTTTCTGCCACATCCTCCCAAATATCATATACTTGGACATCTATAGGCAGAGTTGCAGCTAGTCTATACTGTATCTGTACAAATTAGAAAATGGCACCTGCTCTAGGCAGCCCCAAATCTTGGTGAGGGAACAATGCACTCTCTGAGCAGGTGAATTAGAAATAGGTATGCATCTTCTCCTCTAGGACAGATTCAACTCCACAGGCATACTGCATGACAGGGGAACACGGGATGAATTTGACAACTCCTTGTCCTCTCAGAGAGACATCTCTTGTGCAGTGTGCAATCTGTACAACAGTCCATGGTGACCATGGCTGCAAGTCTCCAAGGTGTCAACAGTTGCTCTGGGCACAAGATAGTGATGCCCAGCACTAATTTTGGTGGTATTTTAGAAAAGCTACTACTAAGGGAAACTATTATTACTCCATAGAAGTAACAGCAGTTTCTACTGTGAATTACAGAAGCCAGCAGAGGCAGCTGATATCCAGTTGATGTGGTACCGTGCCTTCCAAATGCAGCATTACACAGCGCAAGTGTCAGCTCTGCCTAGAAAATATAGCAATGCTTAGATCACATGAGAGCACTTAGAGGATATAAGCTGGAGCACAATAATGGGAGAAAGAAAACACAAAATCCATGTACTTATTCTGACACTACTCATTCATGACCATGTGTGAGAACCCCCCTAAAAACACCCAGAAAAAATTTATTGTGGTACAAACCCTTCAGGGGGATAAAGGAGAAGGCAAGAACTAGAAAATGTGTGTGTGTGTGTGTGTGTGTGAGAGAGAGAGAGAGAGAGCGCGAGAGAGCGCATGCATGTGTGCAAATATGTGTATGCACAGGCAGCCCAGGGGCTTCTCTTTGCATTTCACATAAAGGATAGAGCCAAAATGTGTAGCTATAGCTTTCCAGCCTCTCCAAGAAGAGGGGTAGTTTTCCCTTGCGTAAAATAAAATCCATTTGTTCAGCTATGCAGAAAGAGTTTTCTTCAATATTGGTTGAGCGATTGAATTTAGATCCACAGTACTCAAAGTACTATTGATAGCAATATTAGGATATTTATATCTAGAATCTTAAGGCTTTGTTTAGATTTATGTGAGTTCTTTGTATATTAAGAATATCAACCATTTAAAGAACTGCTGTTAAATATTCACAGTTTTTCCTAATGTGTTGCTTTTTATTAACAGACTGTTTTCTGATTTTAAAAGCAATATATGCTAGCCTGAAGAGTATGTAAAATTTATAAAGGAAATAAAAATTAGCCATAGCCCCACCATCTACACACACACACACACACACACACACACAAACACACAAATGCTATGTAAATAGTTGTTATACTATATTTTTTATTTTCATTATTTTATTGATATATATATGAATATATATCTGAATATATATATGAATAGTTTTGATCAGCAGTTGGTTGATTCCACAGATGCAGAACCCATGAATATGGAATACATGGTTATAGAGGGCTGATTGTATATACACATATGCAATCCATATCCACGGATTATGCTGCTATATATAATTTTGTGTTCTCATTTTCACTTAACCATATATATATATACACATACATGTATGTATATATACTATATATGTATATACATATATATATGCATATATATATATACAATCAGCCCTCCATATCCATGGGTTCCATATCCATGGGTCCTGCATCTGCAGAATCAACCAACCACTAATCAAAACTGTTCCCATAAAAAAACAAGAAAATAATACAAATAAAAACTATAGTATAACAACTATTTACATAGCGTTTGCATTGTGTTAGGTATGATAAGTAATCTAGAGGCAACTTAAACTATATGGGAGGATACGTATAGGTTATATGCAAATACTATACCATTTTATATCAGGGATTTGACCATCACAGATTTTGGTATCCACGGGGGTACTGAAAGCAATCCCCTACAGATACTGGGAGATGTGTGTGTGTGTGTGTGTGTGTGTCCATTAATATTGTGATGTTTTTCCATGCATACACACATACAAACACACATTAGGATTCTGCTGCTGTATACAATTTTGTGTTCTGATTTTCACTTAACCTTTTACTGAGAACATTTCCCCATGTCATATTGTATATTCTATAAAATATATTTAATAAATGGCTGCATAGTATTTCATCAATATGCCATAAAGATTTTCTTTTCCTATTATAAATAACATTTCAATAAACATCCTCAAATATACATGTTTATGAGCATCTTTGCTTAGTTACTATTATATATTATTGGAAGTGGAATTATTTGGTCGAGTTGATGAACATTTAAAAGATTCCAGATACATACCACTAAAGTGTTCTCTATTTAAGGTTAAGCTGATTTACACTCAATGTACAGTCTTAGCAGTAGTGTATGAGTGCTCTTTTTACCCCATGTCTGTTAATAATGAGGATTATCTTTTTATAAATATCTTTATTAATTTATTCATAATAAAATGTATGTTTTAGTTTCAGATAGTATGGCTGTCTAGGTATTTGGACAGATTTCTGCAGGCAGAAAACAGCTAAAACTGCTGGATAAAGTATATGCATATTATGCTATGTACAGTGTATATATATATACATATATAGTGTATATATGATATGTGTGGAGAAAGAGAATCTTGTTAAAAGTGTCAAAAAGCTAATGAGATGGAAATTACCAGGCATGGATCTAAATGAAGGCAGCAACCCAAAGAAATAAGCCAAGCCCTGAAATTTTTCCCTAAGGACATTTGCCAAAACAGCCTAATTTGAACTTTGCTCTTTTGTGTCTATGTGATTTATCCAGATATGGGGACAGAACATAAAGCTCAGGGCTCTACCAAGATGGGGAAACTAATTAGGAGTCCCTACCACCATAAATCCAGTATCCTAAGGGGTTATGTTCTCAGTGTAAAGGTGAACCAGAAATAAATACATATCCTCAGGAAAATGTAAGGAAAGTTTCTTTGTTGCCTATCACAGCTAGTTGGTGGGAGAAGGCGAATAACCATTCCTGGTAAATTATAACCACAATTTAGCTCTTGTGTGGGTTTATTGCCCCACATTTACATTACAAGTGAGAACATGTGGTATTTGGCTTTCTGTTCCTGTATCAATTCACTTATGATAATGGCCTCCAGCTGCATTCATGTTGTTGCAAAGGACTTGACTTCCTTTTTTATGGCTGCATAGTATTCCATATATGTACCACATCTATGAAAATATCTTTGAATCTTGAGGATAAAATACAATTTTCAAACAGTCAGGGACTTTGCCACCAGCAGACATACAATATAAGAAATGATAAAGGATGTATACTACAGGCAGAAGGAATATGATTTTTGATAGAACATTTGAATACCAAGAAAGGTTGATAAGCAAAGAAAATGACAAATATGCAGGGATAAGGAAACTACATAAAACAATAGTATCTTGTGGAGTTTCTTCAAAATAAGAGAAGTTAAGTACACAACAATGAAATAATATTTCACTGTTGTATTATTTGCATATTTTTGTTACCAGTAAGCTTGAACAGTTTTTGTATGTAGCCATATATATCTTTTCTATGAAATATTTTCTTTGTCTAATTTTCTCTTGAATTTTTAAGTTTTTCTTTTCGATTTGTATGAGTTTTAAAAGATAGATTAAAGCTATCAATCCCTCATTTATCATATTTGTTACAATATTCTTCCAAGTTTTAAAAATCTAGTACAATCTAAAAATCTTTTGTTATGCCATCCATTGCTTTTAAACTTAAAAAGGTTTTCATTATTAGCAGATCTGACGAATAGTCTTTTTGGTTTTTTTCTATTGTTTTGTTTAGTTTTTCACATTCCCTTTTTTAGATCCTTCTGGATTCTGTATTAATACATGCTGTGAGATGAAGCTCTAAAGAAGCCATGTTTGCTTGTTTTTGCTTGCTTGCATGATTTCACAAAGACCCTGACTCTGTGATAATGTGCACCTCTCTGGAAAGATGCTTTGAAGACAAAACAGGATAGAGCACATGGTCCCCCACTTCTCTTGCCTGAGATGTATATTCCTTAAAAGATGAATGATCCTAGTCCTTGCCTTTTCAGCACAGAAGATAACATCTGACTGGGTTAGTGATTATGCCTTTGTATTGATAACCATATGTACTTTATTTTTTTTTTTTGAGATGGAGTCTAGCTCTGTCACCCAGGCTGGAGTGCAGTGGTGCTATCTTGGCTCACTGCAACCTCTGCCTCCTGGGTTCAAACCATTCTTCTGCCTCAGCCTCCCAAGTAGCTGGGACTACATGTGCACACCACCACACCTGGCTAATTATTTGTCTTTTTAGTAGAGATGGGGTTTCACCATGTTGGCCAGGCTGGTCTTGAACTCCTGACTTCAAATGATCTGCCTGCCTCAGCCTCCCAGAGTGGTGGGATTACAGGCGTGAGCCACTGTGCCCGGCCCCAGATGTACTCTTATACCCAAACAGTTATATGATTGGAATGTAACTTCTGAGCAAGTTTAATGTGATTTTGCATGTACCAAACCCCTACCACCTGTATATAAGCAATAGGCTGAAATACTGTGCAGGAGCACAGTATTTAGGCCTTGGTCTATAGTCCTCCATAAGGCTAAATAAGACTAACTTCATTTAAAAGCTTGACTTTTTTCTTTAGTCAACAATAGTTATCTAATTATCCAAGCACTATTTGTAGTATAATTTCATACTTCCCCACATATGTTAATACCTTCTTATAATGTGTTACATTATATGAACAAGAAATCTTTGGGGGGGTGATCCTTGTGTTTCACTGATCTGTCTGTTCATTCTTACAGTTGTGTCAACCTGTTTTAATTACTATAGCTTTGTACTATATTTTCATGAATGCTAAGGCTAAGTCTTGTGCTTACCATTACTCTTAGTTTTTCAAATAATTCAAAAATCAAGATGAACAGTAAATTGGTTTTCAGAAGTACATTGATTGATATTGAGAGGTGACAGCGTGCTGGCAGCCCTCGCTGGCTCTCGGCGCCTCCTCGGCCTCAGTGCCCACTCTGGCCGTGCTTGAGGAGCCCTTCAGCCCGCCGCTGCACTATGGGAGCCCCTCTCTGGGCTGGCCGAGGTGGGAGCTGGCTCCCTCTGCTTGCAGGGAGGTGTGGAGGGAGAGGCGCAGGCGGGAACCGGGGCTTCTCACGGGCCAGCGCGAGATCTGGGTGGGTGTGGGCTCGGCAGGCCCCATACTCGGAGTGGCTGGCCGGCACTGCCGGCCCCAGGCAGTGAGGGGCTTAGCACCTGGGCCAGCAGCTGTGAAGGGTGCACTGGGTACCCCAGCAGTGCTGGCCCACCGGTGCTGAGCTGGAATTCTCACCAGGCCTCAGCTGCCTCCCCATGGGGCAGGGCTCGGGACCTGCAGCCCACCCTGCCTGAGCCTCCCCCATGCCGTGGGCTCCTGCGCTGGCCGAAGCCTCCCCGACGAGCACCGCCACTTGCTCTGCGGCGCCCAGTCCCATCGACTGCCCAAGGTCTGAGGAGTGTGGGCACAAGGTGCAGAACTGGCAGGCAGCTCCACCTGCGGCCCCTGTGGGGGATCCACTAGGTGAAGCCAGCTGGGCTCCTGAGTGTAGTGGGGACTTGGAGAACCTTTATGTCTAGCTAAGGGATTGTAAATACACCAATCAGCACTCTGTGTCTAGCTCAAGGTTTGTAAACACACCAATCAGCACCCTGTGTCTAGCTCAAGGTTTGTAAATGCACCAATCAGTGCTCTGTGGGGACTTGGAGAACTTTTGTGTCTAGCTCAGGGATTGTAAACACACCAATCAGCACCCTGTCAAAACGGACCAATCAGCTCTCTGTAAAATGGACCAATCAGCAGGATGTGGGTGGGGCCAGATAAGGGACTGAAAGCAGGCTGCCTGAGCCCCCAGTCGCAACCCGCCTGGTTGTCTTCCCCAGTGTGGAAGCTTTGTTCTTTTGCTCTTTGCAACAAATCATGCTGCTGCTCACTTTTTGTGTCCGCACTGCATTTATGAGCTGTTAACACTCACGGCAAAGATCTGCAGCTTCACTCCCGAGCCAGCGAGACCACAAACCCACCAGAAGGAAGAAACTCCGAATACATCAGAACATCAGAAGGAGCAAACTCCGGACACGCCGCCTTTAAGAACTGTAACACTCACCGCGAGGTGTCCGCGGCTTCATTCTTGAAGTCAGTGAGATCAAGAACCCACCAATTCCGGACACAATATGACCTTGAGGCCATGTAATTCAATGTTAATAGATCATCAAGGAGATATAATACAAGGTAATTAATATGCCTTCACAGAGTGACAGAACCAGAATAAAACATTATATCTAATTTACCAGTCTTCGAATACCCAGAAGAACATGAAACTTGGGGCAGACAGAAATGGCCTTTCCTTCCTCATGCTAACTTTTAGGATCATAATAAACTCTAAAAGAAACAAATGTGCTGTTGTGAAGCTAGTACAGTGTACATGATCCTGATCTTAGGTGGAGGAAGGCCCTGAGGTAGCTAAGTACAGAACTGCCCATGTAGAGAGGTCCTGTTTCTGGAGTCAAAGAAGGTCTTTTAGGAGTAGCCTTGTCTTCTTTATGGTATATTTCTAGAATGTCCATCACGGGGTTTCCTAATGAGACACATTTAGAGAACAATGCAGAATAGGATGAAATCCTATGCTAGACAATGTAGATGCATACTATAGAATGACTATCCTCTACAAGGTGGATGATCTCTACACTCAATTTTATAACACTGCTATATATTATTTTCTAACAGTAAATAAATAAACGTATCAGAGCCGGAATTATTTGCCAAAGGCAATGCATATATTAGTTTCTAATGCCCCCATGGAAACCTTAATAGGAGGCTGAATCTCTTAACTTTGTTTACATCAATGAAAGGTACTTCAGCACATCCAAATAAAATATGGAAAAATACTCAGTAACAGACTAAGAAGCATCTTGATTTGCTGGAAGGAAGGGAAAGGGAAAGCGGGACTGGAATTTACCCATAAATTTGCAAGGTTTGCAGAAATAAGAGAGCCTGATATTAGCTTCACTTGACTTTGGCTACAGCCCCACTTGAGGCTGATGGAAGAAAACAAGTCTTTATCATCATATTCCAACCCCCATCTTCAGTCACAGAGCCAGAGGCAGAGAGGACTAGAAATTTGGTGTGGCTGACTTTTCTGCACTGGGTGTGGATTTCGTGTTGATGTAAGTTGGGTGGCTGACATCCACGCTGCTTAAATAGAAACGGTGTTTGGGTCTGCTTTAAGAGTGCCTCTCCATGAATGGGCAGAAGACAGAGGCTTGTCCTTGAGATAACTACCCACCTTGAGAAACTACCCACTGCACCACCCCACCTGTCACATGCAGTTCGCCATGCCCCAAGCTGAAATTACACACCCCCTTCACTCCCAACTACCCCATTAACTTCCTCTTGCAGTACGAAAGGTCTACTGATAGTAGTATCATCTACCCAGCTGAGTTCAGTTCAAAAATCTTTATTGATCATCTATTTTGTGCTGGATACTGAGATAACTAGTAAATTACACATAAACCTTTCTCTTGTAGAGATTACCATATAGAAAAGCAGACAGACAAGCAATTTCAGTGTATGACCAGGATAGGAGATAGGCAAAGAAGAGGAAGGAAGTTTCATATGGAGGAAAAACACTAAGCAAAATCTTGAGAGTGTATGCAAGAAGCTATGAACTCATGTGATAATCAAAGGGAAAGTGTGAGGATAGAAGCAGTGGAAAACAAAGACGAACAAATAGTCAGGGGCCAGGTCATTCTAAGAAGTCTGGACCAAGCCTGATAGTGATAATGCGACACTGGGGAGCTTTTGACTGGGGAGAGTCAGGATTATATCGACATTTGTAAAAGATCACTGTGGCTGTTTTGTAAAGAAAAAACTAGACTGGATCAAGAGTGAGAGCGAAAATACTTATTTAGAATCTAGATTATTTAGGCCTGTCCAGTTACCCAAGCTAGAAATTACTTACTTTATACTTCCCCCTTTTCATCGTAACCAATAATCACATCAAGTTCTCCCAGTTCTACTGCCAAAATTCATTTAATCACTCAGCGTTTATTGAACTGTTCTATGCATCCAATGCCATGATAGGTGAAAAATAATTCATTTTTCTCCTAAGAGAGGCTGATTGCCTTGTGGGAGTGGAAAACACGTAAACAGGTAATTTTGAAATAATGTAGTATGTATTTACTGGGTGCTCTCCAATCTGGAAGTGTAGAGAAAGATTGAGGGGGCGGGGAGGGGAGGGGGGAGAGAGAGAGATTCTCTGTGCAGAGAATGAGAGAGAAATAAGGGATCCATGGAAATGAGGTATGAGTTATAAGGATGAGTAAGAATTCCCTAAGAGGAGGAAGTTTGGAAGAGGGTATTGCATGTGATGGGAATAGCTCATGCAGAGGCATGGAAACATGATTGAGTAGGGCTTGGTTTAGGAACCAGCAAGAAGTTTGGAGTCACTGAAACTGGAGCTTAGATTATGAGAGTTAGCATAAAAGGTGAGGTTGGAGAGATAGGCCAAGTTGGAATGTGAAAGCCCTTGTCCGATGAGGTGAATCCTGGAGAGTCATGAGAGATTTTTAAGCTGAAGAATGTGATTGATCAGATTTGGGACTTGAATCCGTATCTTAGGCCACTGTAATTTATCACCATCTCTTCATTCTCCCTAATTGTGCCCTATTAAAGCTCTTGCTCTTTCTTATTTATATGATTGCAGTGGTCTCCTTACAGATCTCCCTGCCCCAGGTAAACCCCTCCAAACTATCCTTCACTTTTGTGTCTTTCTAAAACCCCAATCTGCTCCTACCACTCTGCTGCAGCAGGCCAGTGACTCCCCATCGTTGCCAGGAGAAATCCTCAAAGGCTCAGTATGGCATGCAAGACCCTCACATTCCAGCCTGTGCTGCTTTCTACCCTCATCTCCCATCACTCTTTCTCGCTCTTATTCTAGCCAGCCCCTCTTGACATCCCTGCTAACTCCAGGTCTCCCAAGCCTGCCAGGCACACTCAGGACTCTATGCCTTTCCTGAGTCTCCTCTCTCAAAGTCTATCTGGAGATGTTCTTAACTGCAAATTGCTCCTTAATCTTCAAGAATCAGCCCACAAGGCAAGTTCCTCTGACCCTGCCTTGACTCCTATAGGAAAAATAAATCCCTTTCCTTCTCTGAGCTCCCTGGCATATGGCACATGCTGATATTAGTGCATACATCACATTGCTTAATAATTATTGCTTAAAAGTCTGTCTCTTAGGCGAGAACATAAGTTCCACCAGAGGATAAGGCCATATCACATTCCTCCTATAAACTCAGCTCATAGCACCGTGCCTGACACATACTTAGAAGCTTGGCAAATGTTAAATAAAGACACTGATCTTCTTGTCCCATTTTTGTCTGGAATCTAGAATCTTTCTCACTAAGCAACTACTTACTGTCCAAGAGAAGTCACTCTTTTTTGGGCTAGGTTTCCATTGCTAGGTCACTGCAATTATTCTCTTTAACCAGTCGGACAGCAAAAGGTCTGTAGCTGAGACATTTTTTGAGTTAGAGAGCACGGGCTTCATTCTCCATGCCATAGCTTCCAGAGGGACTCAAGCACCCAACACAGTCTCAGTTTGCAACCAAGCAACATGATAAAGCCTGTGTCTGTCTTTTAAATGTCCACCCCTTCCATTCACCTCTGTATATTTTGGGGCCTAAGCAAAGGACCAAGAACATTCTCAGAGCTATCTTGGGTCATGGCATAATGTCTACACTTCAGCTGAGATTTTTCTAAGGATAGTCACACATATGTCCCAAAGAGGGACTACAAAAAAACAGGGAAAACTATGTCTGCTAGTATCCAGGCTTCCTATGGCTCCCTCTTAAATGGAGGAACAACAAACCCCCACACTGGGGTTAGTTGAAGGGTCAGAGCCCTCAGAAATCCTTCTATTTCTCAATTGTGGATTTAACATCCACCCACTTTCAAACTCCAAGAAAAGTTCAGCATGGGCTCTAACAACCGCCCCCCTGCCCCCGCCATTTCCTCAACTCTTAATGCTTACAGCAGCTGGTAGGAACTTCAAGCTACTAAGCCCAGGGCACTCCCTGGAGCTTACAGCACGAGTAAGAAAGTATCTAGTGCCTCAGGAGCCAATTCCTGGAGGGGCTTTCTGGGGCACCCAGGAGTCTCTGGTTACTTGGCAGACTGCACAGGCCACTCATATTGAAGCACACATGTAGGGCTAACATTTTGGGGGATAACCTTAGGTTGCTTTAAGGGCAGCCTGAAAATGTCTCTAATTATTGTTGTCAAAAGTGTTGAAGACCGACTTTGGGAGGCCGAGGCAGGTGATCACCTGTGGTCAGGAGTTTGAGACCAGCCTGGCCAACAGCGAAACCCTGTCCCTACTAAAAATACAAAAATTAGCCAAGCGTGGTGGCAAGTGACTGTAATCCCAGCTACTTGGGAGGCTGAGGCAGGGGAACCGCTTGAATCCGTGAGGCAGAGGTTCCAGTGAGCCGAGATGGCGCCACTGAACTTCCAGCCTGGATGACAGAGCAAGATTCTGTCTTAAAAAAAAGAAGTCGGAGACTGAGTCTTGGAGCTTGTGGGAAGCAGAGTAAGAAACTTTTACTTCCAATAGCTTTAGTGCTCATAAAACTATTCATGATTCATGTAGAAAAAATGGAAGGGACAGGGTAGGAGTTTAGTTACATGAGGGTACACATTAGTTTGTAGGTACAATGAGGGAATGGGGCAGAGACAAAGGAAAAGCAGAGGAATTGACTGCAGGGAGATAGGTGGGGGATCACCTGAAATTTTGGAAGGGGGAAGTTTGAAGAACAGGAATTAATGCCTCATTAAGGGGAAATACTTAAGATGTTTTAGGAATCCTCTATAAACATTTCTCTGATTTGCCTAAGAATGAAGTAGGAACAGGTCCAGGTAAGCTTCAGGATCTACTGGAGAGGAAACTCAGGCATGGATAGCAAATACCCTTTCTTGATTGTATTCTTGTCCCTAGAGTCTTAGAGGATTTAGTTTTAGACTCAAGGCCCTCTAGTCCACATTCACAGTGTGCCTGTATGGACCATCTCTCTATAGTATACATTTTCCCTGGAAGTGAGTTTAGAAACAACTATTATAAACAAAAACAGGAAGCAAAACAAACAAGCAGCTAACAATTTAGCACTGCAGAGGATGAGGGAGAGAAAATGCACTTCCCACACTACCTAAATGTTATAAATTTAAAAAGACCAGCAGAAAATGGCAAGGTTAGGATTTTCTAAACAGCAAACACCCAACTGCTTTACTCATTCTGTTACTATAACTTCATCAAATATTTATTGAACACTATAAAGTACCACAGGTAAGCACTAAGGATGAAGAGGTGACTTAGGCAAAGTCCTTACCTTCAAGGAATTCACAGTCTATGGGAGAACACTCATAAATTATAACACCATACCAGCACCATTGAGCTTGGGAGTGGGATGACCTCACCCTTTGAGAACAATGCCTTTAAGCACAGGGATATGGCTCTGTGCTGACAAAAGACGAGTTGAAGATCAGCTGCACTTCTGGTTCTCCTTTGCGATTGATTCGATTGATTCAGAATACAGCTGCTAAATCTAACTACAGTTCTTTTGGCACTGCTAACCGGGCTGGATTCTGCCTGGTGGTCAAAGGCTGCCAAATCCTAGATTTAAGACATTGCCTTTCCAAAGAAAAATAGCTATAATGAAAATAGCTTATGACTTACATAAACTTTAGTAATATAACACACACATTACCTTTGAAAAGGACGCTAGTATTTTGTTACATATGGACAATCACACTGACTTAAAATAGTTATTTCTTGCTTTTATCTTGTTTCCATAAGCTTTATAATTTTAATAGTACCCATCTGACTCTACCCAATGATATATTTATTTGAAAACTTCTCCAAAAGAAACTTTCTCAACATTTTAATCATTTGACCTTACCTTTACGAACTTAAGGCACAACTTTCCTGAGCCTTGGTTTCATCAACTATAAAATGGGAACGATAAACTCCAAAACACCAGCTAGCGGTAAAGTTCAAATGAGATTAATATGTGTACAAGCTGAAGTTTAACCAAAAAATTGTCTCTGCTTTAAATCTAAATGAGAAATCTTATAGCCTTGAAGCTTGACCCCAAGATGCTATAACCTGGAAAAGTGTTAAGACTAGGTGAATCTTTTCCCAGGATAAGAATGGCATGAAGAGGACAATGTGGAGGAGATAAAGGTAGTCTGGCTGTGACAGAGTCCCTTACTGATACTCAATGCTGATTTGGCTCGTCAGGCTAGTTTCCCTTAGCTCTTACCTTCCTCTGTCCTCTCATCGTTACTCACTTGGTTAAACACGTTGACCTTGCTGGATGAAGGGATACCACTCCTTTAGTGGAAAAAAGGTGGAAGGCCCTGAAATCCTGAGTGCCTTCATTGTAGAAAAAAGTTATGTATTGACTGCAAGGACAGCATCTAAGGCAGCATATATGGAGTGTCTGGAGCCCAACTGAAGGCCAATAATTGATGGTAATAAACAATAAGATATTTTCTATATGATACAGGTATATAAAACTACCCATTCATTTACAAATATTTTTAAAATGCAGTCCATGTACATTTGGATAGACAGAACTGTCCAACTTCAAAGAAAAAATTGATAATGATTTTTAAAAATTGAGGTTAAAAAATCTATTCAACAATTTAAAAAAATATTGAATTGGGCAGCAAATTAAAGTGATTGTCAAAATGTTTCACTGGATAAAACAAAATAATTGTGTCATATTTAATTTAATATTTCAAAATTTAATTGTATTGCTTAATATTGTCTGAAATCTGGGCTGGGCATGGTGGCTCGCCCTGTAATCCAAGCACTTTGGGAGGCCAAGGCAGGAGGGTTGTTTAACCCCAGGAGTTTGAGGCCAGCCTGGGCAACATAGTGAGACCCCCCCAATCTCTACAAAAAAATGGAAAAATTAGCTGGGCGTGGTGGCAAGCCTCTGTAGTCCCAGTTTCTCAAGAGGCTGGGGCAGGAGGATCACTTGATCCTAGAAGTTCGAGGTTGAAGTGAGCTATGATTGTGCCACTGCACTCCAGCCTGAGTGACAGAGCAAGATTGCCTCCAAAAAAATATATTGTCTGAAATATTTTATACATGGACAATTCCCAGTGAACAAATTTGTCGTTTGGCCACTTTCTGCATGTAGATCAGGTTATACATATCATCCATTTTCAGCCACTGTCTATAATTTCTATAATATATAATATATAATATAATTTCTATAATATATCATTCTCAGTTTTCCCCCAAAATATGCCAGAATGGTAACTAAGGAAACAGGCGAATGAATGTTTAACTTTGTTTAAACATGTACTGCAATACACATGATCATTTTGATAAAAAGTAATGATTTTCAGTTTTGAGAAAGATTTATAAGTTAGCAAATCCAGAACATGAAGCAATACACCAAATAATTAAAGAAACCAACCTCAGTAATACAGATGTCTATTTTATTAAAAAAGTTACAAACAGGTGGACTGCAGGGTCGTCTTACAAAATGACAAGAATGAAATCTATTGGAAAAATTTTACTTTTACAAATCTTTATAGGTAATTGTTCAATGTTTGTACTTGTTATTTGAGATTTTACCTTTCACTGATAAAGTTACAGTACATTAGATCCATGATAATAGGTTACATTATTTTATTTGCAGAGCCCTACTGCAGTGATTTGAACAACTCCTAAATAGATGCCATAATAAAGACAAGACATATATTGCATTTAATATTAATTTATTATCCTAATAAGCAACATGCAATCTATTGAGGAAGCTAAAATAACTTTTGGTCCCTTTTCTTAAAATGTGCTGGAGAAACCACCTTTAAAATCACTTTCCCCTGATTCCTGCGATCCTAAGTGAATTCAAGTCAAATTTGCTGCTGAGGTCAATGACAATGAACACTGTAATTTTGAGAGAGAGAGAGAGAGAGAAACAAGAACACAATCTACAGGAAAGAAACATTATAAAAAAATCAAAATCTCTAGAAAATTTAAATCATGATGAATTATTTGATTCCTTTAGAATTTCACAAAGCCACAAAGCTAATAACAATGATCCATGATCACTTAACCTACTTTTAAATGAGTGTTTGGTTTTAAGTTTGGTATTAAAGTGCAAACTTAAATTAAGTATTCACTTCAAGCAGTTCATAAATAAGGAACAATGTTTCAATTGCCTCTATCTTTACAATCTCACCATAAAATTCAAAATTTAAGAACAAGAGTTCACTTTGAGGGAATTTGCTCAGGAATCAAATGCAACACGATTTAAAAAAAGGAAATCAAAGTTTAGTCAATTTCTACTCAGTAATTAATGGTCATGCTGACCCATAAATCACATGAATGTAGATACCACTTTATTTGAACATCACACACAATATAAATTTAAAATTGCCACACCCTTTCATAAACCATCACTGCATATATTAGAGCTTTCCTTGACAAAGTTATTGAGCTCTTATTATAGATCAAAAGTATAGTTTTGGTTTTGTTTTATTTTATTTAGAAGCATGTTCAAATGACTAAAGCTGGGCTCCTAAAATCGAGAACTTTGGTGCAGTAGGTGAGCTGCAGTTACTAACTTCTGCAAATGAAAAGCACACAACTAAAATCAAATAAAAACCCAACAATAAAATACTGTCAAACTTACACAATTTAAAAATCATTGCTAGAAAAAGCCCTCATTGTCACGATGTTAAAACTGAACCAAAATATTACTCTGCATAAGTTTCCTTTCTGATTCTACACCTGTGTTACTGTTAAAATGTTCAAGTATTCAGACAAAAATGTGCTGATTAGGTAAACAACATGGAAGGCAATGGCTATTAGAAAGCACATTTGCAAAAATAAAAAATAGCCCAGAGACTTGGTGCTATTCTCCCTCCTGTTACACAGATTTTGTCTCTACTACGAACATGCTTCTTGAGAAATAACTAAAAAGCAATTGTGATAGTGCAAGAAAACTTTAACAAATATTGCTTTAAACTATTATTCAGAAAGACAAATATTAAGAACTAGAAAGTGTGTATGATTTTATTTGAATTCAATTTTACATGTGCAGAAGTCTACTAGATGTCAATTACAAGCCTGATAGGCAAAGATGAGCTATCTCTGTTTAGGTATACAATTAATTTACCATGGATACAATATCCCTTTTCAAAGGCATTGCTAAATAGGTCATAACTAAATTTAGAACTTCACAGAAAGGAAAATGTTACTGCCGCAATTCAATGCTGTAAATGAGATTAACACATGTGAAAACCTAATGGAACTGAATGCTTAACTCTTCAACTAAATGCTCTACAGTCAATTTCAAATATCAATTGTAACTTTCAGAACATGTTAATTACAAAAAAAAAAAAAAAAAACCACATCACAAACTGCACTTGAAGAAAAGGGATATTCCATCCATACAGGTAAAATGTGATCTTTAGTTTCTTTTTACAACACTGCCACACGTAAACAAAGTCTCAAAGTATTAACCAATAATTTTAAAGGAGAAAGATTTTACAAATAGGATGAAGCACTGGTACGAGGTAATATACAGAAGTAACCATTTGTTTAAGGCTCAATTTTTTCTCCATTATAACTTTCTTTTAAAAGGCATTGAGTAGGTAATACTGAGTTTGAGTATTTAATAAATACAAGTCAAGAAACTGATTAAAGAAATCAATTAAAATATTAAAAATTAACCCTTGTATATTAGCCATCAATAAGAACTTAGAAAGCTATAAAAGGACTGATTGATAAAGAATGGATTTTAAACGTATGGTAAACGTGCTAAGCATTCCTGTTTAAGGTCGATGGATCTTGAAGGCCAAAGACCTTACGCACTTAAATAGATGTATGGCAACATGCTGTAATAGAGACAGGTTTACCAAGGCTCAGTTCTGCAACCCAGGTTGTAAAGTTCTCCAAAGCAGCATCTGTGCAAATTTCCTCTGAGTTTTATCTGCAATTAAGATAAACATGTCATAAAAATGTAGAAATACGTAGTTTAAAAAGAGAACGCTGACAGCAGATCTATATACACAGAGAAGTGGTAACAAGAATAACAAACTTCAGTTAAAGTAGAAAGTTAATTTTCCCTCGTCCTGATAAGTCATTAAAAAAAAAATAGAAACACAGAAGTGATGCATTGGATATAATGTACTTTGTGTGTGCGTGTGTGTAGCTATTCTAGCTTATTTCTATAATATTATTATGCCTTGTACTTGTATTATACTTATGCAATATTAAAAATGTCCTTACTGGTTTAAATGATCTTACAGTATAAAAGTTGTTGCAAATGCTGCTTCTACTTTGAACTTGATCTCTTCACATTTTAACTGGAAATGGTATTGTTATCAAATGCATGTTAATTATGAGTTAATTGGCAGTATGTTAGACTTTTCCTAAATTTAGTTTTTTGAGAGATTAAAATAAGAAAACATCATTCAGGCCGGGCACAGTGGTTCATGTCTATAATCCCAGCACTCTGGGAGGCCAAGGTGGGAGGACTGCAGAAAGAAAAAAGAAAAGAAAGGAAAAGAAAAAAGAAAAGAAAAGAGAAGAAAGAGGGAGGGAGGGAGGGAGGGAGGAAGGAAGGAAGGAAGGAAGGAAATTCAATCAAGGTCTAGATATTGAGCACCTACTAGGTGCCTAGGTAAGGTCAGATGCTAGGTGATAGCAGCAGTTCACATTTTCCACTTGGGTCTGCCCTTTTTTGGGGATGTCCTCCCAACCACGGGATCTTCTTTTATGACTGGGATTCCTCATTCCCTGCTCTTATAGCGTACAGATTTCTGCCCTTCCAGCTAATACTAGGGAAAAAAAATCTATCGTTCAGACAGATAGAGCATCCTTCAACTGTGCTGAATCACCAAATAGCTTCTAGGGGAATAGAGTTATGTTTGTTTTTGAACGCATGAGATAAAAAATGTTATCATAAAGCCAGAAACAAAAGTAGAACAGCAACTATGAAAGAATGCCAAGGGAAACCAGTTTATAATCATTTAAGGGCTCTACCAATGTTTATAAATGCATAATTTTAATTTCATTTGACAGCTACACTTCTATTAGTGCTCAAAGAGCCTGAGATAATGCTTTATTAGCAGCTATATCATAAAAATGATTACTATTAAAGAACATCACTCTGCTCATTATTGAAATTCTGCTACCTAAACACATTAGGAAAAAATAGAACAAAAGTCTGCCTCTTTAGAAATTATTATAGAAACATTCTTCCAATTAAAAGACATTTTGCATTAAATTGTTAATTAGGACACCAGTTATTTAAGCTTTGGCAAGTCTGGTTTCCTCATCATCGAAAAAGGGATAAAAATACTTTCTTCACAGGGTTGTTGTAAGTTTGTTTTCCATTTCCAACTATGTTATAAATTTCTAGACTACCAGGATTGTAATTTTGATATCCAGACTAAGGAGCTTTATATTTTTTAGCCTAGCTGGAATTTCTATACCTACTTGAACACAACAGTATTTCATTATATATGCAGTATTATGAATAAAAATTATTCATTATGAATACTTTTTAGTAATTTAGAAAGACTTCCTTCAATTAGTTTGAATTAATGAATTTGCTATAGATTTTCATTTCCTTTTTTAAATCAAACAATTATAAAGAGGTTGGGATTTTCAAAAATGATTATTTCTCTTAAATATTGAAGACCTCTCTTCAAGCATTCTCTAAAATCAAACTGAGAAAGTAGTTATTATTTATTTCTAGCCAAAATAAATATTAATAATCAAATCATTTTACTAACCATAATCTATATGGAATAAAACATGATATATTAATCACCTCCTACCCTCTAAAAACCTGGGTAACATTTGGTCTATCCACATCCACAGGATGACAATACTCCTGTGAAATCAAGAGATATAGATAAATCCTGAGTTAGGCTCTACAGTATTAACATTAGGCATATCTTTAAGCAAACAAAGTATTAATACTAGCTACTTTTCAAGAGAGTAATAAATTATAATTATCTGCAGTAATAAATCCTGAAGTAAAATGCTTGCATTAAACAAAAACAACAGTCTCTTTCAGGTTAGAATTTCAAGTGTAAATGTTCTTGCTCCCCAGTGACAGCAAAATTTTCAATATACTAACACTTTCATTTACGTAAAAATAAATCGCTGAAGGTTTAAAAGCAGCTGGTCAAATCAGTACTTTTTAACTTGCAGGATATCACATTCAAGCACGTTGCAAATGTATAACTTGCAGCTTTCAAGATAGAACTCAAGTTATCCTCGACCTCACTCTCAAGTTTCCAGCAAGACACTCAACAAATCTTATCTCTAGAAGCTTCTATTCAAACTCTTACTTAATTGTTTGGTTTTACTTTTTAGCTTTTTACTAATGCAATATTATAGGAAAGTATAAAAAAAAACCACACACACACACACACACACACACACACTAATCCAAAGCTTTTGCTCAGGAAATTATGAAATAAATAGGGTCTCCCAAGTCAGGTAAATTGGTATACGAGAGTACCAAACACAGAACAAAAGGAACAAAGATCATTATTTATGTCAGCCTGAAGAAAAAAAGGGGATTCTTGATTCAAGACTAGCACATCATTTCACATGGCAGCAGAATGCCTGGTATGTTAACAAAGGCTCCTGAAAGGCTTAGCAGTTTATGAATGTCTTTTTAGCTTAACTGGACTTACCTTATCTAAATACAATGGTATTTACTAGCATTGTCTCTCTCTCTCTCTCACAAATACTAGTGTGTAATCATAATCACTTTTAATTTTTTTCTAGTTTTAGGGATATGATATTCTTGGGATTTAACCAAAATACTTTTTTTGAAAATGAATTTCCTTTCATATTTAATTAGCATTTTATTTACAAGTTAAAAGTTAGTTGTATTAGCAAAACATCAGGCTGGAATTATAATTTTAATAAATCGTTATTTTAATAATGATGTTAATAAATCATCAAAAGTGCTATTTTAATAAAACATTAAATTATTTTAATAATTTTAATAAAACATTAAAATTATTATTTTAATAATAATTTTAATTTCAGAGACAGGATCTTGCTCTGTCATCCAGGCTGGAGTGCAGTAGTGCAATTGTGGCTTACTGCAACCTGGAATTCCTGGGCTCAGGGGATCCTCCTACCCCAGCCTCTTGAACCGCTAGTACTACAGGCACACACCACCATACCCAGCTAAGTTTTTTATTTTTATTTTTTGTAGAGTCGGGGTCTCATTACATAGCCCAGGCTGGTCTCAAACTCCTGGCCTCAAGTGATCCTTCCACCTCGGCTTCCCAAAGTGCTGGGATGACAGGTATGAGCCACTGCATCTGGCCTCAGGCTGGAATTCCTCTGATACAGGTTATGTTTTTGTTAAATATCTTTTGTTTTGTTTCTCTATCCTAATGTGCATAATACTCATGAAGCTTACTAGGGTTGGAGTGAGAGGACTAGATCTTTAAACGTGTTCACTGTCACCCATTAAACACAGAGAGCAAAAGCGGAACCTATGGCATAGAATCCTTGAATGGAGGTGGAATCACACATGAAGGAAAGCAAGCTCACTAAATGTTTATAGTGAACCCAGGGTAGAAGGGATGGGATTAGCTATATTTCTTATGTACTAGACCTAAAATCTCTGAATGTTTAAATTAATATGATTAGTTCAATTCTGAGATCTCACATATTATAACCAAGTCCAGTGATAATAAACAACAGTGTGAGCCCAATGATACAATTCCAGCTGCTAGCTTTGAATTAGACCAGATAAGTTAGTACTCCCCTCAACTCTAAATTGCTTTTTCTGAATTTGATATTTCTAAGATTGGCTAATTAAAACTACTTGGGAGTATGTTTTTGATTGGATATGTTTTTCTAACAGCTGACAGGACTTAAGTTTTTCTTACTGATATTATCTTCTGAATTGTAGAATTCTACTGAGAAGTAATCCCATGGGGAGAATCTTTTCTGTAGTATGGCTAGAACACTTCCTTGGTGGCAATTCTCCAACTCTATGATGCAATTTTTGTTAATTCTACTGATAGTTCATTCTAAGCCAGAGAGGTAATGGAGTAAAACTGAATGGCTCATATGCATTTCATTCTGCAATAAAAGCCTAATCTTGAGGTTAAAAGGAAGCAATTAAAGAGGGAACAGATATACAAAGAGTCATTCTAATCACCAGACACCTCCACATCCAGAGCAGGTCTAACTAGGCACCTGTCCACTCTCAAGTCTCAAACCATGAACCAACCCTATGAATTCAGTGAAGGTCTGGGAGAATTAGGAGTAGTAGAAAGGGCAAGGTGGTTTTGTTTTTCCCTTTTACCCAAGGTTCGCTGAGGGCCTTTATGGTACATACCACCCCCAAAGCATGCTTCTTCTTCCATTCAACTCCTCTGCTCCACTTTGACTCACCATGTGAACTGGATGACAGATGAGCATTTTAAATAAGCCATTTTCCCCATTCAAAGTGATATGCAAATAGAGCAGTGGGAAAAAAAGAACTATCTAACAAAACTATAACTTCTACAACAGAATTCCACCCCAGCATTTTACTGATATTATTAATGTTTACCTTGTATAGGAAATTTTAAGTATGTGATGTGATTTGAGGATTTTTCTCCTCACATTTGCTAAACCCCCAGCATACCATAAAAATTAAAAACTAAAATTAAAAGTTAAAAGAATTAAAAAACATTCTGATTCTATATTTTTTTATTTTAAAAAACCCTGAAAATGTTTATCAATTCCACTGTATTTAGGAATAGTAAGTCTAGCTAGACTAAAATGATGTTCAAATAGAGTTTAGTCTTTCAGTAGCCTTTGTTAGCATCCCAGGCATTCTGCTGCCATGTAAAATGACGTGCTAGTCTTGAACCAAGAATCTCCCTTTTTCTTCAGGCTGAAATATATAATGAACTGGGGCTGACATAAATAATGATCTTTGTCCTTTCAGTTTGCTTCCCTGTGTTTGGTACTCTTATGCACCATTTACTCTAGTTGGGAGAACCTGTTCCATAGTACACTGAGAAAAATGGTATAAAATCTTACAGGAGACCTTCAAACCACAGTGAATAACACCTTTTCCCCCATTTTCTTTATCACTTTCATCAATACTGGACTGACATAAAGGAATCCTTGAAAAATCATCTTTAAAATATTCTATTTGCCAAAAGGATATATCAAACTGTCACATTTAAGAGACACCTTTACTGCACTTCCCCCTTACTATTAGGGAATCAACAGAATATTTTAGGATATGATTATGCTCCTTCTTGGCATTCTTTCTGTTTGAAAGTCAACACTGACACCCCCCACCCCTACCACCAGTCCCCTCAAGTCCTATCCATCTTCAAAGCCTGATTCAAATGCTATTGCTCCCAATATCTCTAACTCGGTGGCGCTTAACCAAGGGCAATTTTTGTCCCCAGGGGGCATTTGGCAATTTCTGTAGATATTCTTGTCATAATGGGGGATGAGGAAGATGCTACTGTCATCTAGTGGGTAAAAGCTAGGGATGCTGTTAAACATCTGACAATGCACAGGACAGCCCCAAACAGCAAAGATCCCAGAATGTTAAGAAACTCTGTTCCAGTTGGTTGTGGTCTCTCCTTTCCCTGAACTCCCACAGGACAGTGATTTACTTCTTTTATAGTACTATGAGATTATTAACAAAACATCAATCCTTCTCAACAAAAATATACCCAAACAGTGAACTGCCGATAATTTATACCAGCACAGAAGAGCTATGATATAGTGAATGAAACCAGAACAGGGTGACAATGCTGACCCGGGTTTCCATTATACTGCTGCCATACAGCAAAAGAAGTCCCTTCAAAGCACTTGATCATACACTCCTCAGATCAGTAAAGAAATCAGGATGATGGCAGCGTATAAGGAATCTGGTTATGCTTCCAAACTTACACTAAAGTTACTGCCAATCGGAGGGTAAAAGGTGAGGAAACAATCCTGGGAGCCACGCAGATAAACAGGTGTTAGGCACGAGGCCTGTGACCCAAATTGAAAGATGTTAAGACATAAATGTGAGGAATTATCAGAAGCAATTCTTAGAGCATTAATAAATTTTCCCTCTCAGTTAAAAACAACCAATTAACAACAATAACAGTGTTTCTGATTTACATCCTATTATTTCTAACTTGGACAAGGTACTCTTCTAAATATTAGCGACAAACATTTCTCAAATCAACTTTACCTGTCAAAGTTTGATATTCAATTTAGATCTGGGTCTGACAGATTTCAAAGCTCCATGACTCAAGCTATAGGATTCAAAATCCACCATCTATTTTCTTCTCTTCTTAGGTAAATGGTGAACAAGGACAACCACAAATTTTACTAGCCTCAGATTAGAGATTCCCATATATGGGAATCAGTTCAATTTTATTTGATGTCAGAAAAAAAAACCCTGCATATAGTGCACTTTGTTCTAAAAGATCTTGGTCAGGGAGTTCCCCTTAATATTTTTAGAAATTCAGCTTATTGGATATTTTATTTCGAGGCTAATATCTTCATTTATATATTCTGCTTACAAAAACAAACAAAAACCTACACAGAGAACTTGACCCACTACTATAAAAATGAATAATTATAGGTATTAATAATTTCCATTTTTAGTATGTTAATTAACAAAAAATACAAATATAGTTGGCTTGAGATACTAAAAAAAATCTATGTACTCATTCCTGTAGGTAACTAAATAGGTTAAAAATAATTCAGATCACAAAAAGTTACCAAATGAAATAAACTCAGAAATGATTCAGAAGAAGAGGTTCAAAAATAGCTTTAGAAATTATTCACCTGCCAATTTGGCTGGGAGAGCTGGCTCTCTACATGTATGAGACCAATTTTATTCAGTTAACCTCCTATAGCTGTCTACACTAATGATGGAAGGAAAACTGGGAACATTTCGTGGGAGTTGGTTAATTTTTAAAAAGATGATAAAACTAACACAAAATGTGTATAGACACTTACGTTATCTGCCCAGTAAGTGTCAGGTAGAAAAATAGAGCAAAACAGTAAAGACACAATCACCACACAGAACTTGTTCAATTGTGAAGCTGGCTTACAATTTAAGGAGAGAGATTACAGCAGCAAGAACATGGGACTTGATCCATAAGCCTCTCCCCTCCTCAAAAGACTATACTGCAAGTACAATGCTATCAACCAAACACAAGCTGGACTATGGTCTGAAAAGTGACTTTATAAAATAATAGATGTAGCTAGACATAAGAAAATAAATGAGTTTTCATCATATTCTGGTATGCTAAAGGCTGATGAGTGAAAGCATTTTAAATAAAGCATTGTTGTCATCCTTCATTTTCAAAGATGACACTATCTGACAGGAGACCTTGTCTGAAAAGATAAATTAGGGACCGTTAGTCTTTTCTCCGGGGAGCATACACAAAGCCAGACCCTTGATTAGGAATCATTGCTCCAATCTGAAATGCCTGTTGCCATTTGCAACACTGCCTCCTAGACTCGAGGTCAGCCTTGGCTCAGGAAGATCAATTTCATTCCTGATACTGTCAGGCTAGTCTGGCATTTGCTGCGGTTTCTCAGTCATTCACAATATTGGTTGTTTTATCTTATTATCTAAGTGTTACTGTCTAAGTGAGACTATTTGCTCAATTACAATCTAGACTAAAAGATCATGGCATAAATAATCTTGTTTTAAATGCTTCGTAAGTTTTACATAATCTTACTTTTAAAAAAGTATGAGTTCTAAAAAAAAACTCATTCATTAAAAAAAACTTGTAAGTTATCATTTAACTCAGTGAAAGGCCTGAAGGTTTGTTACTGTTCCTATTAATCTCATAATTTATTAAATTGAATAAATTTTTTATGCATGAAACTGTTCCTTCTAACACATCACAGATAATTCAACTAGATTATCTTTTGGACCGTACATTTATAATGAAGTCAGGGTACACTGTGGCACTATAATTTGTTATTATCAGAGGTCACTTAAGTCCCTCAAGTGTTAGGTACAGATGAATTTGCTTAAATAATTGTACTGTTAATCAAGCACTTGGTGATTAGTAAATTGGTGATTTTAATTGCAGCAATTTGCTTGCTCAGGACATAAAAACATAAAAGTACAGAAAATACCACAAAACTTCTGAAATTATTACTCAGTGCTCTCCTGTGCATTCTGGATGCTAAATCAGAAGAACAGGGAAAAAGTGTATTATGGTTTAACTCAACCCAAAGAAATATTACCAATAAAGCAGAGAAGGAAGAACAATAACTCACTTAAAATCCTGGTGATGGGAATATAAGCAATTTGTTACCTCCGCTTTGCTTATCTGCATTTAAAAAAATTTTCTTCATTGAATGTTGACTATTTTGTGTGATGGAAAATGTTATTTTAAAAATAAAGAAATTTAAGGCAGTGCCATATGTATTAACACTAACCAGCTTTTTGTTTTACTTGATCAAAAAACAAAACACTACCTGATTCATACAGTTCCATCAAAAACTAACCTGCTCGGTATGGCCATGATTGAGGTTATCTTCTTTACTGGACGACACAAGTTGTACAACACTGATCTTGCTTCTCCGGCAGGGATGAATAGTTCATTTGCCTGACGATCTCAGCAAAAAGTTCATCCACCATTGATTTACTTTTTGCCGATGTCTCCATGAAAGGACAGCCCCATTCTTGAGCCAGAGCTCTGCCTTCTGAAGACATAACCTCTCTTTCTGGTTCCAGATCCACTTTATTTCCTACTAGGATTAGTGGGACTTTTTCATATCTCTTCACTCTGACAATTTGATCTCTCATTGGCTTGATATCCTATTCAAGCAATCACAAAGAGAAAGAAAAACATTATGCTGTTTGTATAACCATAACAGAAATATTACAGTATTACAAAAAGTCATACCTCAGTGAGTATACAAAGCTGAATCCAAAATGAAATCACACCTAAACAGAGAAAACGTCATCATTTTGTCCACTGAAGTAAGAACTAGATAATTTCCAGAGACCCTACCTGCTGGGTTTGTCAAGAATATAAAACATGGGTTGCACACTAACCTTGACTCATATAATCACTTTTACCCACCCCCAGTCTATACTGATTAAAAAAGCAAGTTTCCAAATGATTAATCCATTCGTACATAAGGATGTTTGGCCATCTCCCTAAACCTGCCTGCTTGTCATCACTCCTTGTAACACCTGTTATCCTAGCACAGGATTGCAGCATCTATGCATTCCTAGCCATGTAGCAAGAGGGCTTGAGTGAAAGTGTTTTAAGTGGGGAAAAAAACCACTTTGTAATGCCTAGAATAAAAGAGGTACAACCAGATGGATACACTTAAATGTTTTATTTTAAATTGAATGGTATGCATTTATTCCAGTAAAATCAAACACCTTAAAATACACTTAAATTCACTAGAAACTACTGTAACAGTGAGCAACTCCTGGGAAGGACAGTGCAAGGGGAGTCTGGGTGGGAAGAAGTCATTTTTTTTTTTTTTTTTTTGCCTGTGTTTGTTTTTACTACTTGTTTCCCTATGCGTATTACTTTTTCCAAGTAGTTACAACGAATTACAAAAGATAAGAGCGTTAGCAATTCTCCAGTAGCATCAATTTTGGGAGGTGGGGGCAAGTATTGATTTAATACAATATTATAGACTTAATTATAAAAATCACCATTTTCGGTAATATTTCATAATTTTAAAAGTTTGCCTTAAATAGAAAATGTATGCTTAATTGGAAGTCATAGTAAGTACAGAATATTCACATGTGGGCCTACGGAAAAGCAAGGGACTATGAAAATCTATAAAAATATAGTTATTTGATATTTGCATCAATTTGGTTTGATAATATATCAACTCAGATTTCTAGGTTACGCTTATTTCCCATTGTCTTTATGGAAACATAAGTTCAGCTGAAAATCCAAACTTAGGGCATTTGGGCTCAAAAGAGTTTACATCTCCACTGAAATAACGGCACAGTTTTTCACTCCCAATTCATGTCTATAACAGAAATGGATATAACAGAAATCTTATGAAACACCCTTCAAAAGACTCTCAGCCTCCAGAGAGTAAGCTGATAGAATAACAAATCTCCTGAGGATCCTTTAGGGAAAAAATGCCTGTCAAACAGCACCTTCAGTACTTTGGTACTTTCTGGGGGAAAATGCTTTTATGATACTATTGTTTGGGAATTTATGCCTACATAAAATGAATTTAGTTTGGTCTCAATAGCTTTTATTTGTTTCCCCAGAATTTATCATCTTAAAAAAAAAATCCCTGAAGTTGTTCTATCAGGTTACTGGGAAAGTTCACTATAGTACTTTAATTTAAAATACTAAAGAAAGTGGAATTAGCACATTGTATTGGCTAAAGCACTTAAGGTCTCTTAAGTAAGCTACATTAAGTGCATACCTTTAAATGCAGAAAAAATATATCCATTTCCTAAATCAATGGAGGTCAATATAATGGGTCAATATGAGGTTATTCATTTTCGAGGAATAAATAGAAACATACATTGCATATCCTAAAATAACGTTAAACCTTCAGTCTGTTTCCCAGTGAAGGACAGGACAGATTTTCTAAGAGATTGGACCACATCCAGTTTGGCCACCCAGCCGGAGTAAGAAATCTGCACTTGTTCAGTGTTCCCAGACCCACGTATTTTCTGTAAATACAGGCAATGTTACCAGAAACAATTTGGATCAACTGCAGAAAAAGAGTCATTCCTGATTTTTGTTGGTTATTAATTCTAGGTACTAGTCTTTTCTATTAGTAACTTTTCTTCCTACTACACGCCCCAAGTAATTAAGTAAAATGCCTAGAAGGCAGGTCTTGAGTTCTTCGTCTTGCAACACTAAGATTTATGAATCTAGTTGAGAAACTTGAGAGAGAAGGGGAGGGCGGCGGGAGGGGGTGTTGGGGGGTGGGAGGGGAAGGTGTGGGTGGGATAGACACAGAGGACTTATCTGTGCAACAGATAATCGGCTCCAAATAATTTTTTCAAAGTGCTCTATTTACCCGAGATTATTTGTTAGATGTTTTGTCGTGTAAGTTAATCAATACTTGTTGAATTGAGCAAGCAACTTCAGAAGGTTATATTCCAGGCGAAATATACACAGACTGACATTTCTTTTTCACTTTTCTTTCACTTAAAAATGGCTTTAAAATATTTGTTGACGCTTGTTACTTTTTACTACGCTCTATAGAAACAACCCGATAGTCTTCCGTGGCAGGAGTAACCTCAAAAATGCGTCATGTCTAACTTTCAAAAGCAAAGCACAGTCATTAATGCACGGTTCAAGCAACCCAGAAGTCGATGTCGGATTACCACACCCCCTTCTAACAAATTACAAGACTTGGTTTGGTTACCTGAAAAGACTGTTGATTAACCAGGCTATAAACCAGGATGAAACCTTGGCCGTTTTTGATGTAGAGATCTCTCATGGAGGCAAACTGCTCAGTTCCTGCGGTGTCCAGAATTTCCAGCACGGAGGGGGAAGAGTCCACTTCGATCTCTTTGCGGTAGAAATCTTCAATGGTGGGGTCATATTTCTCAATGAAAGTCCCAGTGACAAACTGCACAGTAAGGGCAGATTTGCCAACCCCTCCACTCCCTAACACCACTACCTTGTATTCCCTCATGAGTCTCACCTTCACCAACTCCTACCAGAGGGGGGGGAAAGATCACCCCGCTAGCTGCGGCGCGGCTAGACGAGGCGGAAGGTGGGCGGAAATCTGCGAACTGGGGAGGAGAGTGCAGAGGAGCAGAGGGCCCAACCGGGGAAGAAGAGGAAGTTACAGGAGGGGGAGGGGAAAGAGCGTAGAGTCGGGGAGGGTGGGGAAGGGATGGTAATGCCCTTCTTATAGGAACTGCAGCCCGAGCAGGGGGCGTGGGGAGGAGGGCGAGCCTGGGAAAAGCCCGGCGAGGGTGGCGAGGAGGCGCGTGCCCCCGGGAGGGAAAGGGTGGGGGCTGCGGCGAGGGGACCCCGCGGCGAGGCGGACGTCGGAGGAGCCCGCAGCCCGGCGCTGCCCGGCACCCCTCCCCCGCCCTTCACACAAAGGGGCCCAGGGACCCCGCTTCCTGCTCGCGCAGCCCAGCCGGCTCAGGCCTGAGGGCTCCGTTCCAGTTACCGCTGCCCGGGCGGGTTTCTGGGCCCCGGCTCCCGCGGGGGTCGTCCGGCCTGTGAAGGGGAGAAGGACGCATATTACCCGGCTGACCCCCGCCCCGAACCTGCGGCGCCGGCCGCCGCCTCCCCCGACTCCCACCCGGATCAAGCTACCGCCGCTTACCCCGCCGTCCGCACCCGCCCGGCCGCCGGGGAGGCTCTGTCACGCCAAGGCCATGGCCACCCGCTGGCTCCTCTGTCTCTCCGCTGCCCCAGCGCTGCTGCTCGCGGCGGGGAAAGAGGCGGGGGCCGTCCGGCGGCGGCCGCAGGGACTCCAGGCGAACCCACCTCTTTTTTTTCTCACCCCCCCCCCCCCAAGCACACACCCGGAAGGGTTTCCCTGACACACTGGCTGAGGTGCCCCAGTTCCCCGAGACTGGACGGGATCACTTCCGGTGGGGAAAGTCCCACCTCTTCGGGGCGAGCCGGGTGGCGCTGGAGCCGCGCCCTGCTGAGCGAGCGAGTCGGCCGGGGACGGTTTCGGGTCGGGACTCCGGCTTCGGGAACGGGCCTCTGGAAACCTGCGACGTCAGTCCTTACCCGCCCGCGGCTGCCGCGGACCGTCCCACCCCCAAACCCGTAGAAGCCCCTCCGACCTGCAACCTCCAGCCGCCCGGCCCTAGGACTTGAGCCGCTCCCTGGCCGGCGCGGAACCTGCGGGCTAATAATCTAGCGACCGGGAGAACGCCAAACATCCCTGGACTAGAAGTTGCAGGGGAAATCAAACAGCCCAGAAAGTTTATTCTCCTTGCTGGTATTTCTTCCACTTGCTATTTTGCTGAGAGATGCATGCAAACTACCCTTAGACTTCAGATGCAGTGCGTTTTACTTAGCCGTGCCTGACAAACACGCAGAACTTTTACCGTCTGGTAGATCCGCCTTGACTTTACCAGCGAATACTAAAGTCACTTAAAAAAAATCACAAGGCTCGAAAACAGCAGCATTAGAAGTAGACTTTATGGTACTCTGCTCAGCTATGTTCTCATTTGATTCCAACCACTACACGGCAGAAAAGGTAACCAATATTCAGGAAAGATTTGATTGGAAACGGTTTAGGCCTAAAGACTAATTTATTTTAATCGTTGATTATCTTTATGTATAACAATTTGCTTGGCTGGCTCTTACATGCTGAAGTTTTGTTTTAAAGGCCATCCTATGTAGTCTTTGACATTCAAAAGCAAGTAGTAACTCTGGTGTTAGATTCTAAGTTTCTATTTTTAGATAAAATTGTTACTTCCGACTATCTTTCCCTTTGCTAGCTTTGTATTTGTAAACTTTGTGTCGGATCCACAGAGCCCCAGGGCCAGGAGTCTAGGCTGTATTTTAGGTGTGTCACTTTCTTTTCAATTCAAGCATGTACCCAGAAACCTGCGAGACTCAGTGGCCAGCCTAGCAAAAATGACTCCAAATTCCCTTACTTACAAGCCCTAAATGGCCAAACTCTATAAAGAGATTTATTACTCAGCCTAAATTGTTGGACATTAGAACACAGGCGAATCATAGTAGTGTGAGGTCCCACTGTCCCTCCCTGAGTATTCCCCAATGTCACTTACAGTCTTCACAGGAGAGTTTAGTTCAATTTCTCCTTGACCTCAGGCCGGTGCCATCTCTCCAGCGAAGTCCCCAGCTCTGGCTCCAGCTGGCCTGGGCCCTGTGTCGTATCAGAGGCACTGCCCTCTGCTGGAAGAGGTTTGGTCTGTGAGTTATGAGTTTCCCCACAGGTCACTGCTCCTTTCACACGTGCTGTTGCCTGATTTGGAGCTCTGCTGCTTATCTCCCTGCCTAGCTGTCTCCAGACTGTCTGGTGGGATTCACAGCCCTCCACCAGCCGTGCTTGTAACTGAGTCTGGAAATTCCTCTTCTGATCCAGCCAGTGTTGAGCAATCGTGGCAAGTCTTTGCTCTATTACTAAACTGTCAAAGCAAGGAGTTCTTTTTCAGGTCATCCCACCTGTTGGCAATTCTAATATCTCTGAATGTGTTGGTCATGCTTAGGAGAGAGTTCTTTGTTTCTCCACGCAGTGAAACATACTCCTCCCCTCAGTACAGCGTCCTGTGGGGTCACTCTCGTCAACTACAGTGGACAAATATTACACTCAGTCTAAAGATCCTTCTAAACTTTCTTAGGAAGGGTATTCATTACAGCATTGATTAGGAAATCAAACAATTGGAAGAAGCTTAAATGTCCTTCAGTAGGTGATTTTTAAAAGTTTCATAGCTCTCTATATCTATTATCTATCATCTATCTATCTATCTACCAACCAACCTACCTACCTATCTGTATTCACAGAATAGGATATTATGCAGCTACTTTAAAAGAGAAAAGTAGATTTGTAAGTGTTTATATAAAAAGATGGCCAAGATATATTGTAGGGCTGAAAAAGCAAGATACTGAACAAATGTCTAGTTGCTACTGTTTATGTAAAACGCAGGTGTGTAATAGTTACATAGCCATTCAAATCTGAAACAAAGTAATTATGGGTGAGGACTATTATGAAATGGCTTTTATTTCTCCATATTTTAATTTATAAACAATAATTGGGAAAAAGGAAGTAAATATAACTTTATAATATTTTTAAAGGAGGAACAAAAGAAAGTTGTTGATCTTGGTTTTGTAAAAAAAAAAAAAAAAAAAAAAAAATCCTGACTGTCTAGGGGTCAGTGGACAGGTCCGCCCAATTTAAACAAATTCCCTACCCTTGCTTGCCCTCCCCAAACATCTCTATACTTAGAAAAGTATTTTCACATACATTATCTCATTAGACTCCTGTTGTTTGCCAGTGTACTCTCATTAAGCAATGAGGGTATAAAGAGCAAGCAGAAGAGTGCGGCCTGGCAGTTGAGAGCTAAGGCTCTGAAATGAGACAGAGGTACATTAAAATTGCAGCTCCGCCACATTCTAGCTCTGTGTCCCCAAGCAAGTGATTTCACTTGTCTGAGCCTCTAACTCCTCACTTGTAAAAAGGAGATAAGAAGTTAACGTGAAAATGTAATGAGGTATTACAGGTAAAGTGCTTAGCACAGTCCCTTGCACATTATAAAGCCTCAATAAATGCTATTTGGTTTTTATTTAAAAGATTTAATGAATTGTTAATTTTTAAAAAATAGCAAACATGGGGGTAACAAAATTTTAAAAGCTCAAATATCTGCAAATGGCACGAAAATAATAATTCAGTTACTCTTCACAAAGATATTTATTGTTAAAAGCTTCTTATGTTTTTCAGGGGGGAACATTATTCATATGTCAGTGTATCTATCAATCTACCTTCTATATATATTTTTAAAAATTACTGTACTACAAAAGTAATCAACTATACACACTATTTTTTACCTTGCTTTTTAAACTTTAATTAATTAATTTTTTTAAGACAGTGCCTCCCTCTGTTACCCAAGCTGGAGGGCAGTAGCATGATCATAGCTCACTGCAGCCTCAACCTCCTGGACTCAAGGGATCCTCCCACCTCAGCCTCCCGAGTAGCTAGGACTACAGGTGCATGCCACCACACACAGCTAATTTAATTTAATTTAATTTTTTTGGTAGAGATGGAGTCTTACTATGTTGCCCATGGTGGTCTCCAACTCCTGAGCTCAAGGGATCCTCCCGAGTTGGCCTCCCAAAGTGCTGGGATTAAAGGCATGAGCCACCATGTCTGGCCTTCTTAATTTTTATTTCATGGCTGTATCATAAGCTAATTAGCCAGCTCCCCTTTGAAGGACACTGATTGCTTCTAGGTTTTTGCACTAAATGCCTTGGACATATATCATTGTCAGTTAATGTTTAGGGTGAATTTCTAGTAATTCAATAATTGAAACAAAAGGCACTTGCACTTAAAATTCTTCTGGTAAGTATTGCCAAATTGTCCTTCAGAAAGGTCACACCAATTCACATTCCCACCAATGCAGTATGACCATATCATTTTATAACCTCACAGTAGGTATTACTAATTTTAGCATTTTATAGTGATTGTTACTTGCTTTAGGGTATTTTCAGGACTAACAAATGCAGGGCAGCGTTTTAGAAGGAATTTGGACTTCAGAGCCAGACAGTCCTAACACTGCCCTTTTGCAAGCTACACCTCCATTCCTTCATTTGTAAAGTTGGGCATAATAGCAGTATCTAACTCGTAGAATAATAAATGAGAAATCCATTCAAAGCATTTAGCCTTCCAAATACTAATTGCTCAATAAATAGAAACTGCTCAAGTAATAATTTTCTACTCCAAAGGCTTGAATATGGGAAGAGGGGAATGGGAGGACTTCTCTAGAGATCATGCCCTTGAGATTCACAACTTTTGCTTTAATTCTGCATCAACCTCCTTTCCAAAGTATTGCTCAGGCATTATTTTAAAGAACACAACCCATTTTTACCATAGTGTGAAGAAACCACAGTGTATGCACTATACGCAGATAATATAAGTAATAGGGCCATAATCTCATTTTTTGAAATTAGTTTGGCACAAGTTTAAAGTGCTGGATGTTTGCTACAGGCACCAGTTGCTTACTTATCCCTTTCTTCTTTTCGAGTTGTTACCTCCTTCAGTTGCAATCCTTGGAGCCACCAACTGCCTGGGATATTTTACCCTAACTTCCACTCTCCAAATGAGCCGCCTTGCCTTCTAGGTCCTGGGAAAAAACCCATGGCTATCCATCTACTTTCTATACATGGCTATCTATTTTCCATCCAGGCTCTTCCCTTCTCTTTTGCTAGAAGTTGCTCTTGAATTACCAGAAAGCTTGAGCCAGTAATGTCCTCAGTCTTTGCCTACAGAAATCTTATTTCAATGCTTTAGGGACCCCATTGATATCAGCTAAATTGTCCTGGATTCTTTCTAGCTCCTACCCTCTAAGATTCCAATCTTCTCTTTCAAATCCTGCCTCCAGCTACACCAATCATTAGTTAATCATTAGTTCTGCATGTCAGGCTCCCCCAGTACACAAAACCAATTTTATACCTTTATTATTATCTTTTTTCTCATGAAAATAATGTTATTTGCAAAAAATTATAAAATAAAAGTATAATCCCACTACCTGGAGAAAATTGCTATTAACATTTTAGTGTCTTTCACAATTTTTTTTCTGGAGAGAGTTAAAGAACATTTTTTTTTGTAAACTAATAATGGGTTCATATAAATTTGTGAATGGCTTCTTTCACTTACTGAAACATCATGTCTGCATAAAGCACTAAAAAATACTCATGTATCCCTCATCCCCTACATGAGTAAGCCTTTTTTCCTATAGCTTTAGCTTTCCTACAGCATCAATGAGAATTTAATCACATTCAGTTTTGCTCACCTGGAATCCTTCATCCAATCAATGAGATTTCACTAGAGGTGCTGCTGACCACAGAGGACACTACCCCAACCTGGCCAGGCAGACAGTCCTACAAAGTCACAAATTTGTGCGACTGCTGACAAAGTTAGTTTCTCAGAACTGAGAGGCGTACTAAATAGGGATGTGTTTAAAATAGATCTGAATTCCTTAACAATTTTCCCCTCTCCACTTCATCCTTGATTTGAAAGATAGTAGTTAGAAAATTATTTTGTAATCTATCAAGTACCAAATAAATTTAAAGAATTAGTACTAATAATAACTATACTCCCATACTCCTAATATATGTACATCAGAATCACCTGGAGGTGATGTGAAACCACAGACGGCCAGGTCTCAACCCCAGAGTTTTTTATTCAGTAGGTCTGGGTCAGGATCTATAATTTGCATATCTAAGTTCCCAGATGACACTGTTGCTGCTGGCCCAGGGACCACATTTTAAGCACCACTGTTCTGTAAAGCGGTAGGACATTATTTGGGGCTTTCTTGCTTGATACTCATTAATGTATCCACTCATTCATTTATCACACAGTTATTGAATTCCTACTCTGTGCCAAGCACTTTTCTAGCATTTTTGAGGAATATAGACAATATAATCAACATTACAGTATAGCGTGGCACATCCTGTGATACAGATATCGGCCAGGGTGTTATGGGAGACTTAGGAAGGGTATCAGGGAAGATTTCCTAGAGAAGGTGATTGGGCAGTAGGCAAGGAGGCCAGAAGAATCGGTAGGGGCTAGAACCATAGGGGAAAGCCTTGAGTAGTAAGCTAAGGGGTTTGACTTTTCCCCTGGAGGCTGTAGGAAGCCATGGAATGTGTTTTTACAAAGGTCTTAACTGCGGTATACAAAATCAGGGGCTAGCGACATCCATGCCAGGTTCAACCATTGGCTGTGCTGCATATGTAGCCTGAGGCAAGTTACTTCTTACCTTCTCTGAGCTTCTCTTTCATCATGTGTGAAGGGAAAATATTAATAGATCTACCTTATTCGGGTATTGTGAAGATTAAGTAAGAAAAAGTGCCTAAGTACCCATCATATGGTAGGTGTTTAACAAATGGTGATTATGATCAGGTTTAAGCCATAGAAAGAAATGACATGTAAGACATGCTTCTCAGGTTATTAAAATCCATTTGAAATTGCCAAGCTAGTCTCAATATCAAGGCCATATTTGATGTGAAGATTAAGTAAGAAAAAGTGCCTAAGTACCCACCATATGGTAGGTGTTTAACAAATGGTGTTTATGATCAGGTTTAAACCATAGAAAGAAATGACATGTAAGACAGGCTTCTCAGTTTATTAAAATCCATTTGAAATTGCCAAGCTAGTCTCAATATCAAGGCCATATTAGATGTGGTGGCAAGTCGGATGATTTAATCATGTAATGATAATAGTTTATCTTGTCTTTTGTTTTGTTTTGTTTTGGAGACAGAGTTGCTCTGTCATCCAGGCTGGAGTGCAGTGGTGCGATCTCAGCTCACTGCAACCTCCGCCTCCTGGGTTCAAGCGATTCTCCTGCCTCAGCTTCCCCAGTAGCTGGGGCTACAGGTGCGTGCCAGAATCCCTGGTAATTTGTTGTTGTTGTTGTATTTTTTAGTAGAGATGGGGTTTCACCATATTGCCCAGGCTGGCCTCGAACTCCTGCGCTCAGGCAATCTACTTGCCTCAGCCTCCCAAAGTGCTAGGATTACAGGCTTGAGCCACCACACCCAGCCTGATGATAATTTCTTGATTACAGATTATTTGCCAGGCACTGTGCAAAGTGATTTACACACGTCATTTCATTTAATCCTAGCAATAACCTTAAAAGTTAGGTATTATTATTCCCAATTTTACAAACAAAGGAATTAAGGCTCAAAGAAGTTAGTTTGTACATAGTCGAACAGTTGGGTAGTGGTAGAGTTTGAATTCAAACCTAAGTTAGTCTGAGCCTATCTTATATTAGCCACCTTGTTCCACAGAAAGCAGTTTTGTTTCTTTGAAGGACAGGGCAGCGAATGGGCAGTGAGGCAAGGTTAAAGAACCTAGACTTTATTACCCTGTTTCTCTGCCCTCGAGTAAGACTGACTGTTCATACTGATTTCAAGTGCCCTCTGGAAACATGCCTCTATAACCTCCCAGGGGCCACTTGACCTTGGATCTGTGGCACCTGGTACTGAACCTGAGGTGGTCATAGTTACTTTCCAAAGTGCTCTGGAACATTTACAACAAGGAACCCCCTTGTTTTGACACTAGGACAATATTAGACTCTGTAAGAGGAGGCATTGGGGTAAGCCTAGTTATTTTTAATGCTGCTATTACTGCTATTGTTTATTGAGCACTTGCCACATGTCAGAAATTCTGTACTTCAATCCTTACAGCAACCCTATAAGGCAAGGACATTGTCATCATCATCTCTAGTTTAGAGATGAGGAAACTGAGGCTCACACAACTAAGTTCACACAGCCGGTAGATGCAGATTCAAGCAGAAAACTCGTTCATTCATTTTTACAAACCTTGCATTTTCATTTCTTCCTTTGCCTCTGTACCTATAACACCTTCAAACACAGATGTAATCCTCCTGAATTCTTTTACTGCCCACAAGTTTTATTTACCACATAGTTTAAGCCCTATTTTTAATGATGTATATACAAATCGTGTTTCTCCTCAAAATTATTTCATACCATAAAAAGTCACTCTTCCCTCTCTTTATTTACAAATTCATTCCTCTTTAGAAATGAGCACTTATAATAATTACATGCAAGGCCAAATTTTTACTGTTTAGTGTAAACCCATAATGTGAAATTGAGAATGGTTGAAAAGCATGGTTATGAAAACATCGTGGACTCCAGACTCATCCCATACAATTTCCAAGGGGAATTTATTATAAGTACTTTAAAACTTACAAAGAGTTGAATTCTGAACTACTTGGGCCTCTATGCACTCTTAGCAATTCCCCCAGCAGGGAACCAAAAATGAGAATAGAAAGAAATTGCCTCAACATTGAATTCTTAGACATTTAGAAGGCCTGGAGTCTGAATACTTTAAAAGGCTGTTATTTAAATGTGGGAAATGATGTGAAAAGTATAATGTAAAGATAAGATAAATATTGTTTGCTAAAATAAATCATCGGTTTTTTTTTTGTCAAATTCATGGCAATTTTAAAATCCTGTTAATTCTATTTATTTTTTTCTTATTTGGAGCAGGTAGCTGAATATGCAGAGTTCTGGCACTAGGTGTCAGCAAAAGATTAAACTAAAAACACCCACTTTGGGTTTTTTTCTTTTCTTTTTTCTTTCTACACATATATATTTGAGACAGGGTCTCACTCTGTCACCCAGGCTTTAGTGCGGTGGCATGATCATAGCTCACTGCAGCCTCGAACTCCCTGGGCTCAGGTGATCCTCCCAACTCAGCCTCCGGAGTAGCTGGGACTACAGCCATGTGCCACCATGCCCAGCTAATTTTTTGTATTTTTTTTTTTTTTTTTTGTAGAAATGGGGTATTGCTATGTTGCCTGGGCTGGTCTCAAACTCCTTGGCTTAAGCAATCCTCCTGCCTTGGCCTCCCGAAGTGCTGGGATTACAGTCATGAGCCACCATGCCCGGCCTAATCTTCCATATATTTCAAACTTTATAAAAATAAAAATAAAATACATAGTCTGGATTTTAAAAAGAAGAGACAACACACTTCCTTGTTGCCATGACAACGTCAGCATGAGAGAGGCTGGGTTGCTGCTGCTCAAGTAGGCACCTTACAGAGATCCTCATGGCTCAAGGAATTCAATGTAAGACCGTTTGACCTTTAGCATTGAATGGCTGGGGACTCAATTTTGTGTCAGCTAGAAAGCTGGGGAATGAGAAGTTTGGAGGGTTGGATGGGGTGGTGAGGTACACTCCTGTAAACCAGATCCTAAAAGTCTAAATATTAAATTATTTTACATAGAAATGTAGTGTTCAAGCCAACCACAGTGCTTGTGCAGACAAATTCAGTGGATGCTTTTCCCACATGACAAGATTAACAAAATTAACTTAGAGGCTAGCTTTGAGAACCCAGGCTGATCCTAAGGGTTTCTCAAACTTACTATGTTAATTTTAGCATATCATAGGGTTTTTTTTTCCTTTTAATATCCAGAGCTTTCCCCCCTTCTTGTGATTCCTGTCACAGTAAATGGTGCTACCATCCAGCAGTCATTGAAAGTAGAACTTAGGGTATTGTTTTAGGTCATTCTTGTGTTGCTAGAAAGAAATACCTAAGGCTGGGTAATTTATAAAGAAGAGGTTTAACTGGGTCAAGGTTCTGCAGGCTGTACAGGATACATGGCATGTGCATCTGCTGGCTTCTAGGGAGGCCTTGGGGAGCTTTTACTTATGGTGGAAGGTCAAGCAGGAGCAGGCAGGTCACACGGGGAAAGCAGGAGCAAGAGGAAAAGAGCAGGAGGTGCCACACACTCTTACACAACCAGATCTTGCAACAACTGACTCACTATAGCAAGGACAGCACCAAGCCATGAAAGATCTGCCCCCATGATCCAATCACATTCCACCAGGCCCCACCTCCAACACTGGGGATTACGTTTCCACATGAGATTTGATGGGGACACAGATCCAAACCATATAAAATATCACTCTTAACTCTTCCTTTATCCTCATTTCCTATAACCAAACAACCCATTAAGTCCTGCCAAGTCTACCTCCTTAGTCTTTCTTACATCCGTCATATCCTATGTCTGCTCTAGTGTGTAGAGGGACTGAAGAAACATTTGTGTGACAACTCTTTCCTGAATGCTGTAATAGCCTCCTAAATCGTTTGTATGTCTCTGGTGTTTTCTGCATACTTTTACCAGTGTTATGAAACAAGTCTGTTTGAAACAAGTCTAACTACATATTTCTGCTGATTTCAACAACTCTCTATCAGAAAAAGCCCAAGTTTATACGCATGAAATATAAGGTCTTCTATATTCTTATTCCTGCCTACCTTCCAAGCACATCTCCCACCTTCACATCCTTTATGTTCTAGTACAAATAAAATCATCATGGTTTCAGTGAATTTGCACCCAGTCTTATGGCTTTAAATACCATCTTACATACTGCAGACTCCCAAATTTACATCTCCAGTTCAGACTGCTCCCATAGTTCTAGATCAGGGGTTCACGACCTCTGGGCCATGGGCCGGTACCGGTCTGTGGCCTGTTAGGAACTGGGTCACACAGCAGGAGGTGACTTGTGGGTGAGGAAGCATTACCGCCTGAGCTCTGCCTCCTATCAGATCAGCGGCGGCATTAGATTCTCATAGGAGCATGAACCCTATTGTGAACAGCGCATGCGAAGGATCTAGGTTGTATGCCCCTTATGAGAATCTAACTAATGCCTGATGATTTGACATGGAACAGTTTCATGCTGAAACCATCCCCTGCTGTCGCCCCCCACCTCCCCACCCTCTATGGAAAAAATTGTCTTCCACAAAACCAGTCCCTGGTGCCAAAAAGGTTGGGGACCGCTACTCTAGATTCATACTTATACTATAGTTCCATTTGTATTACTCAGACATCTCAGATTTAACATGTCCAATGCTGAATATCGATAACCACCTCTCCTCAAAAATGAACACATGCCTCTCCTGCAGTCAGTCTTCCTTTCTTTCTCTTTCTTTTTCTTTCTTTCTCTCTCTTTCTTTCTTTCTCTCTCTCTTCCCTCCCTCCCTCCCTCCCTCCCTCCCTCCCTCCTTCCTTCCTTCCTTCCTTCCTTCCTTCCTTCCTTCCTTCCTTCCTTCCTTCCTTCCTTCCTTCCTTCCTTCTTCTCTCTCTCTCTCACTCTCTCTGTCTCTCAGACAAGATCTTGCTCTGTTGCCCAGGAAGGAGTACAATGGTGCAATCATGGCTTACTGTAGCCTTAACCTCCTGGGCTCAAGCAATCGTCCCACCTCTGCCTCCTGAATAGCTGGGACTACAGGCAAGCGTCACCATACCCGGCTAATTTGTGTATGTTTTGTAGAGATGAGGTCTCATTTTGTTGCCCAGACTGGTCTCGTACTCCTGGGCTCAAGCAGTCCTCCTGCTTGCACCTTCCGAAGTGTTGGGATTACAGGCATGAGCCACCATTCCCAGCCTCCCTTCTGCAGTCTTAAAAATCTCAGTAAATGGCAACTCCAGCTTCCAGTTGCACAGACTACACTCTTCCAGTCATCCTAGAGTCTTCTTTTCCCCTTACGCTTACAATCCAACCCATCTGGAGATACTGAAGTTCTTATCTTCATAATATGTCCAAAATGTGACTATTTCTTACCACACCCACTGCTAAGAATCTGGCCCAAACCACCATTTTCACTTTTCTGGATGATTATTGTATTCTTCTAATTGCTCTTGCTGTTTGTGAACTTAGCCTCCTTCAATCTATTCTCAACGCAGTAGCCAAACTGATCCCATTATAGCCACAAAATCCTACAGTAATTTCTCACCTCACTCAGAGCAAAGTCAAAGTCCTTACAATAATCTAAAAAGCACTACATAATCTGGCTCTTCATAAATGATAGATATACTCTTACACTAGCCTCTGTACTTGCTGTGCCATCTAGAACGTTCTTCCCCCAGATTCTCAGTTTCCTTCCTTTCTTCAGCTGTTTTACTCAAGAGCTCCTACTCTGTGTAACATTGCACCCCCTCCTCATGCAATACCTTCAAGTCTTATTTATTTTTTTCTCATTAGCACTTACACTTTTCTAATGTACTATGTTCTTTAGGGATTTTAATATGTTTCCCCTATTACAATGTAAACTCCACAAGGATGGGTACTTTTGTAAATTTTGTTCACTGAATATCCCATGGTCTAGAAAAGTGCCTGCAACGTGGTAGGTGTTAAATAGTGATGATGTTATTAAACTGTTTACACAGTTCTGTACATATTTTATTTGCATATGCCTTATATATTACCTCTGCCCAGAGGGCTTTCCCCTATCTTCATTTTTCCCCGCTATGGATTGGCAGCATTCTTTTTTCTTAAAAAAATCAGCTTTATTGAAATATAATTTACACACCACATAATTCATCCACTTAAGGGGTACAATTCAATGATAGTATTATGTTACAGAGTTATGCAACCATCACCACATTTTTTTTCTTCAAATTCTATTTTAAGTTCTGGGGTACATGTACAGCATGTGCAGGTTTGTTACATAGGTAAACATGTGCCATGGTGGTTTGCTGCACAGATCATCCCACCACCTAGGTATTAAGCCCCGCATCCATTAGCTATTCTTCCTGATGCTCTCCCTCCCCCCACCTTCCCCTCTGACAGGCCCCAGTGTGTGCGTCACCACAATTTTAGAACATTTTTATCACTTCAAAAAGAAGCCAGGTACTCTAGCTATTGTCTCTCTATCTCCATTCCTGCAGCCCTAACCAACCACTAATCTACTTTCTGTCTCTCTAGATTTGCCTCTTCTGGACATTTCATATAAATGGAATCATATAATATGTGGTTTTTTGTGACTAGCTTGTTTCACTTAGCATAATGTTTCTAAGCTTCATCCATGTGATAGCATATATCAGTACTTCATTCCTTTTCATGGCCAAATAATATTATATTATATTATATTATATTATATTATGTTATATTATATCATATTATATTGATATACCACATTTTGTTTATCCATTTGTCAGTTGATGTGCAATTGGGTTGCTTCCACCTTTTGACTATTATGAATAAGACTCCTGTAAGCACTTGTGTACAATTTTAAAATGTGGACAAATTTAAAATGTGTTTTCATTTCTCTCTCTCTCTCTCTTTTTTTTCTTTTTGTTCTTTTGAGACGGAGTCTCACTCTGCTGCCCAGGCTGGAGTGCAGTGGCATGATCTCAGCTCACTGCAACCTCCGCCTCCCGGGTTCAAGCAATTCTCCTGCCTTAACCTCCAGAGTAGCTGAGATTACAGGCGTGCACAAATCATCCCATCCCCTAGGTATTAAGCCCAGCATCCATTAGCTATTCTTCCTGATGTTCTCCCTCCCCCCACCCATGCCTGGCTAATTTTTGAATTTTTAGTAGAGACAGGGTTTCATCATGTTGGCCAAGCTGGTCACAAACTCCTGACCTCAAGTAATCTGCCTGCCTTGGCCTCCCAAAGTGCTGGGATTACAGGTCATCATGCCTGGCCTCATTTCTTTTGAGTTGAGAATTGCTGAGTCATATGACAACTCTAGGTTTAACCATTTGAAAAACTGCCAGACCATTTTCCAAAGTGAATGCACCATTTCACATTCCCACCAGTAGTGTATGAGGGTTGAAATTTCTCCTCATCCTCTCCAACATTTGTCATTATCTCACTCTTTGATTGTAATCATCCTCATGGGTGTGACGTGGTAACACATTGTAGTTTTGATTTGCATTTCCCCACTGACTAATGATATTGAGCATCTTTTCATGTGCTTATTGGTTATTTGTATATCTCTTTTGGAGAAATGTCTAGATCCTTTACCTATTTTCAAATTGGGTACTTTTTCTTTTTATCATTGAGTTGTAAGAGTTCTTTATATATCCTAGATATAAGTCTGTATTAATCTGTTCTCACACTGCTATAAAAGAAAGATCACACTGATGCATCTATATCCACTATTGAACTACATTTGCTACTCAGAGTAAATATTCCTATTTTCTCATCAGTGTCCCCTCTTACTCTTATTACTGATCTCTCCCTTTGCCTTTCTCCACACTTGTATAATATGATGACCTCTCTCCCTCATCCACAAGTTGCCAAGAACTTCCTTAAAAAGCTAAATCTCAGTTTTCCGTATTCCACCCTTCTAAATCATCCATGGTTCGTTGTAAAATCTCTGGCTGAAAAAAAACATAAAGAGCCCTAAACTCATGAAAAGGTACTCAGTCTCACTCCGTAATAAGAAAGGTGTAAATTAAAGCCACACTGAAATACTGTTTTTCACCTATCAGATTGGCAAAAGACAAAATGTTTGATAATACACTTTGTTGGCAAGAGTGTGGGAAAACTAACACCCAGAAACTGATAGTGGGACTGTAAACTGTTAACTTCTATGGAGGGCAATTTGACAATTTCTATCACCATTAGGAATCTACATATTCTTTGATCCGGCAATCCTAGTTCTAGAAATTTATATATGCATTTTAAATGACATCAAAACATTTATTATAGCACTGTCTAAAACATCAAAATATTGAAAACAATCTAATTGTTCTTCAGTATTGAACTGGTAAATCATGGCCATGTAGTGGAAAATTATGCAGCCATAAAAGAGTGAGGAACTCTTTAATGATTTGGCAATAATCTTTAAGATGTATCATTGAATTTTTTAAAAAAGCGAAGTGCAGAACTTGTGTAGAGTATGCTGCCATTTGAGCAAAGGTGGAGAAAAGGTACACACACATATTAGCCTATATGTGCATGAGACATTTTCAGAATGAAAAATCAGCTAAAATCTTTGGTTGCCTCTAAGGAGATGTAGTGGACATCTGAGAGACTTTACTGTCTCTTTTGTTCTGCCATTTGAATTTTTGACAATATCAATATATGCTTGTCCATCTTGATCCTTGAGTCTGTGTGATTAGGGAATTCAAAGTCATGACGTATTAGTTTGTAACCAAATGAGACTAAAACATGATCCTCATGGCCTGTCTGCTGCAAAAGATATGACCTATTTCACTAATAGTCCAATGGTTCTCAATGTGTGTTCTCCAGAGCTGTAGCATTGGCATCACCTGGGAAACTTGTTAGACATACAGTCTCAGGTCTCACTGCAGACCTACTAAATCAGAAACTCAGGGGTTGGGCCCAGCAGTCTGTGTTTAATCATAAGCCCTCCAAGTGATTCTAATGCAAGATCAAGTTTGATAAGCACTTCAAAGTCAAATCACCTGATGAAGCATATGTACTTAATGAACACCTATTGTGCAGATCATCTCCCTTTCCCTCTTACACTGGGTCAGGCCACTGAGTCCTGTTGACTCTTCCTCTGGAATATCTCCTGCACTCATTTGCCACTGCGTCTTCCCATTCTCAGCCTCACCATTTTAGTTCAGGTCCTCATCACCTCACACTACAAGAACATCCTAATTCCCCACTCTACTTCTAACATTGTCCCTTCTAGTTCAACCCAAGATTCCTAGAATACTGTTCTAAAAAACTACTTTGTCCACATCAGTCAGTGCCCTACTCAAAAATAAGTGATGAATGCCTCATCTGCCTCCAAGATGAAGCACATATTTTTCAATCGGGATTCAAGGATTTTCTTAATTTTGCTTCAAACTGACTTTAAAACATTTTTTCTTTTATGAATCCTCAACCATATATCCAAATTAATCCTTAAATTATACCGTGAGAACTTTTGCCCATATATCTTACGCTTCTCAACTCCTCTCACCCCACACTCACCACCCTTCCCAGCTAACTCCTACTTATCCCTTAGATTTTAGCTTAGATGACTCCTTCTCTTTCAGGAAGCTTTCCTGGATGCTTCAGACTAGGTAAGGTACCTCTGGACTCCCATAGAACCCTGTACTTCCACACTATATTTTAAATATCTGTTTATCTGTCTCCTCCACTAGTATGTAAACTCCCTGATGGTAGGAACCTTGTTCATTAACTCAACAAATCTTTAATGAACATTACTATGTGTCAGGCCCTGTATCCCTGGCACCTAGGAGGTACTCAATAAATATTTTTAATGGATTTAAACAAGGTTTATTCTTTTTTTATATTTTCCCCTCCAGTCACATATTTCTCTGTTAACCATGATTTTGATGGATAAATTTTTGGACACTTAAGATCACATCCAAGGGTCAGTAAGTGGTATAAAAAATATAAGAGCTATGGAGTTAGTAGCAAAGAGGAAGGGAAGGAAAGAAACTTGTAACTATCAAGCAACTACAGTGGACCAGGCACATTACAGGAAGTAAGCTATTGATTTCCTCCCTCTCCATCTTTTATGTGAATTTGCCAGCTAAAATGAAGTATGTACAAATAAAATACATTTTGCTTGAAAAGTAAGTTATTTCTGGACACATATTTGTGTATCAGAAAAGATAAGTGTTTCATATTAAGATAAGGAAAGAGTGTGAATTAGGTTCAACTATACATAATTTACAGATAGATTATAAATCTTTTCCCCTGTCTCTTGCCCTGTGCTCCTCCTAATCCTCATTAGTTAATGACATCAAATGAGAATGCATGTAATTTAGGAAACGATAGTAGAGAGTACAAAAGGGGATTTCAGTAAGTTTTCAGACAACCTAGAAAGTTCAGCCTCCTTTCAGTGTGATCAGGAAAGACTGAACTATGAACAGGATTCCAGATTCATCTAAAGTTAAGGTCGAAATTTCTAAAAGTGGGGCTGTGGATCTCTTAGAGGCTTGTAAATCCCTACATTGAATTGTCTGTACACAATAAATAGATCTGGTATATATGTGCAATGCTTTAAATTTATGTTGATGTTATTGTGAAGAATAAAATATAAATTCACATATGTTTACAAACAAATTTTAATTTTTTCATTTTGCAAAAGCAGTACATGCTAATTGTCAAAAACTATGGACTGGCAAGAGGAAGAACATAAAGTTCACCTAAAATTCTACCACCCAGAAGTAACCATAGTTGTATATTTTTTGATAGAAATGATTTAGATTTACAGAAAAATTGTGAAGATAGTATAGAGTTCCAATATAACACACACCTAGTTTCTCCTATTATTAACATCTTATGTTAGCATGGTACATTCGTTTTAATTAGTGAACCAATATTGATTCATTATTATTAACTGAAGCCCATACTATGTTTGAATTTCCTTAGTTTTTACCTAATGCTTTTTCTCTGTTCAGAGATCCCATCCAGGATACCACAGTCGTCATACCTCCTTAGGTTCTTCTTGGCTGTGACACTTTCTTTGATTTTCCTTGTTTTTGATGACGTTGACAGTATTGGTTAGATATTTGTAGAATGTTTCTCATTTGGATTTGTCTGATGTTTTTTCGTAATTTGACAGAAGTTATGGAGTTTGAGGAGAAAGACTATAGAAGTAAAGTCCAATTCTCATCAGTAAAATGCCATTCCCATCACACCATATCAAGGGTATTACATATGTGTGTGTGTGTATGTGTGTACATTACATATATGTGTGTACATGTACGTTGTAATTATATGTGTATGTATATATAATTACATATAATTACAATGCACATACTATTTTGTACTCTGCTTTCACTTAAATACCTGGCACGAAACCCTTTCATGTCATTAACAGCAACATATTAATATCTACAAGTTCATTTTAAAATGTTAATGATTTCAGAGAAGATTTATGTCTCCATGTCTTTCCTCAAATGATGGATTCTCTGGGTCTACTTCCTATCATGTGCAAGACAGTGTCATTTGTTTACATTATAGAAGGGGGTCTGATTGTAGAGTTTGCATCCTAGACTCCGACATTTCTCTTTGAGGCTGTAGGTTGGGTTGGGTTTTGTGAGCTATTTTGAATATTTTGAATTCCTTTCAGGATCAGTGATAAGTGAGGAGGTAAGAGAGATAAATATAGAGGATACACTATGTAGAGAATTCAGAAAAACAAGAGACTTTTGGATTTATTATCTAAAGGGAGATAATCCAATTCAGAGTCACTACCTGAGATACTATGGGAACTGACAGTCTCCAAAGGCTATGTTTTGCTAAACCACAGCATATTTCCACGAATTAGGACATAAGGGATGGTAAAGATTTGTGGCAATAGATATTTGCGTCATTTAGAAATGTCAACTGGGGGCCGGGCGCAGTGGCTCATGCCTGTAATCCCAGCACTTTGGGAGGCCGAGGCGGGTGGATCACGAGGTCAGGAGATCAAGACCATCCTGGCTAACAAGGTGAAACCCCGTCTCTACTAAAAAAAAAAAAAAAAAAAAAAATACAAACAAAGTAGCCGGGCGTGGTGGCGGGTGCCTTGAGTCCCAGCTACTAGAGAGACTAAGGCAGGAGAATGGCGTGAACCCAGGAGGCGGAGCTTGCAGTGAGCCGAGATCGCGCCACTGCACTCCAGCCTGGGCGACAGAGCAAGACTCCTTCTCAAAAAAAAAAAAAAAAAAAAAAAGAAAAGAAAAAGAAATGTCAACTAGAACTCATGGTATTTTTTATGAATTGAAAAGTGACCCCAAATAACTAGCTAATTTGTACTTTGTGGTAGCATTTTATTAAATATTAAAATTTGGTTCTTCTGGGTGGAATTTTACCTAAGATAATTACAATATATTATAATTTAAACCAACACTGTGGTTGAACCCCACGTCATATTTTGAGTGTTACTGCCAATTGGACAATGTTTACTTACTACCCCCTATGGGTTAGAGGTAAACTAACTAGATTATTTGTTTGGGCTTATCTCTGCTTATGTTGATCCAAAAGATGTCATTAATTTCTGCTAACATTATTGTTTGAATGAAGTGAAATTAAGGGTGTGTTATTATGACTAATACGGTGAATGTATTTATTTATTTATTTTAAGTATTTGACACTGACTCCTGGGGATTACAATAGGAGATTCTGCTGGCTTTTGCCTACATATCAAGAAAAGTATGTATGCAGTATCATGCCAGGAAATGAGTGGCAGAGGCTTGGACTGGGAACATTATACCAATTGTAATATATTTGCAGCAGTAAACCAGAGGCCAGGGGAGTTACAAAAACAAGACTGCCAACTCACACCAAATGTCTATGCAAATAAGCAATTGAGAGATCTTAGTTTATTTATTCAAATGTGGTATGCTGACAACAGCAGTGGACTGAGAAGTATGAAGTTCTGAGTTTGGAAGCCTTCTCCTACAACACCAACTCCCTGTGTAATCAAGACTCATCACTTCCTCTTTCTGAGTTTTCCCCTCCCAAGGCTCTTTCTAGATCTAGCAGCCTATGAATCCTATGATTCTACTAGGTGTGAGGCATTAGGTGCTTTGTGAGAGCCAAAATTATATAAGACACTCTTAAAGTTCTTTTTTTGGAGGCTGTATATTTTTAATAGAAATATTAAAAATTTATCTGTCACTGTGTCACACTCTGTCACTGTGTCACCCAGGCTGGAGTGCAGTAGCACAATCATGGCTCACTGCAGCCTCAACCTCCTGGGCTCAAGCAATCCTCCTGCCTCAGCCTCCTGAGTAGCTGGAACTACAGGTGCACACCAGCAGACATGGCTAATCTTTGTATTTTTTGTAGAGACAGGGTTTTGCCATGTTGCCCAGGCTGGTCTTGAGCTCCTGGGCTCAAGTGATCTTCCCACCTTTGCCTCCCAAAGTGTTGAGATTACAGGTGTGAGCCACTGTGCCTAGCCTCAAGTTCTCTCTCTCTTTTTTTTTTTTTTTGAGACAGAGTCTCACTCTGTTGCCAGGCTGGAGTGCAGTGGCCAGATCTTGGCTCACTGCAACCTCTGCTTCCCGGGTTCAAGTAATTCTGCCTCAGCCTCCCGAGTAGCTGGGATTACAGGTGTGTACCACCTTGCTCAGCTAATTTTTGTATTTTTCGTAGAGGTGGGTTTTCACCATGTTAGCCAGGCTGGTCTCGAACTCCTGACCTCAAATGATCCACCTGGCTCGGCCTCCCAAAGTGCTGGGATTACAGGCGTGAGCCACTGTGCCTGGCCCTGGCCTCGAGTTCTTAAAAATCAAAGTAAGGAGTTGAATATTCCGTAGATATTCTGCAAATATTTGCTCCCAGGACTCAAGAAGGCCCCAAGAACTGAGGCAGAGACAGAGCACATAAGTGGACAGTTACACAATTCTAACGATGAAGCAAGGCTACAATGTTTGTCTTAGCTTCAATTCCATTTATTTTGCTCCAACGATCTATCTATACACAGCTGAAAATTAGTGATAACATTGTCTCTTATCTGTTTTGTGCTGCTATAACAAAATGCCACAGACTGGGTAATTTATAACAAACAGAAATGTATTTCTCACACTTCTGGAGGCTGGGAAGTTCAAGATCAGGTGCTAACATCTCGTGTCTGGTGAGGGCCTATCATGCTTCCTCACATAGCAGAAGAGCAAAAAAAGAGCAAACCCACTCCACGAACCCTTTTTATAGCAGCACTAAACACCTCCCATTAGGACACACCTCCCAGCAGTGTTGCATTAGGGATTAAGTTTCAACATGCATATTGGAGGGAACAAAAACATTCAAACCATAGCACATTGGTTTAAAACCAATATACCAGAACTTAAGCATGTGTATCATCTCTTTGAAGTAATTGAACAATTATTCAAAGACACTTGGAAACTGCCTACATAACCTGTGGCGCATATTCAAATTTACTCGGTTGGGATAAATTTTGGTCATTGGAGAATAGAAAAGGTGTGTGGGAATAGCCAAACATCACTTAGAGCCAAATGAAGTGAATATGATGAGTGATAGACTGGGTACAGTGGCTCACACCTGTAATCCCAGCACTTTGGGAGGCTGAGGCAGGTGGATTGCTTGAGGCCAGGAGTTTGAGACCAGCCCGGCCAAAGTGGCAAAACCCCATCTCCACAAAAAATACAAAAATTAGCCAGGCGTGATAGTACGCACCTGTAGTCCCAGCTAATTGGGAGGCTGAGGCAGGAGAATCATTTGAACCTGGGAGGTAGAGGTTGCAGTGAGCCGAGACTGTGCCACTGCATTCCAGCCTGGGTGACAAAGTAAGACTCTGCCTCAGGAGAAAAAAAAAAAAAAAAAAAGAGTGATAGACCTGGTCCATAAATTTTGAGTTAAAAATGAAGTATGATTATTAAGAAATGAGATTGGTTTTCTTGAGGTCCTCATAATTGGCTCTGAAGGAGTTTTTTGTTTGTTTGTTTTTGTTTTGTTTTGTTTTTGACGTAGTTTCGCTCTTGTTGCCCAGGCTGGAGTGCAATATTTTACTCCTTCCCCTTGTTATCTTTGTTTAGACTGATGAGCTTCTCTGTGCAAGGGTGCCTTTTTGGAGCAATGTCCCCATTCGGTCCATTGATATGAACCACTTCATTGAATGTCTTAGACGGTAAGTAGTAACAGCTGCTGCGCTTGCTTGTCAAAAGGAAATTTTTCAGAGCCTGGACTTTTGTAATATATGGCTTCTTTCTGTTTTCTATAGCTACCAGGAGAAAGTAATCTTTCTCTGGAGCCATCCCAGAATGTAGATCAAATTACATCAGAATACATAGACATTGACTTACTGGTTAGTCAATCACATAATCAATGTGAAAAAAACGATACTGTGCATTTTTGTACCACACATTTTACTTCTTCTGTGTTCATTCAAATATGGTATTGCATTCAGACCATCTACCAATTATCTGAAGGGCAGTAAGGTAGACATTTCTATCCCTATGTGAAAGACAAGAACACAGGTTCGGAATGATTACATAAATTACCTAGGGTTAGATAGTTATTATTTTATTATTATATAGATATTAGATAGTTATTCTTTTCTTGGTTGTAAAAAAGATTTAGAAGCCTAGAGACTACTTAAAATAATTTTTTTTTCAGGAGCTAAGACAAATATACAATATAGGTAAAACACACTTGAAGCTCAATAAAACAAACCAACCACATAACAAAAGAGGGGAACCCTTTGTAGATAACTGACAAATGTGAAAATGTTATTGTTCATCTATTTATTAAATCAATGAAAATTTATTTTTATAAAATGAATCAGGCTTTCAGCCTTGATTCTTGCCCACAGTTTGAAGGTGAGCCAGGCTCTGTCACATTATGATAATCAGTTTCTTTGACTAAAACATGACGAGGGACAGAGAGAATGATACTTGCTTTACTTACTCCCTTGGGGTACTGTGAAGAGCTTTGCCAGTTGTAGAGATCTACACACAGGTAAAGACTTAATTAACTCAACAAATGTTTATTGAGTGCCTACCGTGTATAATGCACAAAGGGAAATATTCATCTGCCTTCAAGAAACTAGTAGCCTGCTAAAGCAAGAATAGAATGTATAAAAATGAGAAATGTGAGGTAGAAAATCCTAAGTGCCAAAATAGAGGTAACATCTCTGAAAATATTGCAGTTACTACATTTCTGAAAATAAATTAAGTAGGTGGTTACTGGAATTGATCAATAAAATGATTACAACTATAAAAATGATCTTTTTAGGCACGCAGCTTTAGCATCCCATTTGCTTTATTCCCAGTACTTAATTAAATCATTTTCACTTGACAAACATTTATTGAGCAACTACTATGAGCTGGTCCCTGTCCTAGGAGCTGGAGATAAAGTTAAAAATGCATGTCCTTGCTCTCAATGAACTTATGGTTTAGTAAGGAGAAACAAACATGCACAATAATGATAAAAATTTACAGGTGCAGTGGGGGATAGCATAAGGTAAGCAGTGGTTAGTTCTAGCTGATGGTGGAGTGAGCAAAGATCTGGGAAACTTCATGGAGAAGGTTGTGTTCAGTCTTGAAGGAGAGGGAGGACTCCCTGAAGCAGGCAAGAGGCAAGGAGCCATGGATATCTCTGGCAGAGCGAAGGGCATGAATACAAACACAAAGGTGCAAAGAGCCTGGGAGTGAGGGCAACTGTAAGTGGTTTCCGTTGGCACTATTGAAGTAGGCTGAGGGAAGAGAAGTGCAACGGAAAATATGAGGCACCTGTTGATTTCTTTACAACTTTGCCCAGATTCAGGCCTATAACCATCCTTCAATCTGAATTCCTTTTGTTTTATGTAATAGCTTCAAGTCTGAATGATATGGTTTGGTTCTGTGTCCCAACCCAAATCTCATCTTGAATTGTTATCCCCACGTGTTGAGGGAGGGAAGTGATTGGATTATGGGGCAATTTCCCCCCTGCTGTTCTCGTGCTAGTGAGTGAGTTCTCACGAGGTCTGATGGTTTTATAAATGGTAGTTTTCCTGTACTCACTCACACTCTCTCTCTGCCAACATGTAAGATGTGCCTGCTTCCCCTTCCGCTATGATTGTAAGTTTCCTGAGGCCTCCTCAGCCATGCAGAACTGTGAGTCAATTAAACTTCTTTCCTTTATAAATTACCCAGTCTTGGGTATTTCTTTACAGCAGTGTGAGAACAGACTTATACACTCACCCACACACAGTTGAAAACACCTGCATTTGAAAAACAAACAACAACAAAAAAAGCAAAAAAAGTTTTGTTTCCAAAATGTATTACAAGTATTTTCCATGTGAACATGGTGCGGAATGGCACAACTGGACTTGGGGTAGTGCATTACTCTCTACTGCATATTCATCCAAGCTGGTTAAAGGCTTTCTGTGTGAACTTCTTTTCTTCTAGGAAAAAAGGAGTCTGAAAATTTTTAATTAACCATTCAGGTTTCTAGAGCTCTGAAACAGTTGTTAGCTCACTAAATATTAGTATTATTCTAAAATGTTTTTCAACTAAAGTCTGCATTTTCTGTGTTTCCATTCCTTTTTTCCCTCACTCTGTGGCTTCACTTGCTATATTGCTTTCAAGTTTGGCGAGAATGGATCCTTTCCCTTTTACTGTGGGCCAGCTATTCTGTGTTAGAGCTCACCGGAATAAATGCTTGGTGCCCATAAGAAGCCATGTTCATGCTCTTTTGTGATGTACTCCCCAATCAAAATTGGAGGCCTGCCTGTATCTGCTGTTGACTACAGGCTATCTTGCATGAGTATCATTCCTGCCTTTTGAACAGGAGCTAGTCTAGCGCAATAGTCATTTGCCATAGGGGAATTCCATTACCTTTCCTTACCAGGAGGATGGATTCTGTCTGGTGTTTACACTGAAGATGGGGGAAATTTAATTAAATTCTTTCAAGTGCTAGATTTACTTACACTATCAATTTACTGCTAAAACCACCATTCTCATTTTGGAGAATGAGAATAGGACCATATGTCTTAAACTTATCAACTGTCAGCACTTCCAGTAATAGTTTTCTGCTTAGAATCAAAGAAAGATTTGGGTTTTTGAGTTCCCAAAGCCCTCTAGTTAGAACCTTGTGGACCTCATGATTTGGAACTGAATTTACTATACATTTTTGCCCACTGGAATGAGTTTTGCAATAAATCTAGTATCTTATTTGGAAAATGTCTTGGGGTAAAGTTTGGCGGCTTCTTCAAAGAGTAGTTCATTCCTCCCATAATTGCCTGGTGAAGACTATGCAGAAATTAGATTAAACAACACCACTGCCAATAAATCATCCAGGTGTTTGGCCAAATAACAAAATACTGGACTATGGGGAAAGCTAGTGAAAGCTAGGATAAGTACACACAATAATTGGCATAAAAATAAATCAGTATAAAGAGAAACAGGGTAAAAAATTCAGATGCCAGAGATAAGGCATTCTTAATCCTGTCCAAAAATTGATATTATGGGAAAACTCCCCTTGAGTTTCAGTTTAGTTCACTATTTGAAGGTGGAAAAGAAATACATATGGATTTGGTTTGGAATTTGTTTACAGAATGTTTGACACTTGGATAAAAGCTGAAAAAAATCTATCAAAAATCTAATGGGACATGAAACCTGTTCTCAAGTAGCTTATAACATAGTTGAAAAGATAAGACTTCCACACTTGGCATCATTAAAGCTTGCAATGATGAGTGAAATGCATATAACTTAGTGTAAACCTGCATGATACAGACACGCATCAAAAGCTATGGAAATTCAGGAAAAGAATCAAAGGATTAATGAGGAGCTCAAGTCTTAGGAAAAGCTTCATGAGGTATGTGTGATTTGTGTTGACTCAGAGGCTAGGCACACTTTGGGTGCACAGAAGGGAGAGAGAATGAGATATTCTGATTGAAAAGGGGGAAGAAAAAGAGCAAAAGCATGAGAGATGGAATGAAATTGGTGGGCAGAAGGCAAAGAAAAGGTCAGGCTACCTAGGGTAGAGTATGTGACAAGGCTGGCATGGCTGGGTAGACTCAGACTTGGCAATGCAGGCTTTAGAAGTTAGTTTGAGTTCCAGAGGCAAAGAGCCATCAGGATCCATTGAGCAGCATAGTGACATGATGAATGCAGTGTTGTGGGAAAATTAGACCAGGATTTATGGGATTACCTATGGCCATCCAGATGGCAAACACACCAGTTGCAAAGATTCTTACTTGCCGGTACAATGAATGTGAAGGGAAAGAGGCTGAAGGCTGGCATGAAATCAGGCTATGATGGAGGCTCAGATCAACCAGAATGAATTCAGATGGAGGGTACAGATAGTTTCCACTGGCATATGAGAGAGGTGAGACGAAATATTCCGATATAGAGTACCCAAAAGAAACTAAGAGGGTAAAAGAAACTAAGGAGAATTAGAGAGCTGGAATAGTGAAGGTCCATTATTATCTAGCCCCTGCCTCTGACTCCAACTTAATTTTCTTTTTTTTAATTTTATTATTATTATACTTTAAGGTTTAGGGTACATGTGCACAATGTGCAGGTTTGTTACATATGTATACATGTGCCATGTTGGTGTGCTGCACCCATTAACTTGTCATTTAGCATGAGGTATATCTCCTAATGCTATCCCTCCCCCTCCCCCTACCTCACAACAGTCCCCGGTGTGTGATGTTCCCCTTCCTGTGTCCATGTGTTCTCATTGTTCAATGCCTTCCTATGAGTGAGAACATGCAGTGTTTGGTTTTTTGTTCTTGCGATAGTTTGCTGAGAATGATGGTTTCCAGCTTCATTCATGTCCCTACAAAGGACATGAGCTCATCATTTTTTTATGGCTGCATAGTATTCCATGGTGTATATGTGCCACATTGTCTTAATTCAGTCTATTATTGTTTGACATTTGGGTTGGTTGCAAGTCATTGCTATTGCGAATAGTGCCGCAATAAACATACGTGTGTGTGTGTCTTTATAGCAGCATGATTTGTAATCCTTTGGGTATATACCCAGTAATGGGATGGCTGGGTCAAATGGTATTTCTAGTTCTAGATCCCTGAGGAATCACCACACCAACTTCCGCAATGGTTGAACTAGTTTACAGTCCCACCAACAGTGTAAAGGTGTTCCTATTTCCCCACCTCCTCTCCAGCACCTGTTGTTTCCTGACTTTTTAATGATCACCATTCTAACTGGTGTGAGATGGTATCTCATTGTGGTTTTGATTTGCATTTCTCTGATGGCCAGTGATGATGAGCAGTTTTTCATGTGTCTTTTGGCTGCATAAATGTCTTCTTTTGAGAAGTGTCTGTTCATATCCTTTGCCCACTTTTTGATGGGGTTGTTTGTTTTTTCTTGTAAATTTGAGTTCATTGTAGATTCTGGATATTAGTCCTTTGTCAGATACATAGGTTGCAAAAATTTTCTCCCATTCTGTAGGTTGCCTTTTCATTCTGATGGTGGGTTGTTTTGCTGTGCAGAGGCTCTTTAGTTTAATTAGATCCCATTTGTCAATTTTGGCTTTTGTTGCCATTGCTTTTGGTGTTTTAGACATGAAGTCCTTGCCCATGCCTATGTCCTGAATGGTATTGCCTAGGTTTTCTTCTAGGGTTTTTATGGTTTTAGGTCTAACATGTAAGGCTTTAATCCATCTTGAATTAATTTTTGTATAAGGTGTAAGGAAGGGATCCAGTTTCAGCTTTCTACATATGGCTAGCCAGTTTTCCCAACACCATTTATTAAATAGGGAATCCTTTCCCCATTGCTTGTTTTTCTCAGGTTTCTCAAAGATCAGATAGCTGTAGATAAGCGGCATTATTTCTGAGGGCTCTGTTCTGTTCCATTGGTCTATATCTCTGTTTTGGTACTAGTACCATGCTGTTTTGGTTACTGTAGCCTTGTAGTATAGTTTGAAGTCAGGTAGCATAATGCCTCCAGCTTTGTTCTTTTGGCTTAGGATTGACTTGGCAATGCAGGCTCTTTTTTGGTTCCATATGAACTTTAAAGTAGTTTTTTCCAATTCTGTGAAGAAAGTCATTGGTAGCTTGATGGGGATGGCATTGAATCTATAAATTACCTTGGGCAGTATGGCCATTTTCACGATAATGATTCTTCCTACCCATGAGCATGGAATGTTCTTCCATTTGTTTGTATCCTCTTTTATTTCATTGAGTAGTGGTTTGTAGTTCTCCTTGAAGAGGTCCTTCACATCCTTTGTAAGTTGGATTCCTAGGTATTTTATTCTCTTTGAAGCAATTGTGAATGGGAGTTCACTCATGATTTGGCTCTCTGTTTGTCTGTTGTTGGTGTATAGGAATGCGTGTGATTTTTGCAAATTGATTTTGTATCCTGAGACTTTGCTGAAGTTGCTTATCAGCTTAAGGAGATTTTGGGCTGAGATGATGGGGTTTTCTAAATATACAATCATGTCATCCGCAAACAGGGACAATTTGACTTCCTCTTTTCCTAATTGAATACCCTTTATTTCCTTCTCCTGCCTGATTGCCCTGGCCAGAACTTCCAACACTATGTTGAATAGGAGTGGTGAGAGAGGGCATCCCTGTCTTGTGCCACTTTTCAAAGGGAATGCTTCCAGGTTTTGCCCATTCAGTATGATATTGGCTGTGGGTTTGTCATAGATAGCTCTTATTATGTTGAGATACGTCCCATCAATACCTAATTTATTGAGAGTTTTTAGCATGAAGGGTTGTTGAATTTTATCAAAGGCCTTTTCTGCATCTATTGAGATAATCATATGTTTTTTGTCTTTGGCTCTGTTTATATGCTAGATTACACTTATTGATTTTCATGTGTTGAACCAGCCTTGCATCCCAGGGATGAAGCCCACTTGATCATTGTGGGTAAGCTTTTTGATGTGTTGCTGGATTCGGTTTGCCAGTATTTTATTGAGGATTTTTACATCAATGTTCATCAAGGATATTTGTCTAAAATTCTCCTTTTTTGTTGTGTCTTTGCCAGGCTTTGGTATCAGGATGATGCTGGCCTCATAAAATGAGTTAGGGAGGATTCCCTCTTTTTCTATTGATTGGAATAGTTTCAGAAGGAATGGTACCAGTTCCTCCTTGTACCTCTGGTAGAATTCAGCTGTGAATCCATCTGGTCCTGGACTTTTTTTGGTTGGTAAGCCATTAATTATTGCCTCAATTTCAGAGCCTGTTATTGGTCTATTCAGAGATTCAACTTCTTCCTGGTTTAGTCTTGGGAGAGTGTATGTGTCAAGGAATTTATCCATTTCTTCTAGATTTTCTAGTTTATTTGTGTAGAGGTGTTTATAGTGTTCTCTGATGGTAGTTTGTATTTCTGTGGGATCGGTGGTGATATCCCTTTTGTCATTTTTTATTGCGTCTATTTGATTCTTCTCTCTTTTCTTCTTTATTAGTCTTGCTAGCGGTCTATCAATTTTGTTGATCTTTTCAGAAAACCAGCTCCTGGATTCATTGATTTTTCGAAGGGTTTTTTTGTGTCTCTATCTCCTTCAGTTCTGCTCTGATCTTAGTTATTTCTTGCCTTCTGCTAGCTTTTGAATGTGTTTGCTCTTGCTTTTCTAGTTCTTTTAATTGTGATGTTAGGGTGTCAATTTTGGATCTTTCCTGCTTTCTCTTGTGGGCATTTAGTGCTATAAATTTCCCTCTACACACTGCTTTGAATGCGTCCCAGAGATTCTGGTATGTTGTGTCTTTGTTCTCATTGGTTTCAAAGAACATCTTTATTTCTGCCTTCATTTCGTTATGTACCCAGTAGTCATTCAGGAGCAGGTTGTTCAGTTTCCATGTAGTCGAGCGGCTTTGAGTGAGTTTCTTAATCCTGAGTTCTAGTTTGATGGCACTTTCGTCTGAGAGACAGTTTGTTATAATTTCTGTTCTTTTACATTTGCTGAGGAGTGCTTTACTTCCAACTATGTGGTCAATTTTGGAATAGGTGTGGTGTGGTGCTGAAAAGAATGTATATTCTGTTGATTTGGTGTGGAGAGTTCTGTAGATGTCTATTAGGTCCACTTGGTGCAGAGCTGAGTTCACTTCCTGGATATCCCTGTTAACTTTCTGTCTCATTGATCTGTCTAATGTTGACAGTGGGGTGCTAAAGTCTCTCATTATTATTGTGTGGAAGTCTAAGTCTGTAGGTCACTAACGACTTGATTTATGAATCTGGGTGCTACTGTATTGGGTGCATATAAATTTAGGATAGTTAGTTCTTGTTGAATTGATCCCTTTACCATTATGTAATGGTCTTCTTTGTCTCTTTTGATCTTTTTGGTTGAAAGTCTGTTTTATCAGAGACTAGGATTGCAACCCCTGCCTTTTTTTGTTTTCCACTTGCTTGGTAGATCTTCCTCCATCCCTTTATTTTGAGCCTATGTGTGTCTCTGCATGTGAGATGGGTTTCCTGAATACAGCACACTGATGGGTCTTGAAGGTTTATCCAATTTGCCAGTCTGTGTCTTTTAATTAGAGCATTTAGCCCATTTACTTTTAAGGTTAATTTTGTTAAGTGTGAATTTGATCCTGTCATTATGATGTTAGCTGGTTATTTTGCTCGTTAGTTGATGCAGTTTCTTCCTAGCCTTGATGGTCTTTACAATTTGGCATGTTTTTGCAGGGGCTGGTACTGGTTGTTCCTTTCCATGTTTAGTGCTTCCTTCAGGAGCTCTTGTAGGGCAGGCCTGGTGGTGACAACATCTCTCAGCATTTGCTTGTCTGTAAAGTATTTTATTTCTCCTTCACTTATGAAGCTTAGTTTGGCTGGATATGAAATTCTGGGTTGAAAATTCTTTTCTTTAAGAATGTTGAATATTGGCCCCCACTCTCTTCTGGCTTGTAGAGTTTCTGCTAAGAGATCTGCTGTTAGTCTGATTGGCTTCCCTTTGTGGGTAACCCAACCTTTCTCTCTGGCTGCCCTTAACATTTTTTCCTTCATTTCAACTTTGGTGAATCTGACAATTATGTGTCTTGGAGTTGCTGTTCTCTAGGAATATTTTTGTGGCATTCTCTGTATTTCCTGAATTTGAATGTTGGCCTGCCTTGCTAGATTGGGGAAGTTCTCCTGGATAATATCCTGCAGAGTGTTTTCCAACTTGGTTCCATTCTCCCCGTCACTTTCAGGTACACCAATCAGATGTAGATTTGGTCTTTTCACATAGTCCCATATTTCTTGGAGGCTTTGTTTGTTTCTTTTTATTCTTTTTTCTCTAAACTTCTCTTCACGCTTCATTTCATTCATTTCGTCTTCCATCGCGGATGCCCTTTCTTCTAGTTGATCGCATCGGTTACTGAGGCTTGTGCATTTGTCACGTAGTTCTCGTGCCGTGGTTTTCAGCTCCATCAGGTCCTTTAAGGACTTCTCTGCATTGGTTATTCTAGTCATCCATTCGTCTAATTTTTTTTCAAAGTTTTTAACTTCTTTGCCATTGTTTCGAACTTCCTCCTTTAGCTTGGAGTAGTTTGATCTTCTGAAGCCTTCTTCTCTCAACTTGTCAAAGTCATTCTCTGTCCAGCTTTGTTCCATTGCTGGTGAGGAGCTGCGTTCCTTTGGAGGAGGAGAGGCGCTCTGATTTTTAGAGTTTCCGTTTTTTCTACTCTGTTTTTTCCCCATCTTTGTGGTTTTATCTACCTTTGGCCTTTGATGATGGTGACGTACAGATGGGTTTTTGGTGTGGATGTCCTTTCTGTTTGTTAGTTTTCCTTCTAAAAGTCAGGACCCTCAGCTGCAGGTCTGTTGGAGTTTGCTGGAGGTCCACTCCAGACCCTGTTTGCCTGGGTATCAGCAGCGGTGGTTCCAGAACAGCGGATATTGGTGAACTGGAAATGTTGCTGCCTGATCATTCCTCTGGAAGTTTTGTCTCAGAGGAGTACCCGGCTGTATGAGGTGTCAGTCTGCCCCTACTGGGGGGTGCCTCCGAATTAGGCTACTCAGGGGTCAGGGACCCACTTGAGGAGGCAGTCTGCCCATTCTCAGATCTCTAGCTGCATGCTGGGAGAACCACTACTCTCTTCAAAGCTGTCAGACAGGGACATTTAAGTCTGCAGAGGTTATTGCTGTCTTTTGTTTGTCTGTGCCCTGCCCCCAGTGGTGGAGCCTACAGAGGCAGGCAGGCCTCCTTGAGCTGTGGTGGGCTCCACCCAGTTAGAACTTCCCAGCCGCTTTGTTTACCTACTCAAGCTTGGGCAATGGCGGGCGCCCCTCCCCCAGCCTCATTGTTGCCTTGCAGCGTGATCTCAAACTGCTGTGCTAGCAATGAGTGAGGCTCCGTGGGCGTAGGACCCTCCAAGCCAGGTGCGGGATATAATCTCCTGGTGTGCCATTTGTTGAGCCCGTTGGAAAAGCGCAGTATTAGGGTGGGAGTGACCTGATTTTCCAGGTGCCGTCTGTCACCCCTTTCTTTGACTAGAAAAGGGAATTCCCTGACCCCTTGCGCTTCCCGGGTGAGGGGATGCCTTGTCCTGCTTCGGCTCACGCATGGTGAGCTGCACCCACTGTCCTGCCCCCACTGTCCGGCACTTCCCAGTGAGATGAACCCGGTACCTCAGTTGGAAATGCAGAAATCACCCATCTTCTCGTCGCTCATGCTGGGAGCTGTAGACTGGAGCTGTTCCTATTCGGCCATCTTGGCTCCCCCAACTTAATTTTCATGTATGCTCCATTCATAGGGAACTGCCTGTGGTTCCTTGAAATCAATGTTTTCTCATCTTTCAAGGCTTTTTCCAAGAACACCCTTTCTCTAATTTTTTTCCTTGCATTTGTTGTAAGCAGAATGGCCCTCCAAAGATATCCAGGCTCTCATCTCTGGAATCTGTGGATATGCTGCATTACACAGCAAAAGGGACTTTGCAGATGTAATTAAGGTGACAGTCTTCAAAGTAAGGGAGATTATCCTGGATTTTCCATATGGGCCCAATTTAATCACATGAAGCCTTAAAGGCATAGAGCTTTCTCTGGTTGGAGTCAGAGAGATGTGGCTGGAGAAATCAGATTTGAAGTGTGAGAGAAACTCAAATCCATTTCTGAAATCGAGAGGCACATGGAAATCATGAGAAGGAACAAAAGTAGCCTCTAGGAGCAAAGACTGGCCTCTGACTGACAGCGAGGGAATGAGGGACTTCAGTACTAAAACTTCAAGGGACTAGATTTGGTGAACAACCTAAAATGAGCTTGGAAGTAGATTCTTCCCAGAACTCTAGAAAGGAATGCAGCTGCTGGACAACTTGATTTTGATCTTGTGAGGCTCATAGCATAGGAACCATCCAAACCATACTGTAGGCAGACTTTTAACCTAAAGAACTGTGAGATAATAAATGGATGTTATTTTAAGGCACAAATTTTGTGGAAATTGTTATGGCAGCCATTGAAAATGAATGCATCATCCTTTAACACTCAGCTCCAAAGTCATGCTTCTGGGAAGGCTTTCTTAATCATGGCAGCCAATAATTATTGTTCAGTAGGGCTTAGGAGCAGTGTGGTGGCCATAGCCACTGGAGATGCAAATAAATACTAAAAGGAGACTGAAGGGTTAGAAGGAAATATCAATAATAGACAAGCTGATTCATCCTAGAGGACTTTGGAGAAGGTCAGAAATTGCAGGCATTAAGTTCTGCCCCACTAATGGAATATAACTTCCAATGCACTGTCTAGTTCACTCTTAAGCAGGAATGGATAGCCAAAGATCACCAGTTATTTGAAGGAAAACTCCAATTTGAAAAAGAGAGACCAAAACAAAGATGAAGAAAGAAAACAAATATAAACAATGTTAGGTGTGGCTGACAAATACGTGAAGAAAAGCTCATCATCTCTAATCATTACATAAATGTGAATCAGAACCCCAATGAGACAGCATCTTATATCAGTCAGAATGGCTATTAAAATGTCAAAAAACAACAGATGCTGGCAAAGTTGCAGAGAATAGGAACACTTATACACTGGTAGTGTGAATGTAAATTAGTTCAGCCACTGTGGAAAGCAGCATGGAGATTTCTCAAAGCAGTGTGGAGATTTCTGTTTAAAACAAAACTGTCATTCAACCCAGAAATCCCATTACTGTGTGTATAGCCAAAGGAAAATAAATCATTCTACCAAAAAGACACATGTACATGTATGTTCACTGCAATACTACTCACCATAGCAAAGACATGGAATCATCCTAGGTGTCCATCAACAGTGGATTGGATAAAGAAAATGTGCCACATAAATAATAGACACATAGAACAATGGAACAGGATGGAGAGCCCAGAAAATATGCCACACGCCTACAACAATCTGATATTTGGCAAAGCTGACAAAAACAAGCAATGGGGAAAGAACTCCCTATTCAATAAATGGTGCTGGGGTAACTGACTAGCTATATGCAGATAATTGAAACTGGACCCCCTTCCTTACACCATACACAAAAATCAACTTGAAATGGATTAAAGACTTAAATGTAAAACCTAAAAATATAAAAATCCTGGAAGACCATCTAGAAAGTACCATTCTGGACGTAGGAACTGGCAAAGATTTCATGACGAAAATGCCAAGAGCAATTGCAATAAAAGCAAAAATTGACAAGTGGAATCTAATTAAACTAAACAGATTCTGCACAGCAAAATAAACTATCAACAGAATAAACAGACAATCTACAGAGTAGGAGAAAATATTTGCAAACTGTCCATCTGACAAAGGTATAATATCCAGAATCTGAAAGGAATTTAAACAAATTTGTAAGCAAAAAACAAACGACCCCACTAAAAAGTAGGCAAAGGACATGAACAGACACTTTTCAAAAGAAGACATACATATGGCCAACAAGCATATGACAAAATGCTCAACATCATTAATCATTAGAGAAATGCAAATCAAAACCACAGTAAGACACCATCTCACATCAGTCAAACGGTTATTATTAAAAAATAAATAACATGCTGGCGAGTTGCAAAGAAAAGGAAACACTTATACACTCTTGGCAGGAGTGTAAATTAATTCAGCCATTGTGGAAAGCAATGTGGTGATTCCTCAAAGAGCTAAAGACAGAACTGCCATTCAACCCAGCAATCCCTTTATTGGGCATATACCCAAAGGAATATAAATCTACCATAAAGACACATGCACATGTATGTTCATTGCAATACTATTCACAATAACAATGACATGGAATCAACTTAAATACCAATAAATGGTAGATTGGATAGAGAAAATGTGGTACATATACACCATGGAATACTACAGAGCCATAAAAAGGAATGAGATCATGCCTTTACAGCAGCATAGATGGAGCTGGAGACCATTATCCTTAGCAAACTAATGGAAGAACAGAAAACCAAATACTACATGTTCTCACTTGTAAAGGGGAGCCCAATAATGAGAACATATGGACATGAAGAGGGGAACAAAAGACACTGCAGCCTACTTGAGGACGGAGGGTGGGCGGAGGGAGAGGATCAGAAAAAATACCTGTTGAGTATGTGGCTTAGAACCTGAGTGATGAAATAAACTGTACACCAAACTCCTGTAACACACAAGTTCACCTATATAACAAACCTGCACATGTAACCCTCAACCTAAAATAAAAGTTAAAAGAAAAAAAGAAGAAAATATGGTACATATACACCACGGAATACTATGCAGCCATGAAAAGAATGAAATCATGTCTTTTGCAGCAACATGGTTGCAGATGTAGGCCATTATCCTAAGCGAATTAACGCAGGAATAGAAAACCAAATACCATGAGTTCTCACTTATAAGTGGGAACTAAACACTGAATACACATGGACACAAAGATGGGAACAATAGACACTGGGGACTGTTTGGTGGGGGAGAGGAGGAGGGGAGTATGAGATGCAAAGCCACCTATTGGGTACTATGCTCAGTACCTGGGTGATGAGATCATTTGTACACCAAGCCTCAGTAACATGCAATTTACCCATTTAACAAATAGGCAAATAAATGTACCCTCCAGAACCTAAAGCAAAAGGAGAAAAAAGTCTGTAATCCCAGCACTTTGGGAGGCTGAGGCAGGAGGATCACCTGAGCTCAGGAGTTTGAGACCAGTCTGGGCAACATAGGGAGACCCCATCTATACAAAAAATTAAAACTTAGCCAGACATGGTGGTGCATGCCTGTAGTCCCAGGAGGCTAAGGTGAGAGGATTGCCTGAATCCTGCCAGTCGAGACTGCAGTGATACATGATAGTGCCACTGCCCTCCAACTTGGACAACAGAGTGAGACCTCATCTCTAAAAATAAAAGGAAAAAGTTCTGAGAAAGTGATTATTTTCACCCATGAATTTTATCCTCAGCTAAGCTATCAATCAAATCAGAGGGTAGAATAAAAACATTTTCAGATATGCAAAGTCTCAAAAATGTTACCTACCATGCATCCTTATTCAGGAGGTGGTGCTCAACCAAAACAACGATGGAAACCATGGGAGAGATTCACAAAACAGGGTGCTATCCAGGAGACTTGGGACAGGAATGTGCAAGACGACAGCTGTGCAGCAAGCTCAGAAAGCAAACAGTTCAGACTGGAGCAGACCAGAGGGCCCCAAGGGGGACATTTCTAGGGGAAATCCCCCTAAACCCAAACAAACAAAACAATAGCCAAACAGAGAATCTGAAAGCTTTGCTTATGTGACCATGTGAACATTTTGCTGAGGCATTTGACAAGACTGTTGGCAAATATAGGAAGATTTGGTTACAGGTTCAAATAAACTATGCAAAGGAAAAAGTGAATCGTGTAAATTATTTACTTTTATTTTATTTTACTTTTAGAAACAGAGTCTCACTCTATCACTCAGGCTGGAGTGTAGTGGTGCGATTATAGCTCACTGTAACCTTGTATTCCTGGGTTCAAGTGATCCTTCCACCTCAGCTTCCCTAGTAGCTGGGAGTACAGGCATGCCCCACCACACTGGCTAATTAAAAAAAAAATGTTGTGTGTGTGGAGACAGGGTCCCGCTATGCTGCCCAGGCTGGTCTCAAACTCCTGGTCTCAAGTGATCCTTCTGCTTCTGCCTTCCAAAGTGCTGGGATTATGGGCATGAGCCACGGTGCCCAGCCAGTCATTATCTTTTTTAAAAACAGAAATGGTACAAAAAATGTTATCACAGTATACTTCTTGGTTCAGTAGTGAACAATATTAGCATAGTCATAATGATGCAAATTTTAAATTGTGATATATAACTCTATTGGTAGAACAGAGAAGGGGAGGGGATTTGTAAGCAAATTGACTCCTCATCTACCATTACAAGATGGCAATAGATTAATTATAATGGATCAAAAGACAACAATGCCTACTTGTTATTTAACAATATGAAAGTAAATGTCAGAAGAAACATTTAAAAAATTGAAAGTAAGATGGGGCAAGTGTGAGGGCAGAGGGAGAACAAGGAGACAGGAGTCTTGCTTTTTGTTATAGCATAAACCTTTTATACTAGGGTAATATAACATTGTAATTCAGTATATATTATTTAGTTAAAAATCATGATCAGTTTGAAAAAGAGTCAATGGTGGTTAAACATAAGGTAGAGGTTATTTTCACCCCCATTTTCTGAACTGTCTGCTCCCATACATCCTGTGGTTTCCTCCTGGCCATAATTGGAGAGGAAAGAGCCTGAAAAGCTCTTTCACACTGAGATCTTAGTCTACTACAATCCAGCCTGGGTAACAGAGTGAGACTATGTTTCTAAAAGTAAAAAAAATTTATGAAATAAAATAAAATAAAAGTAAATGATTTACCAGATTCATTTTTTCCTTTGCATAGTTTATTTGAACCCATGACCCTAGGCACTTAAGGGTCTTTCCCTTCAGGAAGAGGGTACTGGAGGTAAAATCTACAATTTTTTTAAAAGGAGTTTGGAGCAGGTCAATGCTAAGCAAGAAATAATTTCTAAATATGGATATACAGGCATTTGTACATGTTCTGACCAAAATGGGGTTTGGTGGTTTGGTTGCAATGGGTGGGCAGGTGACATACTTTCTTTTTTTTTTTTTTTTTGAGACAGAGTCTTGTTCTGTCACCCAGGCTGGAGTGCAGTGGCGCGATCTCGGCTCACTGCAAGCTCCTCCTCCCAGGTTCACGCCATTATCCTGCCTCAGCCTCCCAAGTAGCTGGGACTACAGGTGCCCACCATCACACCGGCTAATTTTTTTTTATTTTTTATTTTTAGTGAAGACAGGGTTTCACCGTGTTAGCCAGGATGATCTCCATCTCCTGACCTCATGATCCGCCTGTCTCGGCCTCCCAAAGTGCTGGGATTACAGGCATGAGCCACTGCGTCTGGCCACAGGTGACATACTTTCTAGTGGGGAAGCTTTCACTTTGTTCTCAAATAGAGCAATGTAATAAAACCAAACATTTGTATTGCATTTATAAAGTACTTTCACCTAGGTCATCTTATCTGAGTCCCATAAGGCCAAGGTCATCCAGCTAATGCATGAACAAAGATGGAGCAGCACTAGGATCCCAGACCGGCTGCCAGGGATCCCAGCCTCTGTACCACTTCATTGAAGTGCCCTCACTGTCCTTAGAAGAATCACTCAGCCAGCAAACTAGTGATGCACATGCCCCAGCTCCTCCCAGTATCCCTCCACCAACCTGCCCTGCTCACTGCCTCTTTTCTTTCTAAGTCCTAAACAAAAGTAAGCAAAGGAAAGGCAGGGACATCAGAAAAAGGAAGACAAACAGATGAGGTTAGGTGGAGAAGCAGAGAAGGTAAAGTAATCCCCAGGTCCCTTTCTGCTTGGTGACTGGAATCACAAACGTGGCACCTGTGTACACTCAACGCTCATCTCATCAGATTCACAGACCTGAATCCTTTTCACTGCTAACACTCAAGGCAGAAGAAGATAGGCATTAAGGATCACGTGTACTGACAGAAACACACAAGGAAGGGCATAATCATTGCCCCTTGATAGCAAACCAACCAAAGTGCAAATGTAGTGGTCTTCTCACAGAGTGTATCAGCCTTCCCAGCAAGAAACTAAAAATTCCATGCAGGGTCTGCCCCATCAGGGATTCTCTGATTGCCTTCAACCACACACCTGGCAAGTTGGAGGTCATCCTGAACAATGTCCCAATCAGCATCTCAAGAAAACCTGCCAATCCTAGCCTGGAGCCTGGGAAGTTTCCCCACTATGGGAATATTGGGAGAAACTGAGCTTGAGAGGTGAAAAGAAATGAGTGATGAGAACTTTGCTCCAAAGTTCTTTAAGGGATGGCCCCTGGGAATGCCCAGAGACCCACTGTTTTGGTCAGCCTTGGGAATCTAAGTGTGTTAATCTTTGCCCCACTAGTGGCTGCGTTTTCACAAGCAGGCCTCCCTGTCAAGCTAGGGCAGAGACTGATGGTGCCTGAAGCCTGAACAGTAGGGATGTCCCTGCTGCATTTCTTCTTTTCCCCAATAGCTTATCCTTCCCCGTGTTCCACTTTGTGACCAGTGGAGGAGGCCATGGATCCCAGATTACTCCTTCCCTCCATCTTGAGAAAACAAAGGGATCAATGGAAACAAATACATTGAAGCGTTAAGAAGAATCTCAGAAGCCTTGCATTTTAACAGAGGCATGAGAGAGCAAATCTTTACCCAGAACTCAGGACAATGACAGCCTATGGCTGCCCTCAAACGTATAGAAATTGAGAGCTAGCAGAACCACTGGAAATCACCTGTCTGCATCCTCATTTTACAGAAGGGGAAACTGAGGTCCACATAGCTGAAGGGATTTGCTCATCATCCTTAAGGAATTAGTGGCAGAGAACCAAATTCCCTTGCCAGCAGGCCAAGATTCTTTGCAGTTAACCACACCATCTTTAACTCATAGTTCAAAACAAATTCCTTAGAAACAAACTGTTGGAGAACAGTTCATTCATAAGACAGGGTTTGGTAGCAATGTACACTTTTCTGTCTTCTATGTAGAAACGAACTCTTGGAGACCAGTTCATTCATAAGGCAGGGCTTGATAGCACTGTATATTTTTCTGTCTTCTATGTAAACTATCAGGAAGTTCATTCATTAAGTAAAGTAGTAAGTGAATGTGTAGTATCAGATACGGGGAATTGGCCGGGCCTGGTGGCTCATGCCTGTAATCCGAGCACTTTAGGAGGCCAAGTTTGGGTGGATCACTTGAGGCTAGGGGTGTGAGACCAGCCTGGCCAACATGGCAAAACCCTGTCTCTACTAAAAATACAAAAATTAGCTGGGCTTGGTGGCAGACGCCTGTAATCCCAGCTTCTTGGGAGGCTGAGGCACAAGAATCGCTTGAACCCGGGAGGCAGAAGTTGCAGTGAGCTGAGATTGTGTCACTGCACTCCAGCCTGGGCTACAGAGCAAGACTCTGTCTCAAAAAAATAAAAATAAATTTAAAAAAAGATACGGGGAATTCAGAGACCTTGGAGGAGTTCATAATCTAATGGAGGAGAAAATGTAGAAAGGATGATTAAAATGCAGTGTGATTATTGTTGGATAACGTGATAAATCAGAGTTGTTGAGATTCTGTAAGTGCATGGAGGAGGGGCACCTCATCCTATCTGAAGAAGACGTCATAGAAGGTTTTTCAGAGTAGCTGGTGTCCAAATCAAGTCCTAAAAGTGATGGGACAAGAATAATGAACAATTCAAATAGGGTATAACTGTAAAGAAACTCACTCTCCAGTTAGGAGGATAGATAAATAAAAACCCTCTGTGCTAAGGGCTGGCAGAAAGGTAAACTCAGGGATCTTTGGGAACACAGAAAAGGAATTACTATTGGACATAGGGGCAGGGAATGGGGTGGCCGGGTCACCTTTACAATGGTGATGACGCCTGAGTTTGGTCTTCATTAGCACTGACCAAGGTGGCTTGATAGAAGGCTGAAGACAGACTATGGGCCCGAGTATACAGAAAACTATCCCCTGTGTTATGAGTGAAGGACAACATACTGTGTATTAGGGTTCAGACTAAATTTCTGTTAATAGAGATTCAAACAGGATAGAAATTTCTCTTTGTCTCATGCAACAAATAGAGGGAGAACAGGTAGGCTGCTTTGCTCCAAACGATCTTCGAGAGATCTTTTACTACCTTTTGTAGTGCCATCATCACCTAGAATATTGTCCTAGTCTGCACAGTCAAAACTAGTTCATTACCACTATGTTAGTGTTTTAGCCTCTAGGGGGAAAGGGGAAAAAAAGAAGTGCAGGACAAAACATTTCCTTTTAAGGAAGCAACTCAGAGGTTGCAGGCATCACTTTCACATATGAACACAGTGACATGACCACACATAGCTGCAAGGGAGGTTGGGAAAAGTAGTCTCTATTCTAGCCAGGTTCCTTACTAAGTCTTAGGGATTTATGTTACTAAAAGAAATAAATAGAAGGAATGGACAGTGGGTGGTGGGGGGAAGTAACAGTATCTAACACATGCTAATTTGTTTCCCCATGTACAGGGAAAGGCAGTTTTAGAGAGGAAATAGTTAAATGATAGACTGCAGAGGGTCTTAGCCATGGACAGTTAAAGAGTTGCAGTGTCTCAAGGTTGCTGGTTTGGGTAATGGACAAGCTAAGAGTATGTCCAAGCGTTCTGAATTGGCGACCCCCCCAAAACTTAGCAGGCCAGGACAAAAAGATACAATCCTTGATAGGAGTGTCCCAGATAGAGTTACTGCTGTCTTTAAGCTGTGTCGCTCAGGCCTCTACTCAATTCTACTTTGCCTGACTTGAAGATGTCAGGCTAGTCTCTCTGCCTGTTCTTTAGGAAGAACATCTTCACCAGATGGAGAAGTCTGACAGGGCTATCTAAATATTTCTGAACCGGTCCAGATCATTGCTGTCATTCTCTGAGGTTGGCATGCCAAGTCCTCAGCATCAGTACAAAGACATTGCTGTACACTCACAACCAGATAGAAGCAGAGGCTTGAACAGGATCAGTCCACTGAGATGAGGTATAAAGCAGGGGCAGGCATAGCTTCAAGCAAGTGATCAGCACTTCTTGGCTTGTAGGTGGCCATCTTCAACCAGTGCTTTCACATGGTCTTCCCTATGTATCTGCCTGTATCTACATTTTCTCTTATAAGGACACCATCATATTGGATTTGGGCCCATCCTAATGACATTATTTTAAAAACAAATTAGCACCTATCCCAGGATGGAAGTATAGTTTCGTGCCATGGAACAGAGGAGTCCCATAAGCTGGCCACATTCTGTCCACAGGGAGAAGAGTCTAAGCTACTAAATTGGTGGGGCTCAGAGATAGGGCTTCAAGCCCCCAAGCACTGGAAGAGGTCTGAGACCTCCTGGACTACAGGGAACAAGGAGTCAGGGTGGGGACCAGAGCAGGTGCAGAGGATTATGAGCTATGATATTCAGGTAAGGAAGAAGGGAAGGTGACTCAAGGAGCAGTAATCCCAGGGCTTAAGCTTTATCTCAGAATGCAGGAAAGAAAGAGGGTATGCTTCTATCTTAGAAGACAACTTTTCCCAAACCATGTTACTTCCATTGTCCTCTACTCTGTGCTCAAATTAGAAAATTGAGTATCATCCTAGACTTTTTCCTCATCATCTTAACATATCCTATTTATAAGTACCAAATGCTATCTATTCTATCTTCTAATTTTCTCTTGAAGCAATTCAGTTACCTCCAGCCCTTCTACCATTACTTTGTCCAATTTTCCAAAGCCCTGCTCTCCTGGATTACTGCAACAGCTTTCTCACTGGCCTGCCTGACTCCACTCTTGCTGCCCTCCAACCCATCTGTCATGTGCTAAATTGTGCCACCTTCCCCAAAATTCATGTGTTGAAGTCCTAACTCATGATAGCTCAGAATGTGACTGTATTTAAAGATAGAGTCTTTAGAGAGGTAACTAAGTTAAAATAATGTCATTAGGATGGGCCCAAATCCAATATGATGGTGTCCTTATAAGAGAAAATGTAGATACAGGCAGATACATAGGGAAGACCGTGTGAAAGCACTGGTTGAAGATGGCCACCTACAAGCCAAGAAGGGAGGCCTCAGAAGAAAAGAGCACCAATACCTTGGTGTCAAACTTCCAGGCTCCATAATTGTGAGAAAATAAATTTCTATTATTTAAACCACTCACTTGATTTTGGGGTACTTTGTTATGGAAGCTCAAGAAAATTAACACATCATCCTTTATACTGCCTACAAAATGACTCATTAATTACAAAGTTGATCATGTCACTCCTCTGGTTAAAACTGAGACAAATGGGACAAATGGGATTCCATCAAACTAAAAAGCTCCTGCACAGCAAAGGAAACAATCAACAGAGTCAAACGACAACCCACACAATGGGAGAAAATATTTGCAAACTATACACCTGATAAGAGGTTAATATCCAAAATAAATAAGGAGCTCAAACAACTCAACAGCAAGAAAACAAATAACCCAATAAAAATGGGCAACAGACCTGAACAAACATTTCTCAAAAGAAGACATACAAATGGCTAATAGGCATATGAAAAAATATGTCAACATTGCTAACCATCAAGGAAATGCTAATCAAAACCACAAATAAAATATTACCTCATACCTGTTAGAATGGCTATTATTGAAAAGATATAGAATAAGTGTTGGAGAGGATGTAGAGAAAAATTGTTGTGCACTGTTGGTGGAGATGTCAATTGGTACACCCATTATGTAAAACAGTATAGAAGGTCCTCAAAAAATTAAAAGTAGAACTACAATGTGATCCAGCAATCCCACTACTGGATATATATCCAAAGGAAATAAAATCAGTATGTTGAAGAGATACCTACACTCCCATGTTCATTGCAACAGTATTCATAATGGTCAAGATATAGAATGAACCTAAGTGCTGATCGAAGAATGAATGGATAAAGAAAATGTGGTGTACACACACACACACACACACAATGGAATACTATTCAGTATTTAAAGCAGGGAATTTGCAACAACATAGATGAGCCTGGAAGTCATTGTGTTAAATTAAATTAGCTAAGCAGAGAAAAACAAACTACATGATCTTGCTTACATGGGAAATTGAAAAAAGTCAAACTCATAGAAGCAGAGAGTAGTATGATGGTTGTTGGGGGCTGGGGGTTAGAGATATTGGTCAAACAATACAAAGTGTCAGTTATGCAGACTGAATAAGTTCTGCAGATCTAATTATGTCATAGTGAGTACAGTTAATAATACTGTATTATATACTTGAATATGCTAAGTGAGTATATTGTAAATGTTCTTACCGCAAAAAAAAAAAAAAAAACATACATGCTGTGGCTCATGCCTGTAATCCCAGCCATTTGGGAGGCTGAGGCAGGAGGATCACTGAAGCCCAGGAGTTCGAGACCAGCCTAGGCAACATGGTGAAACCCCGTCTCCATAAAAAATAAAAAATGAGGCGGGAGGATTGCTTGAGCCCAGGAGGTCGAGGCTGCAGTGAGCTGTAATAGCACCACTGCACTCCAGCCTGGGTGACAGAGCAAGCAAGACCCTGCCTCAAAAAAAAAAAAAAAAAAAAGACATACAATAAAATAATTAACTCTATGAGGTGATGAATATGTTAATTAGCTTCATTGTGGCAATCATTTCACAAGATATACATATACCAAAAATAACTCAATCAGCCTGGTACAGTGGCTCTTGCCTGTAATCCCAGCACTTTAGGAGTCTGAGATGGGAGGATCACTTGAGGCCAGGAGTTTGAGGCCAACCTGGTCAACATAGTGAGACCCTATCCCTTAAAAATAAAAAAAAAAAAAAGAAACTCAATAAAGCTGAAAAAAGAAACTTAAAGCTATAAGAAAGCTCCCCCTAAAGCTCCCTCAATGGGCTTCTGCTTTCAGTCCTACTAAGAATAACTAGAGTATATACCCAAATGACTATAAATCATGCTGCTATAAAGACACATGCACACGTATGTTTATTGCGGCATTATTCACAATAGCAAAGACTTGGAACCAACCCAAATGTCCATCAATGATAGACTGGATTAAGAAAATGTGGCACATATACACCATGGAATACTATGCAGCCATAAAAAATGATGAGTTCATGTCCTTTGTAGGGACATGGATGAAATTGGAAACCATCATTCTCAGTAAACTATGGCAAGAACAAAAAACCAAACACCGCATATTCTCACTCATAGGTGGGAATTGAAAAATGAGATCACATGGACACAGGAAGGGGAATATCACACTCTGGGGACTGTGGTGGGGAGGGGGGAGGGGGGAGGGATAGCATTGGGAGATATACCTAATGCTAGATGACGAGTTAGTGGGTGCAGCACACCAGCATGGCACATGTATACATATGTAACTAACCTGCACAATGTGCACATGTACCCTAAAGCTTAAAGTATAATTAAAAAAATAATAAATAAATAAATAAAAAGAAAAAAAAAAGAATAACTAGAAAATGGTTGTTTAAAATTTTTAAAAGTCTCTGTAAAGGCATAGAAAACTGCTGAAGCAATCAGCATTGGAGGGGCCAAGATTTCAAAGAAGGTTGAACCACTGAAAGGAGAGCTACATTTTCCCCGTGGGCTTTGGCAAGTTTGGGGTGTATAGTTAGAGATTGAGAATCTGGGCTTTGGCCAGACAGAGGGCCACTGCTGGGGAATACAGGAAAAACAGAACTTTTGATGGTTATTGAGGGCTGGGTTGAGAGGCCAAGACCCCAGTGAAAGGGAAAGGAAAAAAAAAAGAATATGACACATGTCGAGTGTTTTTTGATGAGACTAAGAAGCTAAGCAGGAAGCCTCGAGAAACAGTAGCATTTTGGGCAGTCTCACTATGCTGAGTAATGTAAGGATTTGATTTTAATATCTGCCAGGAGTAAGAGCCCCATTGAACACACAAGATTATCAGATGACAGCTCTGAAAGGTAATGCCTTAGGAGCAGGGACCAGGGGCTTTACCAACATTGAACCTGACCTTGATTCAGCTTAGTCACTGATTTGGTAAAGGTGATCTGCCCCTACTTGATCTGCCTAACAGAGAAAACAGTAAGTTCTCTCTGAGGGAAGATAGCATCATCTGGAGCCTTTTAAATTATTTATACACAATTGGATGGCATTCATTGAAAACTTTCTAGGAAATATAAGAGATGAGGCCATATGACTGAAAACCTAGAAGGAAAAAAACAGACAATAGGAAAAAACCCATGGGTGATCCGAATATATAAGTTAGCAGACAATGCATTTCTAACAACTATATATTCAGATAATAGAGGAAAGATGGTGAAAAGAAATATAAAAAGGAAAATTTAATCCAATAATTGGAATCTATAAGTAATCAAATAGAAATTCTAAAGTTAGAAAAAAACCCTAAAATCTCAATAGATGTGTTTAATGGATGATTGTACACAACAGAATAGAGGATTAGTAAACTAGAAGACACGTTAGAGTAAAGTATTTAAACTGAAGCACATAGAGAATTAACTAATAGAAAATTAAGAGTATAATAGACAGGTGAGATATAAATAAAAGGTTTAACATAGTTTTAATTGGAGTTCCAGAATAAAAGGGGAGGAAGGGAAAATGAGCAGTGACAATATATGAAGACACCGTGAATTTTCCAAATCTGATGAAAGGCATCAACTCACAGATTCAAGAAGGTCTGTCAACCCCAAGAAGGATAAGTGCAAAGAAAATACACCTAGGTCCATCATAATAAGACTTTTGTAAACAAAGAAAAGGAGAAAAATCATAAAGGCATCCAGGAGAAAAGAAACATTGTAGTTGGCTGAATAATGGCCATCCAATAATATCAGATCCTAATCCTGGAACATGTGAGTGTTACCTTATAAGGTAAGAGTTTTTGCAGATATGATTATGTTAAGGATCTGACAAATGGAGAAATTGTTCTGAATTATCTAGGTGGGTCCCAAATCCAATCACAAGTGTCCTTATAAAAGGGAGGCAGAAGGAGATTTCTCATACACACAACAAAACAACAACAACAACAACACACACACACACACACGAGAAGGTGATGTGATGACAGAGGCAGTGAGTGGAGTGATGCAGCTGCAAGCAAAAGAACTCCAAGGCATTCTGGCAGTCAGCGGAAGATAGAAGAGACAAAGAACGGATTCTCCTTTAGAGTTTCCAGAGGGAGCATAAAGTTGCCAACATCATTTATACAGACTTCTGGCATACAAAGCTGTGAGAGAATACATTTCTGTTGTTTTAGGCCCCCAAGTTGTAGTAATTTGGTACAGCAACCACAGGAAACTAATACAATAATGACAAGAATGACATTTGATTTAACAGCAATTATGGAAGATAAAGAATAGAATCCTCACAACCATCCTATGAAATGAATCCTCTACCATTTCCGCATTAAGTTTAGAAAACTGAGGCTCGGAGACTCAAGTGACTTATCCAAGGATCACATGGCGGAGACGGGATTCAAGGTCAGGCCCGTCTTATTCAAAATACTATTTTTTTTTAAACGTACTCACCATCGTATATAGCTTTTCATACTCCTTGGCATGGTATATAATCCTTCTGGGTTTGGTTCCTTCCTGCCTCTTCTGTCTTATCTCTCACCACATCTTCTTTCAGACTCTGTAGCCTATCATTGCTGAATTCCCTGGGATTCCTGGTGTCTTTGCTCTCTGCTTGGAATTTTCTTTCCATACCCTACTTCCACACACCATCACTTGGCTAACTCCAACTTGTTCTTGGAATTCAGCTTAAATGAGAACTTTCACTCAGAACGCCTTCCTCTATGCTTCAAGATTTAGTTAGATGTCTCTCTGTCCTCCCACAATCTCCTATTTTCATCTTTATCACAATGCCAATCTTCCTTATTAGACTGGAAGCTCCTTGAGGCCAGGGGTCATGCCCAGAATGATACTTGGTACAGAGTGGGCACTCAGTAATTGCTGAATGAGTGATACATGGCTTTTCAGAATTGTGGTGGTGGAAAGCACTGAGTTTTAAGCCACATTTGTCTGATAATTAGAATAAGGGTAAATTTGTAGTTGGAGGGATATTTGGAACAGCATGAGGTATGTCTGGGATAGGTGGTGATTTTACCTTATTACTTTCCCCTTGTGTCACAAGCCTCCATGGAGCTTGCTCTAGTTTCTTCAGGTGGTTAGGTAGAACATGCTCCCATCCTGGTCCTGTTACAGGTGCACAGAGAATTTAAATTTAATTTTTTTTAAATCCTAAGTTATGAAGAACTCTTGGGTTGAATTATCACTTGGTGCCCAACACCATGCAGACTCATTACTCTCCCTTCCAGTTGTACATACGTGACTGCAAACTCCAAATATTGTGACCATAGTTTTCCCGCTAAATTTGGACAGTTGGTTGGGGTCAGCTTCCAAAGCTCATATATGTGTCAGAGATACAAAGACATAAGAAGTGATTATAAAATACAGGATCGGGAAAAAGTTAAATAAACCTTTGCTGGTACTCCAAACCTGAGTTTCTTCAGCCAAAACTACAGTAGGAAAGATAATGTGGTTCCTTGAGGAAGTGCCACAGGCAGTAGAATGTTAGAGCAAGTAGAATATCAGGTTGCTCTTTTCAATACCTAGTCTCCACAGATGGCCCTCAATAAGCCACTCTTCCTGCTCTTTGCAACCTAGTGTTGTCTCTCTCCACATTGACTCTAGGGTGGCCTGCGACTGTCAATAACAAATATAATGCAACAGAAATGAAGTTGTGAGAGTTCTAATCCTATTATTTAAGAGGACTGACAGTTTTCACTCCCTGTCTTTTATGACAGGGGTCCCCAACCCCAGGCCATAGACTCAGGGTGAGCCATGGGCAGGCAAGCATTGCCACCTGAGCTTTGCGTTCTGTCAGATCAGTGGGCAGCATTAGATTCTCATACGAGCTTGAACCCTATTGTGAACTGCACATGTGAGGGATCTAGTAGGTTGTGTGCTTTTCCTTTTTTTTTTTTTTTTTTTTGAGATGGAGTCTTGCTCTGTCACCCAGGCTGGAGTGCAGTGGCATAATCTCAGCTCATTGAAACCTCTGCCTCCTGGGTTCAAGTGATTCTTCTGCCTCACCCTCCCGAGGAGCTGGGACTACAGGCATGCGCCACCACACCTGGCTAATTTTTGTATTTTTAGTAGAGATGGGGTTTCACCATATTGGCCAGGCTGGTCTTGAACTCCTGACCTCATGATCCATCTGCCTCGGCCTCCCAAAGTGCTGGGATTACAGGCATGAGCCACCAGGCCCAGCTGGTTGTATGCTCTTTATGAGAATCTAACTAATGCCTGATGATCTCAGGTGAAACAGTTTCATCCCAAAACCATCCCCCCAACCCCCCCTCCCCCTACCCCATGCCATGGAAAAATTGTCTTCCACAAAACGGGTCCCTGGTGCCAAAAAGGTTGGGGACTACTGTTCCTTTCTTGGCACCAGGGACCCCGGTTTTGTGGAAGACACTTAGACAATTTTTCAATGGACAGGATGGAGTGAGGGTGGGGATGGTTTCAGGATAAAACTGTTCCACCTCAGATCATCAGGTATTAGATTGTCATAAGCAGCGAGCAACCTAGATCCCTCACATGTGCAGTTCACAATAGTTCACAATAGGACTGGCGCTCCTCTGAGAATCTAATGCTGCTACTGATCTGACAGGAGGCGGAGCTCAGGCTTTAATGCTCACTGACCTGCTGCTCATGTCCTGCTGTGCTGCCTGGTTTCTAAGAGGCCATGGACTGGTATGGGTCAGCAGCTCGGGGGTTGGGGACCCCTGTTTTAGAACACTTGCTTTGGGAAGCCCTGAAAGAATTCTGGCTCCCCTGCTGGAGAGACCATGTCAAGAGGAGAGGTCCTGAGACTATATGTAAATAAAGAGAGGGCCAGCCATCTCAGATTCCCAGTTGAGCCTCTGGATGACTCCAACTGCCATCTAACTACACTGCCTGAGTGAGATCAGCAGAAGAAATTTCTGGCTGAGCCCAGTCAATCCACAGAATAGTGAAACAAAACTGATTTATGTTTAGCCATTAAATTTTGGAGTAGTTTGCTAGGTGACAATAGATCATAGAAACACTCTTTTTCATAACTGCCTCATACCCTACACTATGAGATAGGGTAACAGAAATCTGATTTCCAAACTTTCCTGAACCCACAGGCCAGCTTTACTTGTCAGAAACCTGTTCATCTCTCCATGGAAAAGACATAGCTCCTGAATCATCCACACTTCTGTGTGAAGCAAGCCTCAGTACATCTTCCTAAAAGATAGTATTCCAAGTCTCTTGAGTTGTGCATGAAAAGCTTCAGTCCCAGACCTTGACATTTCTGGTATCAAAAAGCAGGTGTGAAAACTCTTTGGATGACTCATAATCAATCATCCAAATGGGTGGCCTCCTCCCTCTACGTGCCTGCCTGTCCAGAAGCAGATAACTGCTCAATGGTATTGCCTTTCTAGGGAACCATATCCACCCACCACCACCATAAACCCTTAGAAGTCTTGGTTTCACTCAAAAATTCTCACATATGAATACATGATGTCATCCTGAGGTTTGCATCAGACTGAGTTCAGATTGCATATTTTTCCACAAGCATCATTCTGCTGCAAAGTTAGAAGATGTATTGCTGCTGGCTTTATTTACTTATTTTTGCTTCCTTGACAAGAGTTCTGCTTCAACAGGTCCTGTGAAAACATTAATTTATGGCTATAATAATTTCGAATAATATTTTGGAGATAGCTGGTAGGCATATTATCCAAGAAGACCACTTTTATATAGTGACCTTCCTTGCATTGTTTTATTTAGAATGCACATCTTTATTTTTATAAATACAGCCAACTCAATTATCTAGGTTACCGAAAGGGCAAAGTGGTGCAAATAATCTAAAACGTTGGGGCGAAGGTCATTTGTATTTGTTTTGCGAATGTATTATAGTTTATTTTTCCAGCAGCAGCAGGTGTTCCTAATTATGGTTTTCTTTAGGCTAATACTGGAATTAGCTGACACACTCTGAGTGTGTGTGTGTATATATATATATAGAATATGATATATAAAAAACATGTTGGGTAACTGAGCAGGGAGAACCGACCCAAGACTCAAGCTGTTTGGTGTACAATTTGCCTGCAAAGTCTTGATTTTTTTTTTTTTGGTAACTTACCTGTCAGATTTCACACATTAAATGAGAACTGTTCCTCACCTTGATGGGCTGCATACCAACTCTAAAGATGCCATAATTTTTCTGACATTCTCAAAATTTCTATTTGTGATTTACCTCCTTTTCCTCAGTCATGGGAGAATCTGGGCTTCTGTATCAGCCTGTTCATTGCAACGTCTGTCCCTGAAGGACTTTGGGGGCTGGGAGGAATGCACTGGGATCAGAATGAGACTGCAGGGCTTCAGCCACCATCTGTATCTTTGACTCCCAAATTCATATCCCTAGCCCAGACCTCCCTCCTGAACTCAAGTGGTGTATACATCTTCCTATTTATCTCCCCCAGAATGTTCCACAGGACCTTCAGCTGAACTCCTCTTCCTTACTCCTTTCAGAATCTCCACCTCCTCCTATGTTCATTACATCAGTGGCTGGTACCATTATCCATCCAGTCCTCAAACTATGAATTCAGGAATCATTCTTGCCTTCTCCGTCTCCATTCTTCCTCACATTCTTCAGTTCTTGCTGATTTTACTCCCTTATTTTCGCTTGTGTCTGCTTACCTGTTTCCATCCTCACTTCCACTCAGACCAAACACCTATCACCTCTTGTCTGTTCCACTAAAACATTTTTTTTTGTAGCCCAGGCTGGAGTGCAGTGGCACGATCTCAGCTCACTGCAACCTCTGCCTCCTAGGTTCAAGCAATTCCCGTGCCTCAGCCTCCAGAGTAGCTAGGGCTACAGGTGTACATCACCATGCCCAGCTAATTTTTGTATTTTTAGTAAAGAGGGGGGTTTCACCATGTTAGCCAGGCTGGTCTCGAACTCCTGGCCTCAAGCTATCTGCCCACCTCGGACTCCCAAATTGCTGGGATTACGGGCGTGAGCCACTGCGCCCGGCCTCACTCAGACACTTCATAACTTGCTTTCTTGCATCAAATCTTGCTCCCTGCCCTCATCTATCCTCCACAGAGCAAAGACACAGAAGGGTTGTTCTGATACCTATATCTCAAGTCACTCCTGTGCTTAAAATCCCGAATGTCTTCTCATTGCCCTTAAGGTAAAGTGCAAAACTGTTACCTAGCCTACAAAAGTCCTGCTCAAATATGACCCCTGCCAACAGTTATGTCTCTTTTCCCTTGGGTCTCCCCACTTTCCTCCCTTGCTTCTCCCCACCTCAACCATGCTCTAGTTTTTTCTGTCTTAGCACATGCCAGGCTCTCTAGTCTCTGGGCCTTTGTGGGGAGCTTTCCCTCTACAGTTTCCTTTCACTTTCCTCTTCATCTGGCTAAATCCCCCTCATTCTTCAGATCTGGATAAAAGTGTCACCAGCTCAGAACAATTTTCTCTGACCACCCCCCAGACTTTTAGGTCTCTGTTTCATGCTCTCCTAGTACCCCGGACTTCTTTGTAGCACTCCTCAGACTGTAAGTACCACAAGGGGTCAGGACAGGCATGTATTAATTCCCTGCTCAAGTTGTTAGCACTGTGGTGGAAACGGAATAGGAGATCAATAAATATTTTCTAGGCCAGGCGCAGTGGCTCATGCCTGTAATCCCAGCACTTTGGGAGGCTGAGGTGAGTGGATCACCTGAGGTCAGGAGTTCAAGACTAGCCTGGCCAACACAGTGAAACCCTGTCTCTACTAAAAATACAAAATTTAGCTGGGCGTGGTGGTGGGCCCCTGTAATCCCAGCTACTGGGGAGGCCGAGGCTGGAGAATCATTTGAACCCAGAAGGGAGAGGTTGCAGTGAGCCAAGATCACACCACTGCACTCCAGCCTGGGCCACAGAGTGAGACTCTTTCTCAAAAATAAATAAATAAATATTTCCTAAATGGCCGACTAAACAATGACCTCCTAATTGGTCTGCCTTCCTTCAGGGTCTTCCCTCCTGACCTATTTTATCCACTCTCAGCAGAGCGATCTCTAGGCCTAGAATCTAAGGTACAGCCCCAATCAAATCACTTTGGAGCTTAAAGAAAAATCAGTTCTTGCCCTCACCTACCAAATGAAGTCTGAAGGCTTTTGTATGACATGACATTAAGGTGTTCTGTAATCTGGTCCTAAACTACCTGACCAACCTTATTTGTCCATCTTGTTTTCTGCTTAGAAGAAACTCCAGATTCTAGTCAAATAGAATTGCGTGCTATTTCCTGCCAGTGCTTCACGTTTTCTAGCCTTTGTGCCTTTACTTCTGGTGATCCATCCTCCTGGCAAGCCCTCACTGCATTTCTGCCTAAGTTCCATCTCTCCTTCATGATCCTCCTTAAAAGTAATGTCCTCTCTGAAGCTTTTGCAATTCCCCCTGGCAGCTGAAAATGACCCCTGCTCCCTCTGAACATCCCAGCCCTTTTTACCTCCCTGTGGCATCGATCCTATTATGTGCACGCAAGGCTCATTCTCTACTAGACTGCAAACCACAAGGGAGAAGAGCTTGGTCATTTCTGTATGACTGACAGGACTTGGGCAACACTAGAGGTTAGGGACCTGTTTGGAGGCCTACCATAAGTTTTATAACTTTGTACACAAAGTGTTTTCTAAGGACCAGCTGCTTAGATATCACCTGGGGGCTTGGTAGTAATTTACAATCTTGAGCCTACCAGATTTAGCAAATCAGAATCTGCATTTTAACAAGATCCCCAGGTGATTCACATGCACATTAAAATTTAAGAAGCAGTGCACTGTTTTATTACACAAGGTAAGAGCATCCGTAAAAGAGGATAAACACCACATCTTGTAATTCTGTGCTCCCAGACATGGTATCAACTTTCATATCAGCCGCACAGTGTGTGTTTCTCTGCTTTTGAATCACCAGCCCAATTTCCTTCCCGCTCTTAGTTTGGAACCTTCCCCTTCTTCAAAAACATGGAAGGAGCCCTGTCTTGGTCAAGGGAACCCTTTCTCCTATGAGAAAGCTGTGGATGCACAAAGCTGGCCCCAATCAGAAAGGGAGGTTATGATTCCTTACAGCTTGCCATAATTTATGTAGTCTCTGGCCAAGGTGTGAGTCAAGCCTCGTGTCCTCTGTTAAACATCAGTGCAAGAATGCCACGGAATGATGTCAAGTGAGCTTTTGAGCTAACCACTCCTAGAAACATCTGGCGCTGGCAGAGGATCATGACTATGAATACAGAGGAAGGGAACACTTGAGCAATTTGAATTAATCACAGTTTTAAGTGTCTTGTACAAAATGTTTTTATGTTTTGATCTAAATAGGCAAACAACTAAGCAATGCTTCCCTAGGTTTTAGAAGAGAGGTAAAGATCCCATTGAAATGACTTTTTTCCCTCTGCACTTTCTCTTTCCTCACATCATTCGAACAAGAATAACCTTCTCTTCTTCCCTAGGGCTCCCTTAATTATTAACACAGCTGTGCATGGTGTTCAGCGCCCACCTTGTCTGTAGATGCTGATAGGTCCTGTAAAACATATTATCTCGCTTCTTTGCAGTACACTGCAGAGAAACTTGATAATTGGAAAAACCCTCAAGTTCAGGCAAAGCAGCTAAAACTAGAAGTGGCAGAACCTGCTGCTTTTGCCTCAGGCATATATTTGCTGCTAAATCACTGCTCCTAAAAACTCCTCTCATTTGAGCTCCTTGGCTTCTAATCAGAACCACACCCAGAGTGAGACAGGAGTGGTTTCAGACTAGCTTCTGTCTGACACTGGGAAAGAAAGATAAAACTGTCTTTCTGCCACTGAAGTAACAGAAAAATAAGGGCTTGCTGGCAACCTCCGTGTCACAGGCCTCTGACTGCATTTAATCAGAAATGTCTATTGTTGAATTGAGCTTTGCTGGCCAAAGAAATAACTGTTTTGAATTAGAAACTGAAAGATGATGAACAGGCCACTGATGGAAGCTATTCTTCCCCTGAGAAAGTTGTCCCTAGACGAGATTGTGAAATAGACGCATTTCACATTTTCTCTTAAACTGTCTCTCCATTTGCTGGGTGTATCAGTTAGGGTTCTCTAGAGAAACAGAATCAATAGGATATATATAAAGTGGGGGAGGGAAGGGAGAAAGAGAAGGAGAGAGATTGATTTAGAGTTGGCTCATATGATTTTGGGAATTGGCAAATTCAAAATTTGTAGGGCAGACCAGGAGCTGCAAACTCAGGCAAGAGTTGAAATCACAATTTTGAGTTAGAAATTCTAGGGCAGGCCAGCAGGCTAGAAACTCAGGCAAGATTTCTATGTTATAGACTTGAGGCAGAATTTCTTCTACAGTATACCAAGACAATTCTGGCATTTCAACTTCGTTTCGTATGGGCCACATTTTATTCAAAGTTTCATGCAACCGGTCAAACTACTAGACTGGGCTAGGGTCAACTGGTCTTACTGACTGAAGGCTATGCAGGTTCAAAATTGTTGGTCTGGACCATAAGGAAACATGGTAGGGCTCCCTGTGAAATTAGAAAGCCAGGAAGGTTTAAAAGACAGGGGTATTTGTCTGACCACTCTAACTTGCACAGAAGGAGTCTCTGTGGCCATGTCAAGAGAGCCAAACTCTCAGATATCACATCCTTCAGGAGACGTCCATGATAGGCAGTGACTGAAGAACTACTCTAAGGCCTTACTTTGCCTTTTAAGCCAAG